>NC_091286.1:399723280-400050289 GCF_032444005.1 Ranitomeya imitator | reverse complement strand
TTGAAGAGTTGGGGAAGAAAGTAAAGGAACTGGATGCACAGGTAGTTTTTTCTTCTATCCTTCCAGTAGACGGGCATGGCACCAGGAGATGGAACAGGATCCTTGATGCAAACAACTGGCTAAGACGATGGTGCAGACAACAAGGATTTGGATTCCTGGACCACGGTGTGAATTACTGGTATGATGGACTCCTCGCCAGAGACGGACTACACCTCAACAAACCTGGGAAACACACATTCGCCAGAAGACTCGCTACACTCATCAGGAGGGCGTTAAACTAGAAGAAGAGGGGACGGGAAGAAAAACATTAGACTCGAACAAAGACGACCCAGGAAAACATACTCAGAAGGGAGGTAAGAACATTTCTAAAACAATCCACAGTGAGGAGATTGGAACAAAACAAAATCCTCTAAACTGCATGCTCGCAAACGCCAGAAGCCTGACAAACAAGATGGAAGAACTAGAAGCAGAAATATCTACAGGTAACTTTGACATAGTGGGAATAACCGAGACATGGTTAGATGAAAGCTATGACTGGGCAGTTAACTTACAGGGTTACAGTCTGTTTAGAAAGGATCGTAAAAATCGGAGAGGAGGAGGGGTTTGTCTCTATGTAAAGGCTTGTCTAAAGTCCACTTTAAGGGAGGATATTAGCGAAGGGAATGAGGATGTCGAGTCCATATGGGTTGAAATTCATGGAGGGAAAAATGGTAACAAAATTCTCATTGGGGTCTGTTAGAAACCCCCAAATATAACAGAAAGCATGGAAAGTCTACTTCTAAAGCAGATAGATGAAGCTGCAACCCATAATGAGGTCCTGGTTATGGGGGACTTTAACTACCCGGATATTAACTGGGAAACAGAAACCTGTGAAACCCATAAAGGCAACAGGTTTCTGCTAATAACCAAGAAAAATTATCTTTCACAATTGGTGCAGAATCCAACCAGAGGAGCAGCACTTTTAGACCTAATACTATCTAATAGACCTGACAGAATAACAAATCTGCAGGTGGTTGGGCATTTAGGAAATAGCGACCACAATATTGTGCAGTTTCACCTGTCTTTCACTAGGGGGACTTGTCAGGGAGTCACAAAAACATTGAACTTTAGGAAGGCAAAGTTTGAACAGCTTAGAGATGCCCTTAATCTGGTAGACTGGGACAATATCCTCAGAAATGAGAATACAGATAATAAATGGGAAATGTTTAAGAACATCCTAAATAGGCAGTGTAAGCGGTTTATACCTTGTGGGAATAAAAGGACTAGAAATAGGAAAAACCCAATGTGGCTAAACAAAGAAGTAAGACAGGCAATTAACAGTAAAAAGAAAGCATTTGCACTACTAAAGCAGGATGGCACCATTGAAGCTCTAAAAAACTATAGGGAGAAAAATACTTTATCTAAAAAACTAATTAAAGCTGCCAAAAAGGAAACAGAGAAGCACATTGCTAAGGAGAGTAAAACTAATCCCAAACTGTTCTTCAACTATATCAATAGTAAAAGAATAAAAACTGAAAATGTAGGCCCCTTAAAAAATAGTGAGGAAAGAATGGTTGTAGATGACGAGGAAAAAGCTAACATATTAAACACCTTCTTCTCCACGGAATTCACGGTGGAAAATGAAATGCTAGGTGAAATCCCAAGAAACAATGAAAACCCTATATTAAGGGTCACCAATCTAAACCAAGAAGAGGTGCGAAACCGGCTAAATAAGATTAAAATAGATAAATCTCCGGGTCCGGATGGCATACACCCACGAGTACTAAGAGAACTAAGTAATGTAATAGATAAACCATTATTTCTTATTTTTAGTGACTCTATAGCGACAGGGTCTGTTCCGCAGGACTGGCGCATAGCAAATGTGGTGCCAATATTCAAAAAGGGCTCTAAAAGTGAACCTGGAAATTATAGGCCAGTAAGTCTAACCTCTATTGTTGGTAAAATATTTGAAGGGTTTCTGAGGGATGTTATTCTGGATTATCTCAATGAGAATAACTGTTTAACTCCATATCAGCATGGGTTTATGAGAAATCGCTCCTGTCAAACCAATCTAATCAGTTTTTATGAAGAGGTAAGCTATAGACTGGACCACGGTGAGTCATTGGACGTGGTATATCTCGATTTTTCCAAAGCGTTTGATACCGTGCCGCACAAGAGGTTGGTACACAAAATGAGAATGCTTGGTCTGGGGGAAAATGTGTGTAAATGGGTTAGTAACTGGCTTAGTGATAGAAAGCAGAGGGTGGTTATAAATGGTATAGTCTCTAACTGGGTCGCTGTGACCAGTGGGGTACCGCAGGGGTCAGTATTGGGACCTGTTCTCTTCAACATATTCATTAATGATCTGGTAGAAGGTTTACACAGTAAAATATCGATATTTGCAGATGATACAAAACTATGTAAAGCAGTTAATACAAGAGAAGATAGTATTCTGCTACAGATGGATCTGGATAAGTTGGAAACTTGGGCTGAAAGGTGGCAGATGAGGTTTAACAATGATAAATGTAAGGTTATACACATGGGAAGAGGGAATCAATATCACCATTACACACTGAACGGGAAACCACTGGGTAAATCTGACAGGGAGAAGGACTTGGGGATCCTAGTTAATGATAAACTTACCTGGAGCAGCCAGTGCCAGGCAGCAGCTGCCAAGGCAAACAGGATCATGGGGTGCATTAAAAGAGGTCTGGATACACATGATGAGAGCATTATACTGCCTCTGTACAAATCCCTAGTTAGACCGCACATGGAGTACTGTGTCCAGTTTTGGGCACCGGTGCTCAGGAAGGATATAATGGAACTAGAGAGAGTACAAAGGAGGGCAACAAAATTAATAAAGGGGATGGGAGAACTACAATACCCAGATAGATTAGCGAAATTAGGATTATTTAGTCTAGAAAAAAGACGACTGAGGGGCGATCTAATAATCATGTATAAGTATATAAGGGGACAATACAAATATCTCGCTGAGGATCTGTTTATACCAAGGAAGGTGACGGGCACAAGGGGGCATTCTTTGCGTCTGGAGGAGAGAAGGTTTTTCCACCAACATAGAAGAGGATTCTTTACTGTTAGGGCAGTGAGAATCTGGAATTGCTTGCCTGAGGAGGTGGTGATGGCGAACTCAGTCGAGGGGTTCAAGAGAGGCCTGGATGTCTTCCTGGAGCAGAACAATATTGTATCATACAATTATTAGGTTCTGTAGAAGGACGTAGATCTGGGTATTTATTATGATGGAATATAGGCTGAACTGGATGGACAAATGTCTTTTTTCGGCCTTACTAACTATGTTACTATGTTACTATGTATGTATATATTTCTATGCAGCTGCACACTCGGGTCCCGAGTGCCGGCAGCAGTGCCTGATATTGATGCGAAAGACTCATGAAAGTTTCTCGCATCACACTCGCAAGTGTGACCCCGGCCAGTATTTGTCCCTTGTATGTGGTATTATTCGGTCATTAGGTGCAGGTGAAATGTGGTCTGGTCATGGTGTGGCAGTTTTTCTCCCTTGTGTGTGGTATTATTCGATCCCTATGTGGTGGATAGATGTGATTCGGCCATGGAGTGATGATATTTGTACCTTGTATATGATATTATTGTTCATTTAAAAAAATGTCTGTGAGACATTCCTTTAAAGAAAAATAAATAAAGATATACCTAAAAAGAGTATTGGATATTTTAACAAATGTTTAATAGGTTAAAGCAGAGTAAGGCCTAGCCAAAAGAGTCTACCTTGTCATGGTGACAGCTTAAAAATTATTTTGGCCAAAACAAATGCTGATGGCTATGTATGGTGTTCGATGGGAACTCTTAATGTGTGATTAGTGAGGACATGGTGCAGAAGTGTAGTTTTCCCAAGAGTGGGTGGTGGGACTGTGGAAGGGGTGGAGGCAGAGCTGGGGTTAAACCTGGGCAGAGTCTCAAGGGGGGCCAAAAATGATGCCAGTATGGGGCCCTGAAATTCCTGTTGGAAGTCCTGGTCTGCGGCAAAGCATTTGATTTGTCAGTGTTGGTGCAATATCATCTGTGCATCGTAATGCACAAACAATGCCATGCCATTAAAAGCCATTCCGAGGATGATATTCACGGGATTTATGGGCCTCCGATCTATCCGCCAGGTACCATTGGATCACTGGAGGAGTCCTGAGAGATGGTTATCTCCTTAATTTCTCAACCAGTGCCATTGGCTTTATCAATGTTGCACTTCTTAAAGGATATGTATATTCTACTCTAGGAAAGGGTGGAGGAGTGAAGCAGCACAACCTTGTATAAAGAAAACATGGCTGTGGAGCAAGTGCAATAAGTTTTCAAAATTGGGGACACCGGAAAAAAACGCACCGCCCAACATTTAAATCCCTGTTTCTAGCGCCTTTTAATCCCTACCACAGATTAATAAAGGAACACCCTCATAAATTCAAGAAATGCATACTTTTACATAGATTTGCAAAAGTCCACCTCTTTGTTTGTTTTGACAGTCCTAGAAAAAAGCAGGGCAGTTTAAGCATATAGAAAAGGCAGCATGCTATACAATTTGCAGCAGCCATAATTAGCATAAGTAGATCCCATAGTGAAAATGTTTAACCAACATCAGGTCCAAGGCAATGCTGCTTATATATGGTAGGTTAGCTAGAAGTAGGGGACAGATGCGGATGTATAGGACTGCAGGATCAGATTGCAGAAAGTTTATTTGTAGTCTATAATGATGGAAACACATAGATACAGTGGCATGTAAAAGTTTGTGCACCCCTGGTCAAAATTATTGAAGAATTAATGATGTATTTTCGTTTTTTGCTCGCCTTCTTTCCAGAGCCATAACTTTTTTATTTTTTTGTCAATATGGCCATGTGAGGGCTTATTTTTTGTGGAACGAGTTGTACTTTTGAATGACACCATTGGTTTCACCATGTCATGTAACAGAAAATGGGAAAAAAATTCCAAGTGCAATGAAATTGCAAAAAAAGTGCAATCCCACACTTGTTTTTTGTTTGAATGTTTTGCTAGGTTCACTAAATGCTAAAACTGACCTGCCATTATGATTCTCCAGGTCATTCGAGTTCATAGACACCAAACATATCTAGGTTCTCTTTTATCTAAGTGGTAAAAAAAATCCAAAGTTCGCTAAAAAAAATGCGCAATTTTCCAATACCGGTAGCGCCTCCATTTTTCGTGATCTGGGGTCGGGTGAGGGCTTATTTTTTGCGTAGTGAGCTGTCGTTTTTAATTATACCACTTTGTGCAGATACATTTTTTTGATCACCCGTTATTGTATTTTAATGCAATGCCGCGGCGAACAAAAAAACGTAATTTTGGCATTTTGATTTTTTTTCTCGCTACGCTGTTTAGCGATCAGGTTAATCCTTTTTTTATTGATAGATCGGGCGATTCTGAACGTGGTGATACCAACAGTAGCATAGCTACCGGGGGGCAGAGGGTGCGAGTGCCCCGAGCCCGGTGCTCTGAGGGGGCCTACCCGGAGCTACATTGCTGTAACTGCATCAGCGCGCCGATACAGTTACATTCTGTGGCAGAGCAGGGAGAATCGATCTCCCTGCTCTGCCACTATGGGGCCCCTGAGCTGGCAGGGAGCCCGGTGCCAGCAGTGGGCCCCCACCTGTCATCGCAAGGTGAGCTGTATCGGCATCTAGCCGATACAGCTCATCACATTGATGAGGGAAGGAGCGCTACGCACCTTCTCCCTTCATCCCCCTGTCTGCATCTGGCAATGCCGACACTGACAGTGGGTGTGATGACGTCACTGCCTGGCGCCTACTGTCAGGAGATGAGTGGGAACGGGAGCTCGGAGCACTGCTGGAACAAGGAGGAAGAGAGGTGAGTATTTATTGTGTTTTTTTATGGGGCTGCCTTATACTACAGGGTCTGCCTATGGGGTACTGTCTTATACTGCAGGGTCGGCCTATGGCGGTGCTGCCTTATACTACAGGGTCTGCCTATGGGGGTGCTGCCTTATACTGCAGGTGCTGCCTTATACTGCAGGGTCTGCTTACAGAAGTACTGTCTTATACTGCAGGGTCTGCCTATGGGGGTGCTGCTTTATACTACAGGGTCTGCCTATGGGGGTGCTGCTTTATACTACAGGGTCTGCCTATGGGGTGCTGCCTTATACTACAGGGTCTGCCTATGGGGGTGCTGCCTTATACTACAGGGTCTGCTTATAGGGGTACTGTCTTATACTACAGGGTTGGCCTATGGGGTGCTGCCTTATACTACAGGGTCTGCCTATGGGGGTGCTGCCTTATACTGCAGGTGCTGCCTTATACTGCAGGGTCTGCTTACAGAGGTACTGTCTTATACTACAGGGTCTGCCTATGGAGGTGCTGACTTATACTACAGGGTCTGCCTATGGGGTGCTGCCTTACACTACAGGGTCTGCCTATAGGGGTACTGTCTTATACTACAGGGTCTGCCTATAGGGGTGCTGTCTTATACTACAGAGTCTCCCTATGGGGTGCTGCCTTATACTATAGAGTCTGCCTGTGGGGGGCTGCCTTATACTACATAGTCTGCCTATGGGGGCTGCCTTATGCTACAGGGTCTGCCTATGGGGGTGCTGCCTGATACTGCAGGGTCTGCCTATGGGGGTGCTGCTTTATACTACAGGGTCTGCCTATGGGGGTGCTGCCTTATACTACAGGGTTTGCCTATGGGGTGCTGCCTTATACTACAGGGTCTGCTTATAGGGGTACTGTCTTATACTACAGGGTCTGCCTATGGGGTACTGTCTTATACTACAGGGTCGGCCTATGGGGGTGCTGCCTTATACTGCAGGTGCTGCCTTATACTGCAGGGTCTGCTTACAGAGGTACTGTCTTATACTACAGGGTCTGCCTATGGAGGTGCTGACGTATACTACAGGATCTGCCTATGGGGTGCTGCCTTACACTACAGGGTCTGCCTATAGCGGTACTGTCTTATACTACAGGGTCTGCCTATAGGGGTGCTGTCTTATACTACAGAGTCTCCCTATGGGGTGCTGCCTTATACTATAGAGTCTGCCTGTGGGCGGCTGCCTTATACTACATAGTCTGCCTATGGGGGCTGCCTTATGCTACAGGGTCTGCCTATGGGGGTGCTGCCTTATACTGCAGGGTCTGCCTATGGGGGTGCTGCTTTATACTACAGGGTCTGCCTATGGGGGTGCTGCCTTATACTACAGGGTCTGCCTATGCTGTGTTTCCTTATACTACAGGGTCTGCCTATGGGGTACTGCCTTATACTACAGGGTCTGCCTATAGGGGTACTGTCTTATACTACAGGGTCTGCCTATAGGGGTACTGTCTTATACTACAGGGTCTGCCTATGGGGGTGCTGCCTTATACTACAGGGTCTGCCTATGGGGTGCTGCCTTATACTACAGGGTCTGCTTATGGGGGTGCTGCCTTGTCCTATATTGAGGACTATCTGGCACATTATACTATATGGGGGTTATCTATGGGGCCATCATACAGTGTGGGGATTACAGTGAGGGGGCCATCATACAGTGTTGGAGCCATCAAACAGTTTGGAGGCTACTAAGGGGTTAGTATACGGTGTGGGTGGTACTATACAGTCAGGGGGCATTATACTGTGTATAGGGGAGCTGTACGGGGGGTCAGACTCAGGAGTTTATTAAATGTAAAGTGGGGACCTATTGTTATAGGGGGACTCAGGTTACTTTCTAGGGGGGCAAAATATGGGCAGTGTTTTTTAGGGCACTTGCGCCCTGCATTACTATATTATAGAGGGGTGCTTTAGAATTTAGAGGGCACAGAGAACCACACAGCTGGAGCAGTAATAGGGACACATACAGAAGCAGCGGCTCAGTATTGGGTTATGAGGCCGCCGTCACACATGCGAGTTTTACGGACGTAAGAGCGCAGAATCTACGTCCGTAAAACTCGCAAAAAATACGGCACAATTATTCTCTATGCCCCAGCTCCTATTTGCCGTATTTTACTGATCAGTATTATACGGCTTTCTACGGCCGTACAAAATCGCAGCATGCTGCGTTTGTCACCGTACTGCGCAAGAAATACGCCAATGAAAGTCTATGGAAGCGTGAAAAATACGGATTACACACGGACAAGCAGTGTGACTTGCGAGAAATACGCAGCGCTGTTAGAGAGAAAAGCCGGTAATTCAGTGCGGTGTACAGTAAAATCACACTGACAGCTTACAGTAGAATAGGTAGAATAAATGTGTACACATAGAATAGGTATATATATATATATATGTCAGTGAGACACATATATGTATATATATTAATATTTATTCCAGCGCTAGACAGCTTGAAAGCCGGTAATTCAATTACCGGCTTTTTCCTTCTCCTTCCTAAAACCCGACATGATTTGAGACATGGTTTACATACAGTAAACCATGTCTTCTCTCCATTTTTTTTGCAGATTCCACACTACTAATGTCAGTAGTGTGTATCTGCAAAATTTGGCCGTTCTAGCTCTTAAAATAAAGGGTTAAATGGCGGAAAAAATTGGCGTGGGCTCCCGCGCAATTTTCTCCGCCAGAGTAGTAAAGCCAGTGACTGAGGGCAGATATTAATAGCCTGGAGAGGGTCCACGGTTATTGGCCCCCCCCTGGCTAAAAATATCTGCCCCCAGCCACCCCAGAAAAGGCACATCTGGAAGATGCGCCTATTCTGGCACTTGGCCACTCTCTTCCCATTCCCGTGTAGCGGTGGGATATGGGGTAATGAAGGGTTAATGCCACCTTGCTATTGTAAGGTGACATTAAGCCTAATTAATAATGGAGAGGCGTCAATTATGACACCTATCCATTATTAATCCAATACTAGTAAAGGGTTAAATAAAACACAAACACATTTTTTTAAATTATTTTAATGAAATAAAAACAATGGTTGTTGCAGTATTTTATTCAACGCCCAATCCAGTCACTGAAGACCCTCGTTCTGTGAGTAAAAAAACATAATAAACCAACAATATACTTACCCTCCGCAGATCTGTAACGTCCAACGATGTAAATCCTTCTGAAGGGGTTAAAACATTTTGCAGCAAGGAGCTGTGCTAATGCAGGCTGCTCCTCGCTGCAAAACCCCAGGGAATGAGGTTAAAAATAGATCAACTGACACATATATATATATATATATATATATATATATATATATATATATATATATATAGACAGTATATATATATTTTCTTTTCTTTTTGGGACACATGGATCACTTCTATAGCGGTATGTTGGTTTTGCTAGCCTGCGAGAAAACCACGCAGTACGGATGCCATACGGATTACATACGGAGGATGCCATGCGCAAAAAACGCTGACACACCCTGCCTACGGAGGAGCTACGGACCACTTTTTTCGGGACTTTTCAGCGTATTACGGCCGTAATATACGGACCGTATTGTTTTACGCTGTGTGTGACGCCGGCCTAAGCAGGATCATGAGTTTGTGCAGGTTGGCAATAGATGGTGATGGGGCTGGAATATGAGAAGTGAAACGTGTCTTTGTTGTATTCTCTGCAGCCTAATCCTGGGTGGAAGAAGTTGTCATGTTGGTCTGAGCCAGATGGAAAAGACAGGGAAAGTGAACAATTCCATCAGAAAGAACGTCAGTGGTAAGTCATTATCTGTAACTGTGCTGTGATCTCTGATATGTTCTGCAGAGCTGGTATCTACCACTGACCATATGGCGGTAATATCCATGTTGGTCGTTATATAGAGATTATCTTCAGTAACATTGCTGTCATCTGCTGAGGTTCTCCTCCGCTATTAGGGTGCGTCACCGAGTTGTAATCAAGGTTACCTGGTTAGGGGCCCACTCAGAAGCTTCGCCCCCCCCCGAACCAAAACCCTAGGTACACCTCTGGATACCAAATATGTGTAGGTTTAATTTTTTTTAATTGTTTTATTTTGATTGGGGCGAAAGGGGGTGATTTGAACTTTTAGATTTTTTTTGTATTTTTTTAATATTTTTAAACAATTATTTTTTTTAATTTTGGCATGCTTCAGTAGCCTTCATGGGGGGCTAGAAGCATCCACTTCTCAATCGCCTCTGCTACATAGAGGTGATGCACAGATCACCTCTATGTAGCTGAATTACAGCATTGCTATGAGCGCCGACCACAGGGTGGTACTCATAGCAATCCGTCATCAACAACCATAGAGGTCTCCAGGAGACCTCTGGTTGTGATGGCAACGCACCGATGACCCCCGATCATGTGACGGGGGTCAGCGGTGCGCGTACTTCTGGCCGCGCAGCCAGTAGCGCTTGTTAAATGCCGCTGTCAGAGTTTGACAGCGGTATTTAACTAGTTAATGGGTGCGGGAGGTTCGCAATTCCACTTGCGCCCATTGCGGGCACATGTCAGCTGTTGAAAACAGCTGACATGTCACTGCTTTGAGGTGGGCTCAGCGCCGGCTGATGGAATAGTATGTCAGCTGGCAGAAAGGGGTTAAGGCAAAAAAATAGATTTTCATCTTTTACATTTTAAAAAATACAAAAAGGAAAATAAGCCGATGCAAAAGTTTGGGCACCCTTGGAGATTTGTGTGCTCACATAACTTTGGCAAAGGATTCAGACCTTAATTAGCCTGTTATGGTTATAGCTTGGTTACTATCATTGTTAGGAAAGGCCAGATAATGGAAATTTAGCCCTTTAGAGATTTTTTCATCTTCAACTTGCATAACTGTTCACAATAACAGTAATTTTGACCAGTGGTGTCCAAACCTTTACATGCAACAGTATGCACGTAAGCTTCAAACTAAAAATACATACAGTATACAGCTCTGGCAAACATTAAGAGACCACTACATCAAAACCCTGTCATGGGCAGCCCAATCTCCAGACCTGAACCCCATTGAAAACCTCTGGAATGTAATCAAGAGGATGATGGATAGTCACAAGCCATCAAACAAAGAAGAACTGCTTACATTTTTGCGCCAGAAGCAGTGTGAAAGACTGGTGGAAAGCATGCCAAGACACATGAAAGCTATGATTAAAAATCATGGTTATTCCACAAAATATTGATTTGTGAACTCTTCCTGAGTTAAAACATTAGTATTGTTGTTTCTAAATGATTATGAACTTGTTTTCTTTGTATTATTTGAGGTCTGAAAGCACTGTTTGTTTTTTTATTTTGACCATTTCTCCTTTTCAGAAAAAAAATACAAAGTTTATTGCTTGGAAGTTCTGAGACATGTTGTCAGAAGTTAATAGACAATTTACATTTTACTCAAAAATATACCTATAAAGAGAAAAACTGAAAAATTTGCAGTGGTCTCTTAATTTTTGCCAGAGCTGTAGATTTTTTTTATTAGCACTATTTACAAGGTTGTTTCCTTTTTTAATGCCTGGACTAAAATGTAAGAACAATGCACCATTTTTGTTCCTTTTTATACTCCCAATACCAGTAATTGGAAATGACTACCGTCTAGTTAAATGTGTATGGTTGCCTAGTATTCAGGTATATTGTAAAAGCTTACAGTAAAGAGGTGGCCAGAACGAAAGCACAAGGAGCCTACTAAGTTGAAAGAAACCAGTGTCATCTTCCTTGGCACAAAGTATGGGACATGTTTACATGGGTGGAGAGGTAAATTTAATTAAGGAAAGACGCCCCAGGCTGTAGCATGAAAGGTGCATGTGATCAGATGGAAGAAAGGGGATGTGGTGGTTGTACCAAGAATTATAAACCCCTGGCACTAATTGTTCAATGCCAGGAAGAAAGTGTCCTCAAATAAGTGAGGCATTATTATTTAGGCAGCAATGTGGGGGAGCTCCTAAGTAAATTAAAGTAAGGATCAGTTCTAAGGGATATGAAGTTCCTGTGATGCAACGCACGCCTTAAAGGCAGTAGACTGGGAATCGGATTGAATTTTGCTATTCTGTGGCTTTGTTCTAGAAAGGCAGGTGATATCTGTAACGTGTGACAGTAATGGGCGCAAGGCCAAATGCATTTCTCAAAGGATGTGAGTGACTCCAAATACTAGTTCTACAGCATGCTGAGAAGATAACGAGGGAGATTTACACATTGTAGCAGGGTGACATCCCAGCTGGCCAGGAGTGATTCAGGGACATTTTTTTTATCAATAGGAATGGTGAATGATAATGACAGCATTTGTCTTCCTAGAAAGACCCTCAAAGGGATTGTGTAAAACGGTTTCCCAATCGTAGAACATAATTATACAAGGTGTCCAGAGGGTTATAGTACTTGATAATTCACCACCTGTCTCATGTTCACTTTGGACATGACCAATGAATAATAAAAAGTAATGACCAGATGGAAATTTTTGTAGATGGGGTAATGGTCTACTAAGACATTATGCAAAATATTATATTTGTTTTATTTCACTCGCTTGTATAGCGCAATTGATTCCACTGCACCTTACTGACATAAACCCCATCGGAGCTCAGAATCTACATTCCCTATCAGTATGTCTTTGGAATGTGTGAGCAAATCGGAGAACCCAGAGGAAACCCACGGAGAACATACAAACTCCTTGCAGATGTTGTCCTTGGTGAGATTTGAACCCAGGAGGACCCCAGCGCTGCAATGCTAACCACTGAGCCAGTTGGTAAAAAATTCTAATATCACTGCGCGGGTGTGTTCATCTTTGGGTGGCAATCATTATACTGCACCGCCACAGTATGAAGCAAAACTGCAGACTAGTGTCTCTCAGCAAGTCTTACATGGAGGGAACATTTTTCTGTAGTAACAGAGTTGGTTGTACTATGATACATTGTTCATGCGCTTTGTAATTTTCTCTCATCTTGGTTTTACCCTTTTATTAAATACATTTCAGTAAGTATAATTCAGTAATTAATTAAAATGTAAATACTTTTAGCAGGGCTATCCCTTCCAATATGAGGGTCATAATGCAATATACTGCTGTGTATATATTATGTATTTCATGATCACCAGAAGTGCTCTCTAGGTTCCTTATACAGAGATCGGTACGTGTGTAACACTAACACCTTACCCCTGAGCTAATAATATCAGGGGAACGGAATCTCTGTATCCTCTGGCATCGAGCCTGACGGCATCATCACTCATTAGTGTAACGTGCCATAGTGCTAGAATTTGTCATCTGATTGCTTGCCATAGGCTATAGCCCATTTTTGCTCTTTATGTTAGATTGCCGATTTTGCATTTTGTCCTGAAAAGCAGCACTGTTACACAACGACACCCATACAGACTGATAGAATTCAGCTAGGGGAACGGATATTCTTGGAATAAAATGTCTCTTGTTTGCCTGGCTCTCCCTTTTTACCCAGCTGCATCTAGAGACCTTCCAATTGGAAAATCTAAGCTTTCAGGAAGGCTTCCAATCATTAGACAGAGTCGCCATCTTGTCCCGACCCTCAAGACGAGATGCCAAATCATTAGCACACGGACATCATTTTTCGTTTTGCATGTTTTATTACAATAGCCTGATCGAAGCGTAACAAAGCATTGTTCAGAGCAGAGAAGGTTCTGATTTATTCATGATAACATTCCTTAGGTATTAGTTGGAGGAACTGTGCAGATCTGAGAGGCTGTATCTTTGTCTGGCACGGGCGCAGAGCTCGCACATTTGTGTATGTTCTGCTAGGATCAGCTTCATTTGATTTCTGTGTCATATGGAAAACATTAGCAGACTCAGCAAACAATTTCCATAAGCTCTGGTGTACACAGCACAGAATATTTAGCACTATCAAGCTTATTATGAAAGATCTTTGTCTGTGTGCTCGCCGGCTTTGGAACATATGTGAGTGTGTATGAATTTCTTTCCAATTGCTGTATGGCCAAAATATGTTTTGCTTAAGTTCTAACTTTGATGACTGTCTGCAGAGGGGTACAGCAGGCATCAATGTGGAAAACATAAGCATGGTTTTCAGCTTAAAGGGATGTGTCTTGGAACCATTATTGCTGCAGGGGATCACTACTTGTTGACTAACCAACATTTTTTTCCTGTCATTTTCTTTTTGATCATCACGTTACATAACAGATTATGTAACGTTTCTGCTATCATTGTATTATCGTTTTATCCTGGGTTACAGCATGTCTTATAGCCTAGAATTGCTTGTTGCCATTAAAACCAGACAAGCCACTTTATAGATAAACTCACGTGGTTAATTGAGTTCCTATAATGCAACGCCACATTCAGAGATAGTTATTGTTCCCTACAAACCTCATGCTCACCATTATATAATGATTCCATATAATCCCCACGCACTATAGAGCATTAAGATGCCCTCTATTGAAGGTTATGCGGCCCTAATACGCCTCTATATATACCTGTTAGATAAAATATGTTCCATCCATCCCATTGACTGGCTGTAGAAAATAGAACAAAGATAATTGCACTTTTTTGGGACCAAACTTTGTTTAGAGCAGAATATCTATAAAGTAAATATTTTTTCATGCTTTTGCTGCAAATTTGCTACAAATTTTGTAACTGTTCAGAGCTGCATTTGCAACAAAAAGTAACTCAAAAGGGGTTTTCCATACGATAGGTGATAAATGTATAATTACAGGTGCCACTATTAAAATCACCGAGTACTAGAATAGAGACCAGAATAACCCTTTCCCCCTCACTGCACAACTTTGGTGAGGAGTTTGAATGGCATTTGGCTTGTTGAAATTTCATTGAATCCATTCTTCACTCTACCCATGAAATGTTCCTCGTGCCATTGGCTGCAACACAACCCCAAAGCATGACAGATCCACCCCCATGCTTAATGATTGGCGAGATGTTCTTTTCCTGAAATTCTGTGCCCTTTTTTTCGCCACACTTACCTTTGATCATTTTGGCCAAAGAGTTCTATTTAGCCTTATCGGTCCACAGGACTTGGTTCCAAAATGCATCAGGTTTGTTTATATGTTCTTTTGCATACTCCTGATGTTGAATTTTTTGGTGAGGACGCAGGAGAGGATTTCTTCTGATGACTCTTCCATGAAGGCAATATTTGTATAGGTGTCTCTGAACAGTAGAACAATGTACCACAACTCCAGAGTGTGCTAAATCTTTCTGAAGGTCTTTTGCAGTCAAGCAGGGGTTCTGATTTGCCTCTCTAGCAATTCTACGAGTAGCTCTCACTGAAATTTAGCTTGGTCTTCCAAGTACTAGAATAGGGTCCAGTATAACCTTTTCCTCTCACTGCACAGGAGTTTGGTAGGAGTTTGACTTAAACATACAGGACTGAAGGGGACAGTCAAGTACTGCTTTTCCTTTTAAAGTCTTCTTTACCTCAGACATGTGATAATGTTGCACCAGCAACTGGAGACGCCCATTGCAGTGATCCTGGGGGTTCTATTGGCGAGGAATCCAGCAATCAAACATTCATAACCTTTACTGTGAATTGGTGATATATTATTTGTGGGAAAATCTCTTTTTAGTCTTGTGGTCTAATATGTAAAATGCAAAGGTAATGTCACATCTGATATATACGGTAATTATCTATTGACTAATGCTAATAGGAAATCATGGAGACAATGTGTAGTATTTTGGTATTTTAGCCAATACACTTTATTGTAATACTGATTTTTATGTAGGTAACCTCCTGTAATTTGGGTTTAATACAGACTACTGTATAAGGTAATATAGGACTGAGAGGCATAGCTAGGGTTTTGATTCAGGGGAAGCAAAACTTCTGCATGTGCCCCTAAACAAGTAACCCTGATTAGCACTGTCCCATCTATTCCCAGCCTGCCCAAATTCCTTATCCTGCTGATACCCCAATACAGAGCCACTGCTGCCGTATGTGCCCCTATTACTGCACCTACTGTATGGTACTGTGTGCCCTCTAAATGGAAAAACAACCCTCTGGAATATATTATTGCCCTGTGCAAGTACCCTAGAAAACAGTGCCCACATTTTGCCCCCTTAGAAAGAAATAATACCTCTGTGTGCCCTCTTGAGAGTCACAATAACCAGAATGCCCCTATAACAATAAGTGCTCTCTTAACATTTAATAATGTCCCAAGTTTTCATACAGTACAATGCACTCCCCATAGGCCTCCATCCAGTATACTGCACTCCCCATAGGCCTTAATTTAGTATAATGCACTCCCCATAAGCCTTTATATAGTATACTGCATTCCCCATCGGCCCCAATATAATATAATGCACTCCGCATAGGCCTCCATATAGTGTAACGCACTCCCCACAGGCCTCTAGATAGTATAATGCACTCCCCATATGCCTCTATACAGTATAATGCACTCTCCATAGGACTCAATATAATATTAAGCATTCCCCATAGGAATCTATATAGTATAATGCACTACCAATAGGCCTCCATACAGTCTAATGCACTCTGCATGAAAAAACAACAATACTCACCTCTCTGCCTCCTTAGCCCACTGCTCCAGTTTCTACAGCGAGCGCTCTGAGCAACCGCACATCTCATCACAGCGGGCACCATGTTGTGATGTCATCATGCCCGCTGCAGTGATACGTCAGGTGCAGAAGGTTAATGATGGGAGAGGGAGTGTCAGCTGATGCTCCCTCTCTCATCAGTGCTTTCAACTGTATCAGTATCCAGGATGCTGATACAGTAGAACTTGCAATGATGGCAAGGGTATTGTCAATGCCCCCCCGAATCACGGTCAATATAGCGGCTGCATGGCAGTGCAGGGAGATCAGGTGGTTTCTCTGCTCTGCTGGAGATTTTAACTGCATTGGTGCTCTGCTCAGACCGATACAGTTGAAAGTACCATAGTTCTAGAAGCCTCTCAGAACGCGAGCCCGGGTGACCGCACCCCCTGACCCCGGTAGCTACGCTACTAGCACCATAAGGACTTTCCATGTAAAATTGTATTATTCTTTTGCATTTGTGGACTTATCAAAGGGAATCTGTCACCAGATTTTTGCTACCTTATCTGAGAGAATCATCATGTAGGAAAAGAAACCCAGAATTCAGCGATATATCAGTTTACTGGGTTCAGCACTTGTGATACAATCAAAGTTTTTAGATGTAGCAGATCTCAAAAAGCTGACCCCTGCCACACCATAGTTTTCTGTATAAATTATCTAATGACAGTGAGCTGCTTATCAAAGGAAGGGGTGTAGTCAGGCCAGGCTCACATGACTGTTGTCCAGGCAGTGATAATTTCCTGGTGATAAAGCATTCATTGCATTGATGCACTAGCATATAGCCTAATAAGTGACACATCCCTGAAATCTGTTGAGGCGACATCTTCTGAAAACTCCTTCAACCTTTTGCCGCAGTTGAGGCCAGTATACCAGTCGTTGTAACCACCGAAAGATCTTCTCTACATTGAAGTGGGCACTCCTCTCATGAGCTTCTCCAGCCAGCTGCAGTGCCAGCATTTCTGGAGCCACTACTTGCCACGTAACATCAAACTCTCGAGGGAGTTTAATCCTTCGGCACAGCAGGTCATCTTTCAGGAAGAGCCTCTTCCACTTGCCCAAGAGTGAAGCAGCCCTAGCTTCCTGATCAGGCCTTTACCCCAACGCGACCCATTTCCTCAGCCTCGACAGTTCTGGATCAGACTGTTGCAGTTGTATGCACTAGTCTCTTGCCAAGAATTTGGGTGGGTCTGGACTCCTGAACGGTTACTACAGCCATAGCAAATTGCCTAAAATCCGTGATCTCGTCACATTCAAGCTCGTCATCTATGTCTGTCTTCGGTCCAGCTTGGTGACTCGAGACAAGGCATCTGCAAGCGTGTTCTGGGACTTAGACCAATAGGAGATCTATTTAGACATCCTTGCGACCCACTGCTGTTATATCCCACCCAGCTTTGCATTTTCTTGGTGGTCCAGGGGTTGTTGTCCGTCCTCACGTATATTTCTGATCCTGTCAAATACTTTGCAAATTTCTTGGTCACGGCCCATGCCAGCCCCAGCAACTCCAGTTTGAATTAACTGTAATTGTCCTGATTCTTCTCCGTGTCTCTCAGTGACCTACTGAAGAGAAACACCGTATGCACTACTAGAGAAGGTGCTCAAGTAGGTTCCCACACCATACGTAAATAAGAAAAATTACTTGGCACTCAACTTTGGAAGATTTTTTGTATTTTAATGCAGTCAGAAATAAAAAATGTTTCGGCTTGGTTTAGCCTCCATCAGCTGACTAGCGAAGGATACTGCGTTGCTGCAGGACGCACAAGCGCACTGTCTCTGATCACAGGCCATGTCGGCAGTATTTAGTCTTGGACACCGACAGTCCTCTATACTACAGCGCCTATTTAAAGTGATTTTCTTGACTTCTTTCCGACTCACTATATTGGACAAGACTATGCATACTTACTGCACTCTGTAACAGATGAAGGCCAAACCAGGCCGAAACGCTTTTGATTTCTGACTGCATTAAATTACAAAAAAATCTTCCAAAGTTGAATGCCAAGTATTTTTTCTTATCCTCAGTGACCTACTGGCATACTCAATCACTCGCTCTCTTCCTTCTTGTACCAAAGCCAATACTGCACCCTGCCCGTATAGGCTTCCATCGGTGTACAGCACAGAGGACTGCAAGAGGTCAGTGTAGGCCAAAATTGGGGCATCTGTCAGTGCCATCGTCAATGTCTGAAACTCTTCTTCTTGCCGTGCGCCCCACTGAATGGGTTGACTTTTGGATCCTCCAGCTATACCCCGCAACAGCTCGTTGAGTGGTATCGCAATCTTAGCAAAGTCCCTTATGAACCTGCGGTAGTATCTGGCTAGCCCTAGGAACGTTCTCAGTTCTCTCAGGTAAGTAGGCGTGGGCCGCTTCTGTACCGCAGCCACCTTCTCTGCGGTGGGGTAAATTCCCACTCTAAACACGGTGAGTCCCAGGTATTCAACTTCCAGCTTGAATAGGTGACACTTCCGGGGCTTAGTTTTTAAGCCGTGTCTTTGAAGCCATTCCAGCTCTTGCTCCAGCCGGTTAAGATGCTTTTCAAATGTTGTGGAATAAATGATTATGTCATCAAGAGATATCAAAGTGGCTTTGAAGTTCAGATCCCCCAAGCATCTTTCCATCAAAAAATGAAAGGTTCCTGGTGCATTCATCAGTATGAAAGGCATCCTGTTGAACTTGAGCAGGACCATAGGGAGGACAAAGGCTGTTTTCGAGCAGTCCTTCTCAGCTACCGAGACTTTCCTAAAGCAGATAGTGTCTCCTCAATTTTGGGCAAGGGATAGGAGTCCCGTACATTACACGCGTTCAGCCTCTGGTGGTCCACATAGAACCTTAGGTTACTGTCCTTTTTCTGAACTATCACGATGGGGGCATCCAAAGGACTCTAGCTTTTGCAGATCACGCCATTGCATAGAATGTGGGCCAATAGTTTTTTCACCTCCTGGTACATGAGAGGTGGGATCTACCAATACCTATCACAAATGGGAGCAGTGGTTCCTGTAGGGATCTCGTGATCTTGTGCACCTAAAGTCATCTTTATGCTGAGCAAACACCCCTCGATATCACTATAATAACTGTTCACCCTGCCCAACTTTCCTTGAGGAAAACTCCTTGAGGTTTGCCTCCATCTGTTCCAAGAGGTGACGTCCAGCCAGTGGTTTGCTTCTGTTCTCCTGACTATCGAGTGACACTGCTTAGGTTCAAGGGTCTCCCACATGTGCCAGTTCTATAGCATCATCTCTGGTGAGATCTTCCGGCATTATGCAAACTCGGGTCTCTCCTTGTCGGGGCATCAACTGTAGACTTGCTCTACTTAAGTTTATACAGTGAACAGGTACCTGTCCCTGTCACATGGTGGCCAGTGTGTGGGCAACCAATAGAGGAGAACACTTCTCCCTCTATAGGCACAATCTGGACGTCCACACCCTCTAAAGATACATGGGTCAGTGCCGGCATAGTGAGTATAGTCTGTTCCATCGGCAGTGTCACTGTGGCGTTGAGCGGAATCAATACTTTGCAGAGATACTGGGGGTTACTGGGGAATTTCTGAATTTGGCTGACTCACACGAGTAGCTGAAACACCCTCTTACTGGCCAGTTCACGAGTGGCATGGGTCCAGTTGTTTTTATTGGGCCCTCAGCCAATAATTGTCTTACTTTTTAGTACATTCATGGCCAGGACTACAATGGGTCCTCCGCCTCCAAATCCTTTTGACAGCACTATTCCTTTCTCACCCAGATCTTTTGCGCTCACCCGGACACTGGTTAGCCATCACCAGTCGAATGGCGTGTTCATTTCTAGAGTGAGCAACTTCGGGAAATTAACTCTGAAAATATGCCTTCGGCATAGTGGTCACCTGAGATCCAGTATTCATCCAGCAGCGAATACATTGCTGTCATGACTCTGTTGTTGCGTGTCCTGGGACCAGGGGCTCCTTCCCTGTCCCTAATGCTTCGTTTTTGCGTTTTGTTTTTTTGCTTTCCTGCTACCCAGAGCCATAACTTTTTTATTTTTCCATCAATATGGCCATGTGAGGGCTTGTTTTTTTGTGGGACGAGCTGTACTTTTGAACAACATCGATAATTTTACCATATCATGTACTGAAAAACGGAAAAAAAATTCCACATGCGGTGAAATTGCAAAAAAAGTACAATTCTACAACTGTTTCTTTTTACCATGTTCACCAAATGCAAACTGACCTGCCATTATCATTTTCCAGGTCATTACGAGTTTGTAGATACCAAACATGTATAGGTTCTTTTTGCAGTACATGTACAGCGCATATCATTAATAAAGTATGTGAAGAAAGAGAATTATCACACACCCAAAACCTAGCAGCAGTCACAGATAAGTCCACCAAACGCCTTTTCAAATAACCACCAACAACCTCGAGCCATGCAGCAAAAGCTACTCTGACAATGAGTGATTGCCAGGGGCCAGATTATATAGGAGACAGGAGTGGATAACAGTGAAGAGCTGAGCCATAATGCAGAAAAGCTTCGAAGAGCACTCAACTGAGCAGATTAACCCTTACACTGCTAAAAGAAACCTACACCATTTAATATGAAGGTGACATGCTTTTAATCAGTGCAGAAGTTAGAGAAGTCAGATGCTGCTGTCTTTTGGCTCCTCTCTGTTGCGGTAAACCTGTGACAGTTGCCCACTGAATTCAGCCCAGGTAATGGATCTCTCAGAGGCAATATCCTCAGAGTTTTCTCTTCTGCCCTCTGAAGCTCTAAACAGAACAATATGCTTCACTACCATTGTCACGACCCAACAGGGGTCGGTCCAACGGACGGCACAACACGCACACAATGGGATGGAAAAGGGGGGAGGAAGGCTCTAACAATAGGAAACGAGGGATGGGTCACCTCCTAAACAACAACCTGTCACTAAACTCCCCTATTGACCTATGCTGGTCCTTGCCCCCGCTACCGTCACATGCATAGTCCCTAGCTGTCACCTCACTATACCCTGGCTAGTTCAATGGCCAGCAAGGATTCTAGCCTCACCAATGCACATGTTATAAACACAGGGGGTAGTGACAAGCATAAGACAGACAAGGACAGGAACAATGAAAAACTTAGCTCAAGCTTCTGCTGCAATCTCCATACAGCAGAGGATACAGAACCAGAAACTCAAGCAGCTGATACACAAATGGCACCAGAGCGCTCCCAACTCCTAGGCTGGTCTCCAAGGACAAACTCTATTACCGACAGTCAGCTGATGCATCATGTGGCTATGTAAAGGATAGTGGGAGTGGTAACCACCCACATCAGCTGAAAATAACCCTTGCTGGCGCAAAAGTAAAAACCACGTTCAAATTAAAACAAAACCAGAGCTGTCATGGCTCCAAAAATAAGTTGTGACAACCATGAAGTGTGTTAGTTTAACTGGCGCCCCATCTCCTCCTTTCTTGACTAGGGCAGTATGTTGAAATATGCCTCCTTCCACCGCAGGTCTAACACTCTGGCTCGCGTTCTGCTGATGAAATACGTAAGCAGCATGATGGGGTTCGGAAGGAGCGATTTTTCTATTCTGACCTCCTCTCATGTGAGGTTGTGTGATTAGCTGGAGGGATGGCAGCAAGGGTCCCCTTGATGCTACACAGCTCACCACAGATGACCCGAATCTCTTGACATATTTCTCGCACCGAGTCAGGCTCAGTGAGGGTTGACTCAGGGGTGACCACTTCATGACTGCGGACTGTGGCAGTGAGAATAGGCGTCTCTCTTTCCAAGACACTAGCTTCGGCCTCAACCTCAAGGAAGCCCAGATCGAGAATCAGATGTAAGCGCTCCTTTAAGATCTGCTTCAGAGAGGGATCCTTCAGCCTAGCAACGAGTCTATTCTGCAGCACTTTATCCAATGGACCCAGTACCCAGTCCCCATCTTGAGTCTTGATGTAGATATGGGCCATCATTTCCTGCAATGGATTAACAAACTGAGCTATAATCTCACTTTCCCTTTGGACCCGCTGGAATAACCGCATATGGAGGTGCCCTTGGTCCGTGGTGTCACCATGCATGTCCTCCAAGATTTTTGTCACATTTTCCACAATATCATGATCCTTAGGTGTGCGGTATATAACCATCTGCCGGCCTCTCCTTCAAGGGTCAGGAGGGATAACTTGGCCTGAATGGAAGGGATCAGGGATACATGCATAGCATGCTTTTCTTTCCAGTCCCACAGCAACAAGCTGCTCTCTGGGAACTTATGAAGATTGCTGAGCAAAGTCCCCAAGAGTATATTTCCCTTGCCGGACTTGGTCACAGACTGATCAGCAATCTCTGTCTGAATGTCGCATCCTGTTGACTATGCCAAATGTAATGTAAGTACCTGGATGCAACAAACAGAGATCACGAGGCAGGAAACAGTCAGGGATTAATATAATTCTATTTATATACAGCAGTAACTTTAAACAATTAGTGTTAGTAACTATGCAGATTAACAGTAGAAAGAATAATACGTTTAGAATAGCCAAGAAAGTCACGGATGTTCTCAGCTTCACTTGGCGGGAGTCTCTTATGCTCAGGGTGAAGAAGACTAGGCCTCAGCTCTTGACAGGTGACATCAGGCCTTGAAGACTTTACCAGTGCAGGGCGCATATCCTGCTTCTTCCCTGGTGCCAAATCTCCTTGTGGATTGGTGTGCAGTGCTTTTACGTCAGGGAAGTTCTTCCTGTGAGTCACCTGATCCAGTTCAGCCCGCAAGGTTGTTCCCCATGCAAATCTTCAAGCACAATTTGGTTCCTCTTTATTTTCGCTGGCTAGCAGATGGTAGTCTCTCCTCTTTAATAGCACATCCTGTAATCGTTCTGCAGAGATATCATGGCTTCTTATTACAAACTCATGGCAAAAAATGGTCATGTGGTAAAAACATTGCCTTAATTTTATGTCAGCAGTGCATTTTTTTTTCATCATTCTTTCAACTGTTTTGGCATCCTGGATTCTGATACAGTTAAAATCAATGATAGGAGAGGGAGTCGTCAGCTGAGGTTCCCTCTCCTATCATACCCCCTCTGCGTCTGAGCTTTGTGATGTCTTAGCTCAGATGACATCACTATAGCATGCCCTCATGCTGAGCAGTGCAGAGGGTCAGAAGATGCTAAGGAGAAAGGAGCAGCGGGAGAATGGGGAGAGATGACTATTTCATTATTTATTTTTTTATATGGAGCATTATATGGAGTCAATTACACTGTATGGAGTGTACACTGTACAGTGTACAGTACACTGTACAGTGTACACTGTATGTCCCTGTCTCAGGTCTATGATTAAAAAGATCATCAGAAAGGTCTTTGTACTGTCCCCTCATATATTAATACATTAAAATAAGATCACCCCTTAGTCTTCGTTTTTGAACTCGGTGAACAAAACATTGAAATTTTGGGTCCATTGCCTCAAAAAGCTCCCCAGATCTCAATCTCATTGAGATCCTGTGCTCAGTCCTCAAAATAGGGGTTGGACAAGTAAAACACAGAAATTGTGGTAAACTTCAATCACTTTTCAAGAATGGGTTGCCATTGGTCAGTATTTGGCCCAGAAGCTGATACCAGCAGCAGGGTCAAACTGAAGAAGTCTTGAAAAATAAGAGTCAACATTGTAAATATTGGGTCTTTGCATAAACTTGATCTATTTGTCAAAAAAAGTTAAAACAATTATGAAATGCTGTACTTCAGTAACCATAGAAAAATCTGAATTAGGCTGCCGTCACACTAGCAGTATTTGGTCAGTATTTTACATCAATATTTGTAAGCCAAAACCAGGAGTGGGTGATAAATGCAGAAGTTGTGCACATGTTTCTATTATACTTTTCCTCTAAGTCATACGTGAGATACGGCCAAGTCTCACAGGTGAAATCCCTAATCTGGCGCCGGCACTTGGGAGCGGAGCGTGCAGCTCCATGTGTTGCTGCATGCTCCGCTCCGGAGTGCCGGCGCCAGAGGAGGGATTTCACCTGCGATACTCGGCTGTTTCTCGCGTATGTGTGATCCTGGCCTATTTGTTACAAATACTGATGTAAAATACTGACCAAATACTGCTAGTGTGACGGCAGCCTAAGGCTATGTGCACACGTTGCGGTTTTTACCGCGGAACCGCGGCGAGCAGCAGTTTCCATTGCGTTTACAGTAAACATGTAAACCAATGGGAAACCGCAAACCGCTGTGCACATGCTGTGGGAAAAACCACGCAGAAACACAGCGGTTTACAGCCCGCAGCATGTCACTTCTTTGTGCAGAATCCCAGCGATTCTGCACACATAGAAATGCATTGATCTGCTTACTTCCCGCATGGGGCTGTGCCCACCATGCGGGAAGTAAGCGGATAATGTGCGGTTGCTGCCCGGGGTGGAGGAGAGGAGACTCTCCTCCAGGCCCTGGGAACCATTTTTGTGGTAAAAAAAAAAAAAGAATTAAAATAAAAAATAATGCTATACTCACCTCTCAGCGCTGTACGCGGCCGTCCGGTCTCAGGTTGCTATGCGAGCAGGGCCTGCGGTGACGTCGCGGTCACATGACCGTGACGTCACGAAGGTCCTTCTCGCATAGCATCTTTGGAACCGGACCGCCGTGTGCAGCCCCGAGGAGATCGGTACGTCAGAGGGTGAGTATAACCATTTTTTTTTATTTTTAACATTACTACAGATGGATCTGGATAAGTTGGAAACTTGGGCTGAAAGGTGGCAGATGAGGTTTAACAATGATAAATGTAAGGTTATACACATGGGAAGAGGGAATCAATATCACCATTACACACTGAACGGGAAACCACTGGGTAAATCTGACAGGGAGAAGGACTTGGGGATCCTAGTTAATGATAAACTTACCTGGAGCAGCCAGTGCCAGGCAGCAGCTGCCAAGGCAAACAGGATCATGGGGTGCATTAAAAGAGGTCTGGATACACATGATGAGAGCATTATACTGCCTCTGTACAAATCCCTAGTTAGACCGCACATGGAGTACTGTGTCCAGTTTTGGGCACCGGTGCTCAGGAAGGATATAATGGAACTAGAGAGAGTACAAAAGAGGGCAACAAAATTAATAAAGGGGATGGGAGAACTACAATACCCAGATAGATTAGCGAAATTAGGATTATTTAGTCTAGAAAAAAGACGACTGAGGGGCGATCTAATAACCATGTATAAGTATATAAGGGGACAATACAAATATCTTGCTGAGGATCTGTTTATACCAAGGAAGGTGACGGGCACAAGGGGGCATTCTTTGCGTCTGGAGGAGAGAAGGTTTTTCCACCAACTTAGAAGAGGATTCTTTACTGTTAGGGCAGTGAGAATCTGGAATTGCTTGTCTGAGGAGGTGGTGATGGCGAACTCAGTCGAGGGGTTCAAGAGAGGCCTGGATGTCTTCCTGGAGCAGAACAATATTGTATCATACAATTATTAGGTTCTGTAGAAGGACGTAGATCTGGGGATTTATTATGATGGAATATAGGCTGAACTGGATGGACAAATGTCTTTTTTCGGCCTTACTAACTATGTTACTATGTTACTATGTATGTATGTTACTATTGATGCTGCATGTGCAGCATCAATAGTAAAACAAGTGCAGGAGTAAATCCCGCAGTGGAAACCGCAAGAAAAAACGGGATAAATCTGCAGGGATAACCGCAGCGGTTTTGCCCTGCAGATTTATCAAATCCGCTGCGGGAGAACCCGCAGAGGGCTGGCCTACGTGTGCACATAGACTAAAAGTGTTAAAAACACTGAAGCAGCAAACATTGTGAAAACCAAAATGTGTGTGTCTCAAAACTTTTTGCCACGAATGTATATGGATTTAGTTTGATTTGCTCTTTATTGTCAAAATGTATGATATCTCCATGCATGGTAACCAGATACCCTTCATAAAGAAGTTTTTAGCTGCCTATCAGGAAAGAGATTAAAAAACAAACAATTGGACATCAATCAATTGGACTGTCTTTAATATCTACATATGGAGAAGATTTTAAACAACTGTCAACTTGCTGAAGCTTGGATATCCAAGCAGGTTCAGCCAGCAAGCAGAATCCAAAAGAAAGTCTCCATGAAGAAAGAAGAATTTCTCTCAATCGATGTCAGAGGCTGATAGACAGTTATAAGAAACGCCCGATGACGGCTGTTTTTGCCAAATAGCAAAGAACCAGCCATGCGTACTTTTTCTTCAAAGGAAAATAACTTTTTTTCTGTATAGTAGTGTATTTTTGTTCCTTGGTAACAACATCAATTTTTTATTAATATTTTTAACAAAAATACATAGAAAAACAACAAAAAATATCATATGTAGTTACTGCCCAATTCTTAAAGAGAAGGTGTCATGAAATTTTATTCTTCTAACAATTCAAAAAATGTAAAGTATTAACATTTTAATAATAAAACAAAATTAGCAAAAACCCTGCTGTAGCTAAATAAGTAAAATGCAAAAGTGCATGTAAATAACACAGGGTTCTTAGTAATATTGTTTTTGATCAAAAATAGCATAAAAGCCATCCCACCGTTGACAAGGTGACCCTGATCGGACGGTCCTACACTGTCTAATATTAAAAACCTTACCATGTGTCAGAGTTGACCTAAGTGTGTAACTAAGGGCAGACAAAAGGACCAAGTTCTGATCTATGGACACCAGCATGGGGAAGTCGTTAGATGTTATTTACTGCTCAGGAGAGGGAGGCCAGACACCGACTTTAACAGAATGCTAAAATACAGAGAAAAAACACAAAAATTGAGCTACTGCTGCATGTATACCAACTTAAACCAAGCTCTGTTTTTCTTGGTATTTTTGCACTTTGTGTAAGCTGGGTGTGGCCTCCCTTTCCTGAGCAGGAAATAATATTTAAAGGCTGCTCCACACTGGTATCCATAGTTCAGGACCCAGTCCTCTTGTCTGCCCTTATTGCAGAGGTATCTAGGGTTTCTGGCACCTGGGGCAAGAATTCATTTTGGCGCCCCCTCAGGACATATGTGATTTTCACACTTAGTCATGTACCCACAAGCTCCTCTCCCTAATGCTCTCAATGTTCAGTGAAAAACAGAGAAGCAGAAGAGAAGCTCGTTGTCACAGGACCATAAGTATGAAAATCACATATGAGTGACGTGTCCATGTGACGACTACTGGAACCTGCAGAGCTGAATCCTGACATTGCAGGCTTCTCATCACACACAGCGTCTCATCATCCCCCCATTCCCCACACAGCGTCTCATCAGCCTCCCATTCCCCACACAGCTCCTCATCATCCCCCCATTCCCCACACAGCGTCTCATCAGCCCCCCATTCCCCACACAGCATCTCATCATCCCCTATTTCCAACACAGCTCCTCATCATCCACCCATTCCCCACACAGTGTCTTATCAGCCCCCCATTCCCCACACAGCTCCTCATCATCCCCCCATTCCCCACACAGCGTCTCATCAGCCCCCCATTCCCCATACAGCATCTCACAATCTCCCTATTCCCCACACAGCTCCTTATCATCCCCCCATTCCCCACACAGCTCCTCATCATCCCCCCATTCCCCACACAGCGTCTCACCAGCCCCTCATTCCCCACACAGCGTCTCATCAGCCCCCCATTCCCCACACAGCGTTTCATCAGCCCCCATTCCCCACACAGCGTCTCATCAGCCCCCCATTCCCCACACAGCTCCTCATCATCTCCCCATTCCCCACACAGCGTATCATCAGCCCCTTTCCAAATTACATCCTGAGAGCCTCACACCAAGTTCTGCGCCCTCCGTCCTCATTCCTGTGTTACTTGTATCCTGGGTCCATGGTGCAGCTCCTCTCCTCACACGGCTCCATTCTGCAGCCTCTCGGTCCTCTCCTCGCATGGCTCCTCATTTCCGGCTTCTCTTCTCCATCAGCAGCTTTCTGCAATCGACTCCTCCCCCTCAAGAAATCAACTCCAATTTAGACGCTGCCCTGCAGTCAGATCTTCAATTGTACTCGTGTCTGTAAGATACGAGTACAATTGAATATTGGGAGCCGGCGCGCTGCAGCCTCTCTGTGGCGGCTGTCAGCTTGACAGTTGGCACAGAGAACAGCTGACTCCCAGACCGGGGGCGGCAGAATGCAGCCACTGGGGGAGACACTGCGGACCGCCGCATTAGGCGGCCCGACTGCGCCCCCCTGCTGGCTGCGCCCGGGCATATGCCCCGGCTGCCCCCCCTAGGTATGCCATTGCCTTATTCACACACTGAGGCAGAGTGAATCCACGTCTACCCACATTTCTCCTTATGGCCAATGTGAACATGTATTTATATGCTGCATGTATACTGGCTTCAGCCAAGCTCAATTTTTGTGTTTTTTCTTGTGCACAACTAGCTCACATTACGACTGCAGTAAATGTGGGCTTGGTCTGATCACATGTGTGACATCACTCCTCTCCTCTCCTTCTGGGTGCTTGCTAAAGGATAAGAGGATGAAGTTAAGGATCACAGTGAGGAGTGATTCTGTTGGTAACAACCAGTGATACTGACAAATAGATAGTGTCACCGAGGACAGACGGCAGCACAGATTCTGTTAGTAGGTGCTGCTCACTGTATCATAAGCTGGGGTTAGATACGTGCAGTGCATCATCTGCTGCAATTAGATACGTTTAGTTTAACACACACTTGGATTAGATACATGGCTAAGTGTAATGTATCACATGATGGTGGATCGCCCCCAAGGGCTAGGGGATACTCAGTACTGGGTCCTTCTGTAGTCGATGGGGATGTCACGGCTGCTGACCCGGTCCGTGGCCCTCGGGAGGTCCGTTGGTGAAATGGGAAAAGGTTTTTAAAGGGATAATGTTTGTGACGCCACCTGCGGTATTCGGTCAGGATGACCGACGCTGCTTAAGGGTCCGCTGGGGTGATGTTATGGCAGCTAGATGGTATACCTTCCCACAGGTGAAGTATGTCCCCAGGGCTTCCCAGAGTGTAGGTGGTGGATGGTGTAAGGCGCAGTGAATAACGAGGACACAGGGGTTGCAGTCTCTTTACCTTTTACTGAAGGTTCAGCATCCACAGTCCAGAGTAGGGACCACAGGGTAGGCAGAGTCCAGCCGGTCTGAAGGCAAATCCAGAGTCCCCTTATCCAGGAGGAATTCAATAGCCTTCCCCTGCGCATAGTAACGTAGTAGGTCCCTAATTGCATAAGGTACTATAAGGTCCTCACTGTTGTTACTTCTTTCTCTCTGTCGCCCAGATGGTACGGATAGGACAAAACCCGTATGACTGATGGCCTGAGGCTTGTTTATAGGGACCCTAGAGACACCCCGACCCCCACAAGTTGCCACTGTGTCTTCTTAGGTATAAAGGTCGGACAGCCAACTTGGAATCAACTGCCCTGCCAGTCTCTGAAGTAACGGCATAGAGCTCTTTACTCCCTCGGTATTCTGGCCACCGGATCTGCGCTTCAGATGGAGGCAGCCTGCTTCTAGCTGGTCTCCCACTGATGTTTCACTCCTGTTGCTATGACTTCTTTTCTCACTCACTACAGCACAATTCCTTTCGTGTCCTTTCTTAGGATGCTGCCGCTTGGGTTGCAGGCGCAGCTCCGTGTCCTTCTTTTTCTCTTCCTCAGACTTCAGTCTGGATCTCACCAGGGATCACCCCAGCCAGCTCGACCGGGAGACCTTTCCTCGTTGGTCCCCAGCCAGGAACTCTCCTCTCCTCCTTCTGATACTGACTAACTTCCTAACCAACCCTCCAGTTTTACCCTATGTGAGGAGTGGCCTAATAGATAGAACCCTTAGCTCCCCCTGGTGGACTGGCGTGTGAAGTGTGTGTGTGTCTGTGATACCTGGACAGCAGATCTCCTTCATTGCCTTCAGACATAACATCACTCCCCCTGGTGGAAGAACAACATTACTGCAATGAACCAGGACTCTGGGGCGCTGCAATGGCATTACATTTTGAGCATGGCGGATAGTATCACACAGGATTGGATTAGATACACAGTATCTAATGTATGTAATGTGTGACCCGCTCAGTCCACATCTATGGGAGCAGTGGGGTAATGTATTACCTCTCTCTGTCCACTTCTATGGGAGCAGTGGTGTAATGTGTGACCCCGCTACATTAACCTCTATGGGAGCAGTAGTGTAATCTATGACCTTGCTCTGTTCCCTTCTATGGGAGAAGTATGGTAATGCGTGACCCTGCTCTGTCCACTTCTGTGGGAGCAGTAGTCTAATGATTGACCCTGCTTTGTCCACATCTATGGGATCAGTGGTGTAATATGTGACCACGCTCTGTCCTCTTCTATGGGAGCATTGGTGTAAACCAATTTTTTTTGTGTGACCCAACTCCGTCCATTTCTAAGGGAGCAGTGTAATGCATGATCCCACCCTGTCTATTTCTATGGGAGCGGTGATGGAATGTGTGACTCCGCTCTGTTTATTTATATGGGAGCAGTGGTGTAATGTGTGACCCTGCTCTGTCTACTTCTATGAAAGTAGTAATTTAGTGGACAGAGCTGAGTCATACATTATACCACTGCTCCTTTTGAGGGTCATGCATTACACTAATGCTCCTCTCCTAGAAGTGGTCAAAGAGGGGTCACACATTACACCACTGCTCCCACAGAAGTGGAAACAGGTGTTGGAGCAGTGGTGTAGTGTGTCACTCCGCTTTGTCTACTTATTTGGGAGCAGTAGTGTAATGTGTGACACCGCTCTACCCACTTCTAAGGGAACAGTGGTGCAATGTGTGACACTGCTCCATCCATTTCTATGGAAGCAGCGGTCTAATGTGTGACCCCACTCCATCCACTACATTACTAATCTCATAGAAGTAGACAGAGCCGGGTCACACATTACATCACTGCTCCCACATAAGTCGATGAAGCGGTGTGGGAGCAGTGGTGTAATGCGTGACCTCGCTCTATCTACTTCTATGGGAGCAGTGGTGTAATGTAATGAGCATTAGATACACATCTCTAGGGTATATCACTCATGATGGGCATTAGATACATGGTCTGTTATCTCAGTCTAAGTTTCCTGCAGAGACGTACACTGATATAGCAGAGCTGAGTCAGTGATCAGAGCAAAGCAGCATAGCTGAGGGCTTAAAAAAAAGTTGCCGATCTCCTCCCATAGCTGTGACCTGGACAGCGAGTGAATGTGCCCAGGTCACAACTAAGGCTAGTTTCACATTTGCATTACAATCCGCAGCGTTTAATCCGCAACCGAAAATGAAAGAAAAACCACATTGAAACGCGTACAAATGCAGCTTTTCTTAGACGCAAACATTAACGCATGCGTTTAAAAAACGCGGCGTGAAAAATTTAACAGGAACAAAATCTAGATAAACAGACACCGCCAATGGGACTACAGTGGGCGTGAATTATGGGATATCTATATATAGACCCTTGGACTGCTGAAATCTTCACAGATTGCTACTGTATCCTGTGTCATGATGGATCTTCGCATGGAGAGCTTTTATATCAACCTGGATTTAAGCATCAAGCTGTTTCTTGCCTGTGCGTTTGCTTGGGAGCAACAAAGAAATAGAGAACGACAGAGAAGGACACTGCGTCGGCGTTTTTGGAGACACCCCATTATTGAACTTCAGGAGAGCCGTGAAGCCTATCACAAGCTATATAGCGAGCTTAATGCCAACCCCGACAAATTCCCGGAATATACCAGGATGTCTCAAGACTCTTTCCGGGAATTGCTTGGTCGTGTCCAAGGAGCCATCCGGAGAGAGGACACCCAGCTCCGTAGAGCGATTCCTGCAGATGAATGTCTGCTGGTTACATTAAGGTACGTAATAATTCTAAACAAATGCCAGTCATAATTATTATTGGTCTGCCATGTATTATTTGTATTTTCCTTTATATCTTTAGCTAAACACCACCATAAATGGAATTGATTGTAATTTTTTTTTATTTATTTCAGATTTCTGGCAACCGGAGAGAGCTTATCATCCCTCCACTTTCAGTACCGGCTTGGAATTTCCACCTTGTCTGGAATAGTTGCGGACACCTGCCGGGCTTTGTGGAATGTTCTCTGGGATGAGTTTATACCCCTACCCACGGAGGACATGTGGATTGAAATTGCAGAAAAATTCTGGAGTGTGTGTGATTTCCCCAACTGTTTGGGAGCAGTGGATGGAAAGCACATACGCAAACCCGCCAGAACTGGATCGGAGTACTTCAACTACAAAAAATATTTTTCAGTTGTGCTCATGGCAATAGCAGATGCGGACTGTCGCTTCATCGCCGTGGACATTGGAGCTTTTGGCCATGGCAACGATTCCAAGACTTTCAAGAACTCTGATATGGGCAGACGTGTATGGCTAAAATTTTAATTTTCCACTGCCACACCCTCTCCCCAACACTCAAGGCCCACCAATGCCATTTGTTATGGTTGGGGATGAGGCCTTTCAGATGTGTGAAAACCTACTGAAGCCATATTCGGGACTTGAACCACAGTAAAAGGATCTATAACTACAGTCGGGACTTGAACCACACTAAAAGGATCTATAACTACAGACTGACCAGGGCCCGAAGAACAGTAGGATGTACCTTTGGGATTCTAGTCTAAAAATGGCGCATTTTGGAACAGCCATTAATCTAAAAATGGAGACAGTTGATGAGGTGGTGAAAGCCTGTGTGGTTCTCCACAATTACATAATGGCTAAGGAGTGACCCAACATTGAACTGGATGAACCAGTTGCAAACGCTTTGCCAGATTACCAGCATCACCCGTTGCAGTCAACTGTTGAAGTTGGCCACATGCGGAACCTATTTGCTGCCTTTTTTGATTCTGATATTGGACGTGTGGCATGGCAAGACAATATTGTGTAAAATGTCCTGTTGTGTTTGGGCCTGTACCAGTTATATTTTAAATGTTAATAATATTTTTTGTTAATAAAATTCGTGTTTTGATATCTTGACCGAGTCTCCTATGTATTTCCTCTAAAAAGCACTTGTTAGTGGAAAGGTAGTTGATGTCATTACGTCCTGATTCTATTCTGCAGTATCTATTGGACGCAGACTGAAGATACGATGGACGTATAATACAAAGCAGATCTACACTCATCAAGTCAGGTGTCATAAATAATGAATTCATGATGTACAAATAACAGCCTCATGAATTCACTATTTCTGACACCTGTCCAGGTGAGTGTAGATATGCCTTGTATGACCTCCATTGTCTCTTCAGTTTGTGTAAAATAGATTACGAACACTGAAGAAAAAAATGGAGGTTATACACGGCAGTTCTCTACTCACCAGGTCAGGTGTAATAAATATTTTTGGGAAAAATGACCTGTTGAGTATAGTTCTGCTTTGTATTACCGCCATTTTCTCTTCAGTCTGCCACACAGATTAATCAGACTGAAGAAATTATGGAGAAAATACAAGTAATTTTGTTTTTTTTGGCGACCTCATAGCTCTATACCAAACACACAAAGGTGCAGTGTTCTACTTAATAACTACTGGAGTTATGAGTTGGCCAAAAAATAAAGTGTGCGATGCAGTATTTTATTCGGCGCACAGTGTGTGTTGCGGGCTGCGAAATACACAATTAACCAAACATTATTGGGGAAAAAACATTATTATTTATTTACAAATTAATTTAACTACGCCTGTTTGGGGTAGAGTGACAGAAATGGGGTGTGTGTAGCTGTGAGCCCTGGCTTAATGTGGACGACGCAGGGGTGGCAGGAGAAGGGGCAATTAAAGTAGTGGGATCTGGGAGTTCGGGGATGGGGCTTGATGCACGAGAGGGCAGAGACACACTGGAAGGGTGAGACAAACCTAACATTACAGACACATTGGGAGGGGAGGAATTGAGATCGTCCTATGTTTTTTATTTTGTTTCCCTTTTTGGGATCGGCGCTGCGGTCTGGGGAGCCTCGGTGGGGTCATTTGTTGCGGCCTGGTTGTGGTGGCTGTCAGGGTCGATGTGCCGCTGCATGGTTGTGGTGGTGGGGAAAGCCAGGCCAGGGTCCGGGTGCTGCTGCTGCATCCTGGTGTGGTGAAAGCCATTCCAGGGTCTGGGTGCTGCTGCGGCATGCTGGTGCTGAAAAGCATGCCAGGATCCGGGTGCCGCTGCTGCATGCTGGTGCTGAAAAGCATGCCAGGATCCGGGTGCTGCTGCTGCATGCTGGTGTTGAAAAGCATGCCAGGATCTGGGTGCTGCTGCTGCAGCTGGGACCTGGTGATGGTGGCCGACCTGTCCTGATCCGGGTGCTGCTGTTGCATGGTGGTGGCAGTGGAGGAGGTCCAAGCAGGAGCAGCAGTTGTTATGATGGTGGCAGTGGGCTGTCCAACAGCACCACCACAGTGGTGGTGCTCTAGTGGTGTCCAGCAGTGCTTGGAATGGAGGTGGCCATGAAGTGGTATGCAGCAGAGCTCGGCATTGTCAAGCGTGACAGTGTAGGCACAGGTGGATATGCCGCCACTGTCTGCTGAAAATACAGACTCTGCTGCATAGCCTGCACGTAAGCAGCATTGCAGGCCTGCATGACACAAAGCTGGAGATCAGGAGTAAGGTGTTTCGACATACCCTGTTCAATTTGATTGAAAAAATTATGTGCTGACCTCTGGAGGTCAGCTTTCACTTGGTCAAGGCTTTGGTGACCTCCTGGATACGTGTATTCATATTGTTTATGGCATTATCCAGTCGGTCACCCATCGCCTTGAGTCCATCATGAAAGACCGAGCTCAAATGCAAAAACTCGGGCATGAGTGACCTATCCGAGGCCCTCTGCCGCTGCCGGGAAGAGCCCCCCCAAAAAGAGGCAGAGGACTGGGAAAGGGGAACACCTGATGGACCAGCTTCATGGTCTCGAGTCTGTGTGGCAGGCCCACTGGCTGCAGTGCTGCTGGATGGCTGGGACGGGTCCGTGGCTGTTGGATGAAGGACCACTCCAGAACCAGGGTCGAGAGTGCAGCTCCATGTGCTGTGAAAAAAGAAGAAAAAAACACATTACTACCAAACATTTACAGTAATCTTATAATCTTTATTTTTTTTATATAGCGCTAACATATTCCGCAGCGCTTTACAGTTTTGCACAATAGTAAAGTGCCAACTCCTGTGAAATAGAAAAATACAGATTAGGCAATCCAACACAACCCATTACACCACAAACAATACTTACGTTCTCTGGGCAAGGACCGGTCTCAAAAATGCAAGGATGTGGTGATACTTGTATTTGCGGATCCTTGCTTCAGAACCAGTAGGAAGCCGGCTCTCTTGATGAAGGTCCTTGTTGAAGCGATCCTTCATCGAACGCCAATGTGTTTTGACTTTGAGCACTGTTGGAAAATATAAATAATGGTTAGACAATGCACTTTTGACCGTGATCACACAACTGTGTGATGAGAGAAACTCTCAGGAGTTTCTCTCATCACGCACAGTTGTGTGATCACGGCCAAGGTCACTGCTGCAGCTCACCGCATTGCAATACTTACAAAATGCATTTCAGACCTGAGTCAGGGCGTTGTCCCAGCCATCCCACATCGCTTTGGCCACCTCATTCCATAGCCGCCGATTGTCACGTTGTCCGAGTGCTGCGGAACCCAGGTGTCCCAGAACGGGACTCACTCATGGACCAGGGAGATTAGGAGGTCATTTTCAATGAGGTCTTCATCCCGTTCTGGAACCTAAAAAATAAATAAAGACATTAATGTAGGAGACATTAGCATAAGGAAAAGAAAGAAAACTGGCATGAATATTGAAAGGCAAAAAAAACAGGAGTCAAGAAGAAAAAGGTAAACAAAGAGGAAAGTAAAGAAATTAACATTGAACAATAGCAAAGTCAGGATACAATAGTCAGCCAGGTATACTTACACGCTGCCGCCTTGCCACCTGACCGTGACCCTGCTGCTCCCGCTCAGCCTCTGCCGCAGTGGAAGAAGAAGTGCTCTAAAAAAAGGAAAATAAATTGTCATATAATACTTAATACTTAATACTTACAAATCTGAGGAGGTGAGTACTCACTTCACTGACATGTTCGGCTTGTGCAGGCCCAGGACGTTGCTCCTCCTCAGAAGAAGATGACATTCTGAAGCATGCAGAAAGAAAAAAATGCCAGAAATTAGGACATATAGAGACAGAAAATAGAAAATAAAGACCTTGACTAGGATATACTCAAATTGTTCAGTGTCTTGCTTCATCCAAGGTTCTTGCCTGCGTCTGCTCTGCTGGGCAGTGATCTGCAAATGCCCACTACCTCCCTTTATCAGTTTGTATGTGGGGGTGGCTAATCAGTGTCTAGACATTTTTTTCTGTGGTGCAACGCATGCATTCACAAACGCAAGCAAACGCATGTGCCTGCGAACGCATGCGTTCACATAGACCGTAACGCTTTTTTTGCCGCATCCCTTCCTCTAACAACTGCATACGTTTCTAGGCGGCAAATTGACGCCTCTAAAATTACTACATGTAGCATTTACTGCGCCAAACCGCAGACGAGGAAATGACGCATGCGTCGTCTAACGCAGCAAAACGCAACCGATCGCAGACATATGCGTCCCTAATGTTAAAGACAGGAATACACGACGCATGTGGATAATTGCAGCACAAACGTTGTGGACACAACCGCAAATGTGAAACCAGCCTAAGGCAGCCTCAATGCAGGAGATGTGGTTGGAGACCGATTGCAGAGACCTATGAACAGGGGCTGCCATATTTGAGGTGTGTAACTGTCATTACACACCAGCAAATGCAAACAGCAGCCCCAATTGTTGAATAAAAAATAAAACAAAAAAACAGTTAAAAAAGTAAATTTAATTTTGTATTAATAATATAATCAATAATTAATACAAACATAAAAATTGCGGTATCTTCCTTTTAAATAATAATCACTTTTTTAAACTCTAATAACAATAAAGTATCTTGCACTCCACAGATCCCATTTTATTTGTTTTTTTTTTTCTTTTCAATTAACTACAATGTCATAATAAGAGTAGAACTTCAATAAATATACACACACAAAAACCCAGGAGAGAGAGAAAAAAGGAATAATTTAACGAAACGCATTAGCCTGATTCTTTAAACAATCTTAACCAATCTTGAAGACCAATTCTTTTAGAATATAACAACTCTTCCTAAAAACAGAAGATTACTTATTGCTTCCTTCGGTGGATTTCTCATCTTTCCTCAACAATTCCACAGAGGCACAGTAAGGGATTAAGAGTCAATGTACAGCCCCACTTATGATTTACATATTCCAGTGTTTCTTGCCATAACATTAGAATTCCTGGATAAGACTGCTACTTGTAAAATAGGTCTGCTTTAGTAGATCCACACTTAAGGCAGTTATAGAGCTCCAAATAATCAATGCCGTGGAAGAAGAAGAATGACGCAGCCTATGGACAATCATAAACTGAACCATTTTAAAATTATAATTCAGCAAGGAGGAGTCAATAGACTTTTACTCAACTGAAAATAATTCATCTGACATGACATAGGGTATACGTGAGTTCCGTGACCTGGAAAATTCCCCCAACCCTCTTAAACAGGCCCCCTTTTATACATAACAACCTAAAGAATAAACTTCTATCATATGCAAATCAACAGACTGAGACATATGTTGGATTTAATTGGCCACAGCAGCCATTTTATTAAAATAAATGATAACAAAACTTTTATAACAACCCAGAATAGGAGGGGCGGTCCTCGAAGCCTCAAAGTTATAAACCTCAGCATCCCAAATTCCACAATGTTCAGCCCAGGATAAGTCTTACCCCCAGCCGTAAAGCACCAGCTCAGGGATAGATAACAACCAATCCTGGTCCACCGAACCCGCTCCCATGCCAGGGGCCCATAAATCCACCTCAAGCGGGCTAACCGAACCGCGCCTTGTTAAATTCTCTCATGGGGGGTCCAGGACCTCTCAAGATCCCCCCCATTGAACCGCCATTTACCATTTCCACCAACTTCTAGGACCTCCACCCATGCCATGAACACGAATGGCCTGACACCTTAGCCATTCATGTCCCTCCACACCTTCAGACTTAATTCAATGCCACTGAGAATAGCCAAACACCACATATCATTTCCCACGGCGTTCAGGTGCACGCCATCGGCTCTCCAGTAAGCTCCTTGAACCGATTCCAAGTCCACATGTCTCACAGCCAACGCACCATTCCGAACCATAAACCTTGATATAGCCCTGTTTACTTTGATCCGAGCTCTATTCACCCCATCAGGGGATCTAGCACCTCGCCATTCTTTACGCGGAATGATGTCAGACCAAACCAACGACACCTTTAGAAACATGACCCAGAACCTCAGGATATAAAATTTAATATCCTTAATCAGCTCCCTACAAGACCGTTTAGCCAAATCATTCCCCCCTAGATGAATCACCACAATCTCCGGCACTCTATCCAGTCTAACGAAACGATGGAATTCAGGTAACTATTCCTTCCACACCATCCCCCTCGTAATGTCACTGTCTCTCGGGAAAGACCCAATTGACGGCCGTCCGGACGCACTGCAGCACGCAACGCGGCCCAAAAAACATACGAGTGCCCCATGATCCAGACGAGCACTGGATCTGCCCCTGCAATAAAGAAAGAAAGGCAACAAACAATTAACTCACCACAGCCCTGAACTCACAATAAGTTTGGGCGAACATACGATCGGAACCTAGAAGATTCCCACCTACCAATTCTCCGTACCACATCCTCTCCAAGGCCCAACCTAGCGGCTTCGGTCGCTGCCCCGATCCTGAAGGAGTGACCGCTATATTGTGTTGAAGGTAAGCCCGCTGCCGCCAAACATCTCCTAAATACCGAAATAAACTGAAAACGGGACAAGAAAGACCCGTTTTCATGCACCAAAAATGGCTCGTTTAACACACCGCCCTTTGCCATGTACTTCTTCACAGATGCCACAGGGCATAACGGGGACACCTCAACACTGAACAGCACCACTTTGCACCCTTTCCCATACACGTCCGTTTTTGAGGACTTAACAAACACCACCACCCTATTCCCTTCAACATCAACGTTTTCTCTTAATAAAGTACCTCTTTTACTAACGGATGGGCTAACCAATTCTCCTAACCGATATTCCCCGAAGAAGGCCAAAGAAAAAGCTGCCCGGAACAAAACCACTTCCCATTCAGAAAAACACACTTCCTGCAACTTCTGACCAATGGCTGAAAGCACCTCATAAGACACCAGACGCCGACCGTCCGAGGCCTTCCAACCTTTCTTCCAACCCCAAACTACTTGCCGAACCAAAAAGGATTTCGTTAAATCCTTATGCCCCCTGAACTTAAGGTTGAAGGCTAGACCCGCCAAAAACTTATTCAAACGTGTCACTGACCATCCTGCTTCCCAATGATGACCAAGGAACAACAACAAACCATACTCCTCCTCTATATCCTGATCCATACTTGACTTCCAGGATTCCCACAGGCCCCAAGCCTGATTATAATGGGACCAAGATGAGTCCGCGAGCGATTTGGCAAATAACTCCGTTACAGCCCTCGCGGCAGGTTCCACAATTCCACCGGACAATCCAGACCCAAACTCTCCGCCTGGGGTGCCAATTCCCGGAAAAGATGCCACTGAATTTGAGAAAGAGCAACAACTATTGGATCAGGAGCTGAAAAACCAACTTCAGATACAATCCATAAATTGAACTTAAGACCCAGGAAAACCAAATGCTGTAAGATCTTCACTACTGCAGGCGTAGCCGCTGACAACGAGTTTACCGCCGTTACCGTTCCAACATGCTGACAAAGAAAAGAGATCCTCAATTTGTTGCCCCACAGGGCCAACGCAACTACCCTGGGGAACAAATGCAGCAGTAACCGGTTATTTGTCCAACCTTCCTCCTTCCATTCTACTGGCCAAGCCGCTGCTGACCAGCTACCATGAAATAAAAGACCAAAGCCGCTCTCTTCGACAACATGAACCAAACTGCCCAAGGAGGCGACATATACAACAGGCTGAATCCACAGAGATCTGCGATTGTACTCGTCAAGAAAAGCCGCCCACACCTTCAAATCGTCCCGAAATTCTTTCTTTATCCTGATGAAATGCAAAGGGGACTTTACCCCTACTGTTGCCAAGGATAGGCGACGGCAGAATGCTCGACCCATCGGCATGATCCTGCAGGCAAAATTCAGTTTCCCTGAAGCAAACCACGCAAACTTATCTTCTTCAAACCAATCGCATTAACCACATCCTGACACAACGCGGTAAGCTTATCTGCGGGTAGCCTACACTCCATTGCTACCGTGCCAATTTCAATGCCTAGGAAGCTCAACACAGTCACCAGGCCCACTGTTTTTTCTTCCGCTAATGGCACACCAAAGTTTTTTGGCACACTTTCCATTGTGTGCAACAAGATCGAGCAATCTGCTGATTCCGCTGGCCCAATAAACAAAAAGTCGTCTAGATAGTGGGAACATGAACGAATCCCAGGCACATCTTTCACCACCCATTCTAGAAACGTACTGAAGGCCTCAAAGTAAGCGCAAGAAATTGAGCAACCCATGGGAAGGCATCGATCGACAAAGAAGCCGCCATCCCAAAAACAACCCAATAAATGAAAACTGTCGGAATGAACCGGCAACAAACAAAAAGCCGCTTCAATGTCGGTTTTCGCCAGTTTAGCCCCCTTTCCGCATACTCGAACCCACTCCATCGCTGAATCGAATGATATGTATGACACCGAACTCAACTTGGGGTCAATACCATCATTAACCGAAGATCCTTTCAGGAAAGATAGGTGATGGATAAGCCTGTATTTATTAGGTTCTTTCTTAGGGACCACGCCGAGAGGTGACACCCTCAGATTTGCAAAAGGGGGGTCGACATACGGGCCTGCCATTCTTCCCAGAGCAACTTCCTTGTTCAATTTATCTGAAACTACTTCCGGGAATTGTAACGCAGATTACAACTTTTTTCTTTTCAAACTAACATCCTGCTCAATAAAAGGAATTTTGAAACCTTCCTTAAAACCGTTGCTCAATAAAGCCGCAGCTGACCTATCAGGGTATCTACTTAGAAAGGCCTCCATCACGACCCACTGCATATTCCATCATTGAAGGCAAAACACAGTCCTTTCTGCAAAGCCACCGAGTGTCCTGACTGTCCCGAACTCCCGGCGCCCCCATGAAAAGGCTGGCTGGTCTGACCTAAATGGGACGGGACCATAACTCTCATCCACAACGCTATGTCCTTGTGATCCCACCGGATATTCGGTCTAAAAGCCTTCCGCTGACGAAACTGTTCGTCATAGCGTAGCCATCCCTGTCCCCCATAGATCCTGTAAGCCTCCCCTATGGCATCTAAATAGCAGAATCGCGCGAACAATTTTCCGGGGCCTTCTCCCCGATTACATTAGCCATAATAGCGAAAGCTTGCAGCCAATTTGAAAATGATCTGGGAATCAACCTATATCTCCGTTTCTCCTCATCTTCTTTTTTAGAGTCCTCCCTTCTAGGTCTGTCCAAGTTAAATCTCTCCAGGGGTAAAAGAGAAAATATTTCTATGTACTCCCCCTTCCAGATTTTTTCCCTAACTTCTTGCTTTAAGTGCGCCCCTAACGGGCCCTCAAAGCATACATAAACCTCCCCCCTAGCCGCATCGTCCAGCTGAGGGACGTCCTCTTTCTTTTTTCCGCGAAGCTCCTTCAACTGACGCGTCAATCCCTGACCCGGGCCCTACGGACAAAGCCGTAGCAGCTCCGCCACTCTCCCTTGAGGAGCCCCCGGTGTTTGACGCGGGCCCTGCACCGCTGGACGCACCCGTAATCTCGGCCAACTCTTTAGACCCCTCAAACGACCCCATATTCCAAAACCAAGCTGCTGATGGCAAAGACCCCCTGCTAAGCCCGGAACCCCACAAGCCCGCTAGCTCACCTAAACCTCTAAGGATTAAACCCATACCCCCACTAGCGACTCCCGAAATTACATCGGTACTCCTAGCATCAGGGGAAACTATACCTGGCATATTAATAAAAGGAAAAATGTTCTCACCTAGCTGCCTGGGTGCTGTGAACCCAGCAGCCGAAGATCCTGCTCCCAGCTGAAGGCGTCCTGATTCAAGCCCGGTCTGATCTGTGATGTTGACTGACGAACTCCTGGTGGCCGTATCTGGGGAGTGCCGACCTGGCGATGCCGCCGTCTGCCCTGCCGTTGCTGGTGGAGAATAGGCCGAGCCAGCATCCTGCCGCCCGCTAGAAGATGTGTGGCTCCTTGCCACCGATACATCCCTGGCACTGCCACCCGAAACGACCGACCCACTACCAGCAGAGGGCGCTGCTGCGCTGAGCCAGCTGGAACTGTGCACTGCTAATGGCCGCACGTTGCTGGCAGAGCCGGCCGACTGCTGCCCGCCTTGTCCCTGGCGCTGAGGGGCCACTGTACCTGACCCCCGTCTCCTAGGCTCTCTCTGCCTCCCACGCTGAGAGTCGCCGGCAGACGTGCTGGCGCCCGCTGTACCTGCTCCTGCTCCAGCCGCACCGCTCCTCGCACTCACAGATGGAGGGGAGGAAGGCTCCGCCCCCCGGTGTAGGCCCAGCCGCTCTGGAGGATTCCTCTGGGCGCAGCACCGCAAGGCAGAGGGGACAGCGATGCTTACTGGAGGGTCCCCGGAGGGGCTCCTGTTTTGGCGCCGGGTCCTGGGGATCATCTCGGGGCTTAGGCGCGCCGTAGGCCTGGTCCTCCACGGCCGGCACCCATCGTGCTGTGCCTGCGATGCTGCGTCCGCCGTCCCCTGGAGGAGGCTGTTTACGGACGCATTCAGCCAATCTGTCCCCTGGGAGCTGGCTGCCGCCCGGAGACGCTGAAGGATCGCTTCAACCTCCATGTGAGTAGTACCTGCAGACTCCACAGAGATTCCTCACTTGTCACGCAGGCACCTAAATCCTAAAATGGATGCCTGCGTGAGGAGCGTGCCCCCTTTTATGTACCCTCTCCCCACAGTCCCTTAGTCTCACCTCCTCACATTCAAGAAATGCCATTAACCCTCCCCTAATATCCCGATTAACCCTTACCTCACTACCTCAACTACACCGCTCCAGCTCCCCAGGTCCCACGTAACCCCGTCATGGCGGCCTCCCCTTAAGTGCCGTGGGCCCCCCAGTACGGCCTTTCTGGATCACTAAATCCTTTTCATATAGAGGTCTAAATTTAAATTTTAGAAAGGTGCGATTTTGGTGGCACTCAGGAGGCACAGTAGAATATATTGAATGGTAAGTCATCTTTACTTTAAAGGTGGGAGACAACTCCAGGAGAGAACACGTTCAGGGAATGAGTGGGTTAACAATAGATGTAGGAAAAGGCAAGGTGTCTGTGGGCTGCCCAGTTAAAGTATAAAGTTCAATATTCAATGAATAACATTACCTTTGTTGAAGTCCACAAATTACCAGATCACAAACCGGTTTTTGGCTCTGAACAGGAGCCTTCGTTAGGTGATTTGTCACATAACGGCTCCTGTCCAGAGCCAAAATGAGTATATAATACAGTGGCATGTAAAAATGTGGTCAAAATTGCTGTTATTGTGAAGAGTTAAGCAAGATGAAGATGAAATGATCTCTAACAGGCCTAAAGTTAAAGATGACACGTTTCCTTTGTATTTAAGGCACAAAATTAATTTTAAAAATTACAAAAAGGAAAATGGGCCAATACAAAAATCTGGGCACCCTTGGAGATTTGTGTGCTCAGATAACTTTGACCAAGGTTTCAGACCTTAATTAGCCTACTAGGGTTATGGCTCGTTCACCATCATCGTTAGTAAAATGCCAGCTGATTCAAATTTCTCAGCTTTATAAAAATCCAGCCTCCTCTAGCCTTGTGCCAAAAAGCAGCAAGCAACCATGGGTTCTTCTAAGCAGCTGCCTAGCACTATAGCGCCAACATATTCCGCAGCACTTAACATTTTAGAGGGGACTTGTACAGACAATAGACATTACAGTATAACAATAAACACATAGATCAAAACAGATACCAAGAGGAATGAGGGCCCTGCTCGCGAGCTTACAATCTATGAGTTAAAAGGGGAGACACGAAAAGTGGATGGCAACAATTGCTTTCGTTGTTCGGATTAACCATAGTGTAATAATCGGGTGTTCATGTAATGCTGCATGAATCGGTTATTGGCCTAAGTATGTAACAGTACAGACACAGAGGGCTATAAATGCATAAAGCATGTAGAAGGCTGTAAGAAGATAACAAAGCATTTTCCAGTTGCCCTTTCCTCGATTTGAAATGTAATTAAGAAATGGCAGTAGCCAGGAACATTGGAGGTCAAGATAAGGTCTGAAAGACCAAGCAAAATTTCAGTGAGAGCTGCCTGTAGGGTTGCTAGAGAGGCAAATCAGAACACCCACCTTCAGAGAGATTTTGTCACAGTGTGACCCAACCCAACGGGTGGTCGGTCAACGGACGGCACAATTCACAAACATCGGGATGGAAAAGGTGAGAGGAAGGCCCTACCCGTAGGGAATGGGGGATGGTCACCACCTGAGCTCAAACCTGAGCCTAACCCTGCACTCCTCTAATGCCTTATGTGAGTCCTTGCCCCCTCCACTTCATGATACCTCGTCTCTAGTAGTCACCTATTTCTGCCCTGGCTAGTGCACTGGCCGGCAAGGAGCACTACCCTCACCTCTGCAGATAATACACACAGGGGGAAGTGACAAACACCAAAAGGGACAAGGAAACAAAAACATCACACTTAGCTTATGTACAATGCTGCTAAGCTCCACACTGCAGAAAACAACAGCAACTGGACTCCAATAACCAGACGTGGCTAACACCAGATAGCTGCTCCTGCTAGGCTGGTCTCCAGAAAGAAACTGTATCACCAACAGTCAGCTGATGCATCAGGTGAAATTTTAAAAGATGGGGGAGTGGTCACCACCTGCATCAGCTGACCCAGTAGCACTGCAGTAACATGAGATTGCCAGCAGGGGAAAGAAACTGACATTAACCCCCGATAGTCCAAAAGGAAAAAAGTTTGGAACCAGAGCTGCCACAATTCCAAAAATGGATTGTGACAGTACCCCCCTTTTTAATGAGGGGCCTCTGGACCCTCAACACTGGATCTCACCAGAAAATGACACATGGTGAGGACGCCTCGATCCTCCAGAGTTCACCTCTGCATTCACCTGACCCTCAGGTTTATGGCGAACACAGCCCAATGGAGGTGACAATAATGTAGGCTCCGGAGGCCCCACAAATTTCCAGAGCGCCGACCTGTGGAATGAGTATTGTATATGCAATACAGAGGGTAACTCTAGCAGGAAAGTCCATGGGCTGAGAATGGCAGACCCCCGATATGGCCCGATCTCCCTAGCACACTTCCACCTGATATTTTTGGTTGACAACCACGCGTACTCGTTCACACACAGGTCCGGACCTGAACGTTTATTTCCATGCCTACATTTGCACCAAGATTATGAACTCTTTGAGGAGCCGACAACAGAGGCATCCCCCTGTGTTACCACACTCATACCCCCACTATGCACAGAGGCAGCCACCACCCTCCCCTGACCTCTCTTCCTAAGAGGACTCCAACACACAGGAATAACTTTTGGGGAGGGTTGAGTCTTGCCCCTACTCCCTGGCAGCACCTCTGCTGCCCCCGCTGGAGAAGAAGGGGTAGGTTGCAGAAAGACAACAGAGATCGTAGCTCCGGGCAGCAGTCCTTACATGACTGGTTCCAGCTGACTACTTCCCTGGACTGCCAATCTATGACCAGGTTGTGTTTTTTTCAACCAAGGGAGGCCTAAAACTATGGGAGTTGGCATACCCTCCAAGATGTAGCACGACAGGTACTCTACGCAGGTGTATATCATCTATGACTTGGGTCACCCTCCTCTGGCTAAGTGGGACTGAGTCAATGGCCTGAATGCTTAGGGGTCTCGCTAGTGTCCTACCCCTCAGACCATCCACCAAATTGACTCCCGTTCCACTGTTCACAAGCATCGGTATAGTCTCAGTTACCCAGCCAACCACCACTTCAGCAGGTATAGTAAACTGAGATGAGACGATGGAGGAAATATACACACCCTGGTCGCCTCCCTCCGCATGACCAGAGTGAAGTGGCCTTTGAAAAGGTGATGGTACTTTGGTGCGAGCTGGGCAGACATTGATAAAATGACTAGTCTGCCCACAGTAAAAACATGCCCCCATACCACGGCGACCCGTTTGAGATGCCACTCCTCCCACCTGCATAGGTTTATCCATCTGCACCGCTGTGTCCTCCTCCCTAGAAAGGACAATAGGGGGCATATTTGGTGTATCTCTCCCTGAGGTGTCCATCCACCCGGATAGCAAGGGGCATGGCAGCTTCCAACAACCTGGGAGTAACATACTACACCAGAGTATCTTGTAGCTTAGGTGACAGACCCTGACAAAAATGGCTCCTAAGGGCAGAGTCATTCCACTGTGTGTCAGTGGCCCACCTCCTATACTCTGATCAGTACTCCCCAGCCGGCCGACTCCCCTGCTTGATTTTACGGAGTCGAGACTCAGCCAGGGATATGCCATCAGGATCCCCATATACCAGTACCAATGCTGCAAAAAACTTATCCACCGACCGTAAAGATGGTGAACCGGTTGGCAGCGAGAAGGGCCAGGATTGGGGATCACCCTTCAGAAGAGAGACTATAATCCCCACACGCTGATCCTCACTCCCTGAAGAATGAGGGCAATGCTTGAAATACAGCTTGTAGGCTTCTTTAAATACTATAAACTTATCTCTCCCTCCAGAGAAACGGTCAGAGAGAGATATTTTGGGTTCCAGTTGAGCCTGCACCTGACCCCGCAGCTCCTTAAGCTCATCAGTGAGGGTCTGGATCGGTTGGGCAAAGGTCTGCATTTGAGCCATTGCTCACCGTAAAAAATGTGACGGTTGGCGATAATGTCACGGTGTGACCCAAACCAATCGGTGGTCAGTCAATGGACAGCACAACTCACAAGCAATGGGATGGAAAAGGTGAGAGGAAGGCCCTATCTGTAGGAAATGGGGCATGGTCACCACCTGAGCTCAAAGCTAAGCCTGACCCTGCACTCCCCTAATGCCCTACGCGGATCTTTCTCCCTGCCGCCGTCAGGATACCTGATCCCTAGTAGTCACCTATTTCTGCCCTGGCTAGTGCATAGACTGGCAAGGAGCACTAGCCTCACCTCTGCAGATAATACACACAGGGGGAAGTGACAAACACCAAAAGGGACAAGGTAACAAAAACACCACACTTAGCTTATGTTCAGCTAAGCTCCACACTGCAGAAAACAACAGCAACTGGACTCCAATAACCAGATGTGGCTAACACCAGATAGCTGCTCCTGCTAGGCTGGTCTCCAGAAAGAAACTGTATCACCAACAGTCAGCTGATGCATAAGGTGACCTTTCAGGGTATGTGCACACGATGCAGATTTTGCTGCGGATCCGCAGCGTTTCCGCAGCTGGGGATCCGCAGCAGTTTCCCATGAGTTTACAGTTCAATGTAAACCTAAGGGAATCAAAAAACGCAGTGCACATGCTGCGGAAAAAAATGCGCGGAAACGCAGCGGTTTACATTCCGCAGCATGTCACTTCTTTCTGCGGATTCCACAGCGGTTTTACAGCTGCTCGTATAGAAAACTGCAGGTGTAAAGCTGCAGTGAAATCCGCAGAAAAACCGCAGTAAATCCGTGGTAAATCCGTGATAAATCTGCAGCAAAAACTTTTGCCCTGCAGATTTATCAAATCTGCTGCGGAAAAGTCCGCAGTAGCCAAGAATACGTATGCACATAGCCTTAAAGGATGGTGGGAGTGGTCACCACCTGCATCAGCGGACCCAGCAGCACTTCAATAACATCAGATTGCCAACGGGGAAAGAAACTGACATTAACTCCCGATGGTCCAAAAGGAAAAAAGTTTTAAACTATATTCACTATATTACATAACGGAGCTGAATATATGTTAATGTATGAGTGTTATCTCAAAGGATCAAAGAGGACAAATGGACAAACAATTTGATCCTACCATTCCAAAAAAATGACTAATTAAAACTAAACCCTTTTTCTTCCATAAATGAGACGTCTGATGTAGAATCGAGAGACAGATATTATCCTCTAGGGGTGAAAAGAGAGTAAAATTTGTTACATAAAGGATAGGGTACAGCTTTAAAACCTGAGACTATACCTTTTAAAGAAGGAAATGCTGAGATTTTCTTTGATTTTTCTATGTTTCGTGTTTTAACCAACTACATAATCCTTTACAATAATCTCCACATTTGCTGAAAGATGTGATAAAAAGACTTGGAATTTTGTAATCTTTACAATAGCTTACTATTACTTTCAGTCTGAAGTTATTTTTGAGACTCTTCCTTTTAGAGCTTGTTATTAATGAATAAGCCAGATAGTAGACCATAAGAAATTAGCATTGCTTAGGTAAAGCTATCCCCAGTGAGGCTAGTTCTAATTTTGTTTAGTTTTCAGAGTGGAAAGCAAGTGAAATAACAAAATGTTGACTGCATATTGTGATTGAGTTATAATACCTGTTTCCTGGCATTCTGGTTCCATGTTTTTGTAATTTGTGCTCTAGAATTTACGATCTGTTTGGTTGCCGTGTGCCTGTGCACAGTTGGAGGTGCACAGGACGGAAAGGAATGTTATGCAGGGCAATGAGCCTGGGCTCTAGAGTTATGGCCATGTTTTATCTCTTCACAATGTAGTTATATTTGGCTGAGGACACTGTTTATGTTGACAATAGATCTACATTAGCCACCCATCCTATGTGTGGTTTAGTGCAAATTAAGATGATTAACTTTTTTTTTTAAACCAAGTGTGGCCTGAAAGACACTAAATTAGAACGATATGAAAGTATCTAAAACTTATAGGTGGCGCTATAGAGTTCAAGTCCTCTCTTTCTCTGAAGAGGCAATTTGCATATTATATTTCCCAGAGTAGCCTTGCACGGCGAATAAGCCTCCTTACCTTGACAAGCCAGAGCTGGTATGTCACTCTCCATAAGGGTACCGCCACACTATACCATTTCGATCGCTACGACGGTATGATTCGTGACGTTCCAGCGATATCGTTACGATATCGCTGTGTCTGACACGCAGCAGCGATCAGGGATCCTGCTGAGAATCGTACGTCGTAGCAGATCGTTTAGAACTTTCTTTCATCGCTGGATCTCCCGCTGTCATCGCTAGATCGGTGTGTGTGACACCGATCTAGCGATCTAGCGATGCGATCCAGCGATGCGTTCGCTTGTAACCAGGGTAAACATCGGGTTACTAAGCGCAGGGCCGCACTTAGTAACCCGATGTTTACCCTGGTTACAAGCGTAAAACTAAAAAAAAACAAACAGCACATACTTACATTCTGGTGTCCGTCAGGTCCCTTGCCGTCTGCTTCCCGCACTGTGACTGCCGGCCGTAAAGTGAAAGCAGAGCACAGCGGCTGTGCTTTCACTTTCACTTTATGGTCCTGCGCTTAGTTACCCGATGTTTACCCTGGTTACCCAGGGACCTCGGCATCGTTGGTCGCTGGAGAGCTGTCTGTGTGACAGCTCCCCAGCGACCACACTACGATTTACCTACGATCATGGCCAGGTCATATCACTGGTCGTGATCGTAGGTAAATCGTATAGTGTGACGGTACCCTAAGGAGAAACCTTATCTCTTAGACCTAAAACTTAAACAGATATTTATCAGTCCAGAGCCTCTCATCTAGCCAAATCAGTTCTCATGCTTCGCACTGATGAGGGCCAACAGCCCGAAACACCATGTCTGCGAACTGAGATACTGATTTGGCTTTTATCCTATGTCATACTGCAAGACTCGTTAAAGGGTCGATTGTGAATTGTAGGATCGCTACTTCCAATAGGTGGCGCTATAGAGTTCAAGTCCTTTTTTTCTCCGAAGAGGCAATTTGCATATTAAATTTCCCAGAGGAGCATTGCACGGCGAATATGCCTCCTTACGTTAGGAGAAACCTTATCTCTTAGACCTAAAACTTAAACAGATATTTATGGCATATTCACAGGATACGACATGAATGCATGGCGTAGATCTCACCTCTAAGACCTTGCTGCACCAATGTAAAGAACAGGGGTCCCCCAACCTGTCTGGCCACTGCATCTAAGTAGTCAATTACTGGAGAGGTGGCAATTTACGTTCACATCTTTCTCTGTTGATATAAGTGTCTACATTGAAAACACCGTGTCTGCGAATTGAGATACTGATTTGGCTTTTATCCTAAGTCATATTGCATGACTCGTTAAAGGGTTGATTGTGACTTGTAGGATCGCTACTTCCAACAGGTGGCGCTATAGAGTTCAAGTCCTCTTTTTCTCTTAAGAGGCAATTTGCATACATTGAAAATAATCTTTTGAAGTGTCTTTCCAGGCTTCCACTTAGGTTAAATCACTATATACATGGCAATTACTTGATATACATGTTTCTCAATAGTGCTGTAGTAACTTATACCTTATAATAACTTTTCCCTTGCTGTACTGGAAATCTGTCCATGCACTGTGTTTCTTGTGAGTATATGATATAATTATGGTATATAAAGCGTCCAATCAGAGGAGGCAGAGCTGCATGGAGGAGGAAGGCAGCAGCAGCCTGAACCAATGATAAGGAGGGGTTGTGTCTCAGTCTACCACAGACTCCCTGTTGGAATCATATAGGACGCAGGACACAGCTCTACCCTAATAAAGCTGAGCTGATAAACTGCTAAAGAATAGATCTAAGGAAAAAAATAACAGTTTAGCATCCTTTCTAGGTACTGACCTGAACTTCGCTTTTGAGCTGATTTCTGAACAAATGTTTTAATTCTAGGCAAGAGCTTATGTTAATTTATTTTTTTTTCCATAAAAACATACAAAAGGGAGACATCTGTTAGCCTATGGAACTGGGGTACAAAGAAGCTGCTGGGTACATTTCTTGGACCAGTAATGTGAGATGAATAGTCCCTTAATGGTTTTTCAAAGTATATTTTCTGTGAAACATACATGACTTCATTAATACTGCCTCTCCGTGATTCATGCTGCTTATGCAGCGCCCCAGAGTCCTGGTCTTTGCAGTAATGTCGCTCTCCCACTAAGGGGAGCGATGTTATGTCTGATTGCACTAAAGGAGTTCATCTTACCAGGTATCACCAGCACACAGTACACTTCACACTCCGGCCACTAGGGGGAGCAAAAGGTTCTGTTTATTAGGCCACTCCTCACACTGGTAAAACTAGGGGTTGGATAGGAAGTTAGGGAGATGCAGCCTGGGAGAGCTCCAGGGAGGACCTGTCAGAACTGGGAATCTGGCAGGTACCTAGCAGAAAGGACAGACAGTTACGGGACCGCGCCTGCACTACCTTGCAGCAGTATCTCAAGAAAGGACACAAAGAGAAGGATATTGTGGAGAAGTGAGAAGTGGGATCATAGTACAAAGGAGATAGAACCAGAAGGAGTCGTGCCCCGAGAACGGCAACATCCTACTGAGGCGCGTAGCCGGTGGCCGGAGCACCGAGGAAGTAACAGACTCCACGCATTACTTAAAACAGCGGCAGGACAGTTAATTACAGGTTGGCTGTCTACCATACATCACCTAAGAAGACATAGGAGGCACATCGTGGGAGAGGGGCGTCTCTAGGGTCCCAGAATAACTCCAGGCCTACCTGTCATAAAGGTGCGTCCTAGCCATAACAAACCTGGGGGACAGAGAGAGAAAGATCTAGAAAGAACGAGAACAGAAGTTGTGAGGACTATCCTGAATGCCCAGCAGGGAAGAACTACAACACACAGGCGCTAGTTGGTAGACACTGATTTCCACCTGCAAAGGGAACTCTGGATGTGCCTTCGGACCGGCCGGTCTCAGACAGCCCTGTTGCCAGTGCTCTGGATTGAGGATCCTGAAACCTTCACTAAAAGGTAAAGAGACTGCAGCCCTGTGTCCTCGTTATTCCTCGCACCTTGCACCTCGCACCATCACCTTTTATTGGACCCCCCTTAGCAGGGTCACGGACCTGGTCTAGCCACCGTGACCACCCCGGATCGAGTGCCCCGCGGCCCTGCGTCTGGGGGCGCTCCACTTATGTTGAAGGCAGCATGAATCTCTCAACAGATTCTGTTTAAAATTTTTCCTTGGTTGTCTCACCGTATATATTTTACATGCTATCAAGAAATGATCCAGTAGAAAGTTACAATACTTACTTACAAAGTATAGTGCCTGGTGTCCTAGTGTATAGCAATATGCAGGTCTAATAACTGACCTGAGAGCTGGCGGACAGGCAGGGCAGTAGCATGGAAGTACAGTCATGGACCAAAATTTTGAGAATGAGAGAAATATTAATTTTTCCAAAGTCTACTGCTTCATTTTTTTCTAATGGCAATTTGCATATACTCCTGAATGTCAGAGTGATCAGCTTAACAGCAATTACTGTACTTGCAAAGTCAATATTTGCCCAGAAAATGAACTTTAACCCACAAAACACATTTCAACATCATTGCAGTCCTGCCTTAAAAGGAGCAGCTAACATCGTTTTAATGATTGATCCATTAACACAGGTGTGGGTGTTGATGAGGACAGGGCTGGCGATCAATCAGTCATGATTAAGTAAGAATTACATCACTGGACACTTTAAAAGGAGGCTGGTGCTTGGTATCATTGTTTCTCTTCAGTTAACCATGGTTATCTCTAAAGAAACACGTGCAGCCATCATTGCACTGCACAAAAATGGCCTAACAGGGAAGAGTATCGCTGCTACAAAGATTGCACCTCAGTCAACAATCTATTGCATCATCAAGAACTTCAAGGAGAGAGCTTCCATTGTTGTCAAAAAGGCTCCAGGGCGCCCAAGAAAGACCAGCAAGCGCCAGGACCGTATCTTAAAACTGTTTCAGCTGCGGGATCGGACTACCAGCAGTGCCGAGCTTGCTCAGGAATGGCAGCAAGCTGGTGTGAGTGCTTCTGCACGCACTGTGAGGCGGAGACTCTTTGAACAAGGCCTGGTTTCAAGGAGGGCAGCAAAGAAGCCACATCTCTCCAGAAAAAACATCAGGGACCGACTGATATTCTGCAAAAGGTACAGGGAGTGAACTGCTGAGGACTGGGGCAAAGTCATTTTCTCTGATGAATCCCCTTTTCGATTGTTTGGGACATCGGTAAAACAGCTTATTCGGAGAAGAAGAGGTGAGCGCTACGACCAGTCTTGTCTCATGCCAACTGTAAAGCATCCTGAAACCATTCATGTGTGGGGTTGCTTCTCAGCCAAGGGAATCGGCTCACTCACAGTCTTGCCTAAAAACACAGCCATGAATAAAGAATGGTACCAGAATGTCCTCCAAGAGCAACTTCTCCCAACCGTCCAAGAGCAGTTTGGCGCCCAACAATGCCTTTTCCAGCATGATGGAGCACCTTGCCATAAAGCAAAGGTGATAACTAAATGGCTCATGGAACAAAACATAGAGATTTTGGGTCCATGGCCTGGAAACTCCCCAGATCTTAATCCCATTGAGAACTTGTGGTCAATCATCAAGAGAAGCGTGGACAAACAAAAACCAACAAATTCTGGCAAAATGCAAGCATTGATTATGCAAGAATGGACTGCTATCAGTCAGGATTTGGTCCAGAAGTTGATTGAGAGCATGCCAGGGAGAATTGCAGAGGTCTTGAAGAAGAAGGGTCAACACTGCAAATATTGACTTGCTGCATTAACTCATTCTAACTGTCAATATAACCTATTGGTACTCATAATATGATTGCAATTATATTTCTGTATGTGATATAAACATCAGACAAACACTAATAAAAACCAGAGTGCAGCAGATCATGTGAAAATATAATTTTGGTGTCATTCTCAAAACTTTTGGCCATGACTGTATACCTGAAAAGACTCCTAATAGAAAGTATGAAGCTGCCAGAGGGAGAAGGATACTGATTATGACCAAAGCTACTGACTCTTCCCTTATACAGCAGCACAGATTAGCTGCATTATCATGGGTAACACATGAAAGTTAAAAATAATTAAAAAAATATATATTTTTTTATACTTTAAATCAGCGATTAACAGCATTTTATGACCTTTTGGTATGAAAATAATTCATGGGCTGATCCCTATAAATAGATAAATTGTCCATTGACTTTCTAATGCCATTGCACTGCATTATCGTATATGATGGATGACTTTTTAATAAGGTCAACACTCATCAGTATTGCTGACTGCATTCCCCATCATATCTAATAATGATTTCTATAGATTTTCTTCTAAATCTGTAATTTAAGTCAAGGCCGAGTAATGAAATGTCTTGAGCAGAAACGCTTTCATATTGTGTAACACATTCAGAAATGTAAGTATTTCAAATATTTTCCATTGTGATAAATTCCCAGTACCTAAAACCCCCACTCAAAAGACCAAGCTGTTTGTGTGATGTGTGTTGTGGCTTTGGCTTTAGTTTTTAGGAACTTTAGATACATTTTTGCAATGTACCATAAAATGAAATGTATGCACATGTGCAAGGCCCCTCATATATTCTCCTGAAAGCACCACAAATAGTGCAGCCATGGGAAAACTCTGTCCTATACATACATACATATGTATATATACTAGATGGTGGCTCGATTGTAATGCATCGGGTATTGTAGAATATGTATGTATGTATGTATATAGCAGCCTCATAGTACATAGCACAGGCCACGTAGTATATAGGAGCCATGTAGTATATAGCAGACAAATACTACGTGGCCTTTGCTATATACTATGTGGCTGCTATATACATACATATTGTAGAATACCCGATGCGTTAATACAGGCCACGCAGTATATAACAGTGGCCACACAGTATACTGTATAACACAGCCCAAACAGTATATAACACAGCCCACGTACTATATAACACAGCCCACGCATTATATAGCAGCCACGTTGTATATAACACAGGTGACGTAGTATATAACACAGGCCACGCAGTATATACTGTAACACTGGCCACATAATATATAGCTCAGCCCACGCAGTACATAGCACAGCCCACATAGTATCTAACACTGGCCACGTAGTATATAGCAGCCACGCGGTATATAACACAGCCCACATAGTATTTAGCAGTGTGGGCACCATATCGCTGTTAAAAAAATAATTAAACTAAAAAATAGTTATATACTCACCCACCGGTATCCAGCGAAGCTCTGGCGATGCGCGCGCGGCTGCCACCATCTTCCGTTCCCAGGATGCATTGTGAAATTACCCAGATAACTTAGCGGTCTCGCGAGACCGATAAGTCTTCTGGGTAATTTCGCAATGCATCTCTGGGAACGGAAGATGGCGGCAGACGCACGCGCCTGGGCGGACTACGGAAGGTGAGAATTGCAGGTTTTTTTTTTAATTATTTTTAACATTACATCTTTTTACAATTGATGCTGCACAGGCAGCATCAATAGTAAAAAGTTGTGGACACACAGGGTTAATAGCAGCGTTAACGGAGAGCGTTACCCGCGGCATAACGTGGTCCGTTACCGCTGGCATTAACCCTGTGTGAGCGGTGACTGGAGGGGAGTATGCGGGCGCCAGGCACTGACTGCAGGGGAGTAGGGGAGGGACTAATCGGACTGTGCCCGTCGCTGATTGGTCGCGGCAGCCATGACAGGCAGCTGGCGAGACCAATCAGCGACTTGGGATTTCCATGACAGAAAGAAAGAAGGATAGACAGAAAGACGGAAGTGACCCTTAGACAATTATATAGTAGATATACACACATATACATATATATACAACACCTACATATATGACTGTGAGCATTAGATTGCAATGTATTGGCACTTTATATGGTTGTGTGCACGAGACCTACCGCTTTATAGCACATGCAATGGGCTGTAAGGCAGAAGTTGCTCAGTACATTGGACTTTGATTGATCGGACTTGAATAATTTACTTTATGAAGAGGGGTTTGGGCATAGTACGACCTTTAGGCTTTAGTTTTATGTTTTCTTCAGTCTTTCTGGATAGAAAGGTGTTCAGGCTCCATTTCTCGCCCTGATATTTTTTTTTATTGACTGTGAATTTCCTGTAGCTGCAGTACATAGTGTTTCTCATTAAACCCATGCCACAAAATCGTAGTTTTTATAGCATCATTGTAACTTTAGCTCTGTAATTGGTGGCATATTCAGACTAATTACTCCAGTGGATTGCAGAGGAAGGACTTTTCAGAGCCATATCCTGACTTTCACTAAGTTGCTTCTAACAATCGAAGTTATCCAAGTGTAAATCTCTGCGTCTTTCAACAAAATGTCCACTATACAACCCATTCAGTTAATAACTGTTCAACTGCACTTCAGATGAGCATAGAATGTATATATTTTTGATTTGCCCTCCAAAATCCTAGTAATCCGATTACTTGACATAAGTAGCAATCCATAAAATCAGTATTCTCCAACACTCACTGATGAAAAATGCACATCGCATGTTCATCTGTCATCAGAGAGACATGAGATCTTTGATAAATATGTACCGAGAATGTGCTCCGTGCCCGAGGCTAGTTACAACTTAAACTGTTCAACTGATGATTAAACTATGAACTCTGCATTTCTCAGAAATAACTCAGGTACTTTTCTTTTAATCCCCAATAAACTGGAGGTCCAGGAAAATAGACTTTGCAGTGACTTACAATTATTTTAAAGATTACATTTTTCTGCAATAATATAGGGGGTTTCCAGTTTTTACATTTCTTTATCTATAGGCTTGCAGAGTGTTAAAAAAGATAAACTTAGATGGTACTAGCCAGTCTCCACCACTGCTCCGGTCTCTGTTTTATGTTGCCTCCATGTTGCAATGAATACAGTGCAAATCACTGCTGCAACCAATCACTAAGCTTAGCAGCTCTTGCGTCAACAATGGCTAAGCGGCTGAGGTCAGCGATTGGCTGCAGTGGTGTTGTGAACTATAGTCTTTCTTAATGAACATTAGACATGAGTGAACTTTTAAAAAATGTCAAGATTCGAGGCAAAATTTGCATAGTTAAGTAGATTGATGAAGAACTAAACTTTTTAATTTTTTGCATTGCCATTAGCTAATCAGAAATCTTCCATGGTATGTGATGCATCATTCAGGAGCAGTATATAAGTCACTGCAGTGCAATTCTGGTGCCATGTTTGGCATGGAGGTTTAAAGGGAACCTGTCACCAGGTTTGGCAGATAGGAGTTACGGCCACCCCCTTTCAGGACTTATACACAGTATTCTATAATGCTGTATGTAAGCCCCCGATACGACCTGGAAGAGAAGAAAAATAACTTTTATTATATTCACCTGTGTGGCGGTCTGGTCCGATGGGTGTCGCTCTTCTTGGTCCGGCGCCTCCCATCTTCTTGCGATGCAGTCCTCCTGCTTGCTTCATGTGGATGACGCGTCCCTGTGTCATCCACACAGGCTCCCCGGAATCACGCTCCTGCGCAGGTGTACTTATCTGTCCTGTTGAGGGCAGAGCTAAGTCCTGCAGTGCGCAGGTGCTGGGCCTCTCTGACCTTTCCCGGCACCTGCGCACTTACAGGTTCCCTTTAAATACAGACAGACCTTGCACCAGCGAGATAGGTGGGTGTTACTAGTGCTATGACCAGTAATTATTCACTCTAAATAAGTGTTAACTCAACTTTAGTCTACAACTTAGATAAAAAATGTGTGTATAGCCACAACCAGCATCAGGCCCTGATTGCCCTGCAGGAATATCCTGCCGCAGATCCCGGTGGGATCCCAATTTTAGAACTACAGTGACAATATGCTAATTAGAGGGTGACTAGTCATGGGGGTGTCATTTTCACTAGACTAATCATGTCACTAATCATTTTATTACTATGGGCGTCAGTAACACAATTTGCAAGAGTGGAATCACTGCCAGCTCTTTGCAAATATCCGCCTGCTTGACAATGCGCAGTCCAGCTGGATGTAGGTCCCCAGATTCATCAGTGCTGAGGAAGGCAGCCGTGATGTTAGACATGAGATTTGCAGGACTGGTAGCAATGGTTAGCTAAGTTCTGCGTCATTACTGCTTGCCTGGGCATGCGCAGTGAAATGGGGGTGCAAACTAGAGAAAGGCATAAACTAAAGATGAGCAAATTGATTTTAGTGGAATAAAATTAAAAATATCTGAAATACAAATATAATATCAATTCCACATTTTTGAGAATACAATTTATAGTAAATTCACTTTTGCACAGATTCAGCAAAATGGCAACTTGCAGGTCGTTGACAGCCTACGCAGGGCTGCCGAACGCAAATGTGAACTTAGCCTAGTGGCCACAGATCATGCATCCGTGTAATATATGAGCACGCCCAGATACTCAGATAACACCTGAGCATGCTCGGATAAGACATTATCTGAGCACATTCACTCATCACTAGTGGTAACCAGAACTGGTAGGTTATTACACGTTGCAGACTGAACAGGTCGAGAAGTGAAAGTGCAAAGAAAAAGATTGAACGGTGAGTAGGACTGTTCACTGCCTGCCAGTAGGTCCAAAGAGCCTCTTCTTTTTTGCCATTGTAACTCCAGCCTGCTCACTCTAGGCCAGAAGTCCAGGCCATGACCAGACATTAGAGTTGACTATGTGCTGGAGCTGGCTAGCACATTTCAGCCTGGGGCAACCACAAGGCAGTAGCCCTCGCACTGCTGTGGCCCACCTTTGGCCTGCTTATCTCTGGCCGCTGCATTAAAGCAGCAGAGGTAACAGGCTAGTACATAGATATGGGAACAGAACAGAGTTTGCTGCATACATACAGGAGCAGAACCACTTACTGCCTAAACAGATACTGATCGATTGATCCATCTTCACTACTTGAATAAGACCCCACAGCGCTTTTGCATTTTTATCTGTGCGCATACTATAGTGCAGGGGTCCCCAACTCCAGTCCTCAAGGCCCACCAACAGGTCATGTTTTCAGGATTTCCTTTGCATTGCACAGGTGATGCAATTATTACCTGGGCAAGACTAAGGAAATCCTGAAAACATGACATGTTGGTGGGCCTTGAGGACTGGAGTTGGGGACCCCTGCTATAGTGTATACAGGAGAACATATGACTGGTGTATGATATGGTGTGATACAGACATCAGATATTATGTCATCCATATATTATCCTGTATATAACAGTTGCAGGGGCATAATTGTGGTCGCAGAGGGTGTGATGATGCCCTGGCCTATGGAGTTAGGGGGGCCGCCGATGCCTTCCCCGCCTACAGCTGAATGCACTATAGTGACGCTGGCTTATTTGAGGCTGGCAGCTGACATTGGCATGTGCAGCGCCCCAGAGTCCTGGTCGTTGCAGTAATGTCGCTCTGCCACTAAGGGGAGTGATGTTATGTCTGATTGCACTAAAGGAGTTCACCTGACCAGGTATCACAAGCACACATTACACTTCACACTCCGGCCACCAGGGGGAGCAAAAGGCACTATGTATTAGGCCACTCCTCACACTGGTAAAACTGGGGGTCGGATAGGAAGTTAGAACAGAACGCAGCCTGGGAGAGCTCCAGGGAGGACCTGTCAGGGGTGGGTTCCTGACAGGGGCCTAGCAGAACGAATAGAAAGCAACAGAACCGCGCCTGCGCTACCTTGCAGCGGTATCCTAAGAAAGGACAAGAAGAGAAGGATATTGTGGAAAGTGAGAAACGAGATCAAGCACAAAGGAGAGCCAGTAGGAGTCGTGCCTCGAGAATGGCAACTTCCTACTGAGGCGCGTAGCCGGTGACCGGAACACCGAGGAAGTAACTGACTCTATGCCTTACTTCAAATACCGCAGAATAGTTAATTATAGGTTGGCTGTCTACCATACATCACCTAAGCAGACATAGGGGGCAAGCGTGGAGAGGGGCGTCTCTAGGGTCCCAGAATAGCTCCGAGCCTTCCCATCAAACGGGTGCGTCCTATCCAGATAACTTGGGGGACCAAGAGAGAGAGAGAGAAAGAATGAGAACAGAAGTTGTGAGGGCTATCCCGAATGCTCAGCAGGGAAGAACTACAACACACAGGCGCTAGTGGTAGGCACTGATTTCCACCTGCAAAGGGAACTCTGGATGTGCCTTCGGACCAGCCAGTCTCAGACAGCGCAGTTAACAGTGCTCTGGATTGTGGATCCCGAAGTCTTCAGTAAAAGGTAAAGAGACTGCAACCCTGTGTCCTCGTTATTAACTGCGCCTCACACCATCGCCACCTACATTACTGGGAAGCCCTGGGGACACACTTCACCTGTGGGAAGGTATACCATCCAGCTGCCATTCCATTACCCCAGCAGACCCCTAAGCAGCGTCGGTCACCCTGACCGAACACCACAGGTGGCGTCACGAAACCTTGACAAACTATCATCACCGCTTTCATTGGACGCCCCTTAGCAGGGTCACGGACCGGGTCCAGCCACCGTGACAACCCCAGCACCGAGACAGAGAGGACCAGTACCGAGTAACCTGTGGCCCTGTGTCTGGGGGCGCTCCACATGCCCATTGCGTACAGCACATGACGTCCCTGCCATGTGCTGCTCGCCCCCCAAAAGATGGTGCTTGTTGCCGGAGCGAGGAAAGGTGAGAGGAAATGTTTATTTTTTGTGTTTGAGGAAAGAGGACGAGAACAATATTACAGGACAGGAACATTGTTACATACAGGTCCCAGGACAGGAGACATTATTACAGGACAGGGGCATTATTACATACAGAGCTCAGAATGGGAGGCATTATTACAGGATGGGTACATTATTACATACAGGGTCCAGGATGGGGGACATTGTTACAGGAAAGGAACTTTATTACATATATTGCTCAGGACAGGGGGCATTATTACAGGACAGAGACATTATTACATACAGGGCCCTGGATGTGGGACATTATTACATTCAGGGTTCAGGACAGGGCACATTACTACAGGAAAAGAACTTTATCACATATAGGGCCCAGGACTGGGGACATTATTACAGGACAGGGATATTATTACATACAGAGACCAGGACGGGCACATTATTACAGGAAAGGAACTTTATTACATATAGGGCCCAAGGTGGGGGATTTTATTATATGCTGGGCCAGGTCGGCAACATTATTACAAGATGGGGATGGGGACATTATTACAAGGGCCCATAGATCTGTCCCACATGCTGGTGGGGACTCTGGCCCAAATTTTACTCCGGGACCCATAGCACTTTGGTTACTACACCACTGACCATCTGATGTATGTGCACACAGTACAGCACAGCCAGAATTCAGATTAGCATATAACATACTGCGGCTGCAGACATGCAATGGTATATATATATAGGTGCATCTCACAAAATTAGAATATCAAAAAGTTAATTTATTTCAGTTGTTCAATACAAAAAGTGAAACTCATATATTAGATAGAGTCATCCCAAACAGAGTTATCTATTTTAAGTGTTTATTTCTGTTAGGCTAGGTTCACATTGCGTTAATGGGTTAACGCTAGCGGACTCCGTTACATGGCGAAATTGTCGCAATTAACGCCATGCAATGGATCCGTTAGCACACCCATTGACGGCAATGTGCTAACGGATCTCTAGCGCATCACTAGCGCATGCCATTTTCGGCACACGCTAGCGATGTCCCGTTAGTTTCGGACGGACCGCAGAGGCTGCTTGCAGCATCCGAGGTCTGTTCCTCGCTAGCACAGATTGGGTGTCTGCGCTAGCGGGATTGCCAACCGCGATCTCTTTTGGTACATTGCGTTAGCGCAGTCCGTAGCGCTATGCGCTAAACGGACTGCCCTAACACAATGTGAATCTAGCCTTAATGTTGATGATTATGGCTTACAGCCAATGAAAACGCAAAAGTCATTATATTAGTAAATTAGAATACTTTATAACACCAGCTTGAAAAAATGATTTTAAATTCTGAAATTTTGGTCTACTGAAATGTATGTTCAGTAAATGCACTCAATACTTGGTCAGGGCTCCTTTTGCATCAATTACTCCATCAATGCGGCGTGGCATGGAGGCGATCAGTCTGTGGCACTGCTGAAGTGTTATGGAAGCCCAGGTTGCTTTGATAACAGCCTTCCACTTGTCTGCATTGTTGGGTCTGGTGTCTCCCATCTTCCTCTTGACAATACCCCATACATTCTCTATGGGGTTAAGGTCAGACGAGTTTGCTGGACAAACACAGTGATACTGTTGTTTTTAAACCAGGAATTGGTACTTTTGGCAGTGTGGACAGGTGCCAACTCCTGCTGTAGAGTAAAATTTTCATCTCTAAAAGCTTGAGGGAAGCATGAAGTGTTCTAAAATTTCCTGGTAGAAGGCTGCGTTGATAAAACACAGTGGACCTACACCAGCAGATGTGGCGAATTCGAAGGTTAGCACTCGACTATTGAGGACGTGACGGTGCAAGTGAACGGAACCAATAGTCCCAATAAACGTAGTAATGTATAATCACTGCACTCGTACTATGAGATTTGCTTGATGCAGGTGAAAACAGTTTATTGAAATAATTGTTGCAAACGGTAAAATGGTGAAGCGATAGGCATAAACGATATTTCGGCCAACTCGTGGCCTTGATCACGTTATCGCCTAATAGGAGTTTTCCTTATATACTGTCGTATTACAGTGTTGCAGAGGGTGTCCGCCAAACATAAATGAATTTAAATAATCTTATTAATTGCTGTTTAGTACATGTGTAACGAACCGTTGGTCGTCGTGTAGTGGAGTATGCATCTGGGTATGACAGTATACTGTTCTTATTGCACCCAGTGGGACAGGCCGGTTGCCGTGATATGAGACATGCGTATAGGTTCAACAATTTGATAATAAACTTGTAGTGCACCGGATGTCCCCAATGTACGGAAAATATACGTGGATATTGCTGCCAGTATGCAGGTACACTCCTGGTCTTAATATAGGGGTCCCGGATACCCCACTGTGAGGAAGCTGTGATATACAGAGATATGGATCTGTGCTTAGCTGGTAGCGTGCGGGGAGCCGGTGTTGGTGGCCACCATTTTACCGTTTGCAACAATTATTTCAATAAACTGTTTTCACCTGCATCAAGCAAATCTCATAGTACGAGTGCAGTGATTATACATTACTACACCAGCAGATGACATGGCTCCCAAAACCATCATTGATTGTGGATACTTCAGATTCTAAGACCTTGATTTCCAAGGTTTCGTGCGAAGGAAGAGTAGAGAGACAGACAAGCTGCTATTCACCTCTCTCTACTCACATAGGCGTGGAGTTAATATTCCTTAGCTTATCGAGCAGGGACACGTGATCGCTCGGCCGGAAGAGCTGCTGGCATCAGAAAGAGATGCAGCAAGGGCACGCAGGGAAGGTAAGTAGGATGTGTTTTTTTATAGGAACCATACATACAAGGACAGGGATGGGAAGCCATGCATACAAAGATGGGGATAACGAGCCATGCATACAAGGGTAGGAATAAGGAGCCATGCATACAGGGACAGGAGTCATGCATACAAGGACAGGGATGGGGAGCAATGCATACAAGGACAGAGATGGGGAGCCATGTATACCAGGATAGGGATGAGGGGACGATTCATACCTAGCTTATACTCGAGTTAATAAGTTTTCCCAGTTTTTCATGGCAAAATTATACTCGGGTCAACTTTTACACGAGTAAATACAGTACATTTATTTATGAACTATGGCATCCCTCATTAAACTTTGTAACATCTGGTCATGGTAAGCCAAATACAATGGCATCATGTGGTCTGCAAGGGCATATTGCCAACACAGTTAAAGTTCACACATTCAGCCAGGACCCCCATTTTCATGTAGCGTGCCGGGGCGTGGAACACAACTAACTAGCCTATGGCTACTGCCCACGTCATGTTACATATACTGTATATGTATTATGATACAGTGACTGGCATCATTGCAAATGGCCGGTATGTGTCGCAGAGAGAGAGGTTGTCCTCTGAGCTGTAAGTCCAAAATGTTGTTGTTCTGGGACTTGTAGTTCCACAAATGTTTGTTTAGTTATAAGGGGGGCTTGCAGGGTTAGTTGGAGAGCTGGGAGGGATTGACTAACTACACACACCTCCCACCTATGGGGGTGGTTACAGGTACATAATGTGACCATGGTTTGGGTCACTTGTTCAGAGAGTATGGACCTGAATGGTCAGAGGGTAAGGTCCTGGATGGCCTGTGTTGGAAGATCCTGGGAGTAGGATCAGATTCCTGGAAAGCACATGGTGAGGCCATGGACCTGAAGGCCTGTGTGGTGGAAGGTCCAAGGAGTGGACTTCCTGAATAGCACATGGAGAGGCCATATGTGCAGTGTCTGTGACGGCACTCCGCTGGGGAAGCTACCATTCCTTCTGTTGGTCTGGACTGTGTGGAGTGCCCTGGTTACAAGGACGGTGATCCCAGTAAGGCAGCTTTTCCCGGGAGAGAGGACTGACGAGGAGTCAGTGTGTGGAGCTGGAGCTCCTGTAAGCTATGGACTATGTGTAGGCCTGTGAGGTGCAACATTGCCTACGGTGCGGTTTATGATGTCTAAATAAACCAAATAGACTGTTTTGGGGAAAAACCGTTCCTGAGTGCCTTAATCCTGTTGTCAAGCGAGTGTCCCCCAATGCACTCAAGGAGCGCTATCTCACAGTATTCAGAATTACAGTAGTGTGCAAAAATGTTCTAAAAAGTAAAAAAAAAAGCTACTAGTTTATTTTCATCAATTAACAAAATGGAAAGTCAATGAACAAAAAAGAAATTAGCAGGGAGGTTGTTCCAAACATCTTGGAGAACTAACCACAGATCTTCTGTGGATGTACAGTAGGTTTGTGCAAATCCTTTGGTCTCTTCATGTAATTCCTGACAAATGCTTCTATTTTTGTAAGATTTCTTACTTTGCAGCTTTTCCACACATGCCTAAGACTTTTGCACATTATAGATATCACTAGATATTATAGATATTACTCACAATTAAGGGCAGTAAATGGGCAGTAATTCTGATTTCAAGACTCTTGAGTCCATATATGCTCTTTCATCAAGCTTGCATGTGAATAGAAAGACAAAACACATTACTGGTATATCAGAAGTGGGGGCCACCCTGCTGATGGCTTTGACATCACCAGTCTGTGTAACCATTTATAGCAGCTGCCATAGCCTGGGTTGCCAAAGTGTAAAACAGCAGCCACGGTGCCCTTCTCTCTGTGTGATAGCTTGAAAAGAAGAAAGCATGATGCTGTTCAAAGAAGAACACCAGCTGCTAAGTAAAGCCAAATAAAAGGCAAATGACACGGACAATGAAGGAGATTTATGATGCAAATTCATCAGATTTCTGCTGCTAAATGTGGAAAAAGTGGAGTAATTGGCATACTTACATACAAATACAACATCCATGGGTTAGCTTAGTGAATTGTTCCAAATGTACAGTATGTGTACAATTCTTTAATACATTCATACATTGTTCAATAGAATTGAAACATTCTTGCAAAATTGGTGTAATAAAAGTATCTATAACTAGATGGTGGCCCGATTCTAACGCATCGGGTTTTCTAGAATATGCATGTCCACGTAGTATATTGCCCAGTCACGTAGTATATTGCCCAGCAACGTAGTATATTGCCCAGCCACGTAGTATATTGCCCAGCCACGTAGTATATTGCCCAGCCACGTAGTATATTGCCCAGTCACCTAGTATATTGCCCAGCCACGTAGTATATTGCCCAGCCACGTAGTATATTGCCCAGCCACATAGTATATTGCCCAGCCACGTAGTATATTGCCCAGCCACGTAGTATATTGCCCAGCCACGTAGTATATTGCCCAGCCACGTAGTATATTGCCCAGTCACCTAGTATATTGCCCAGCCACGTAGTATATTGCCCAGCCACGTAGTATATTGCCCAGCCACATAGTATATTGCCCAGCCACGTAGTATATTGCCCAGCCACGTATTATATTGCCCAGCCACGTAGTATATTGCCCAGCCACGTAGTATATTGCCCAGCCACATAGTATATTGCCCAGCCATGTAGTATATTGCCCAGCCACATAGTATATTGCCCAGCCACGTAGTATATTGCCCAGCCACGTAGTATATTGCACAGCCCATGTAGTATATTGCCCAGCCACGTAGTATATTGCTTTGTTGGGTCTGTGGGTTCAGCATACATGTGTATGGAAGGGATGTGGGAACAGCATACTGTTTTGATGGTTGTTCTGTGAGGAGGGAGCTGTTGATCAAGGGATAAGGGTTAAATAATGGTAGCAGTATCTAATATATAATTGCCTAGAATACTACTTCCTGCAATTTGTGCCAACTTCCTGTCCGGAGCTAATGTCCGGAGCTAATGTCCGGAGCTAATGTCCGGAGATAAGTGACGTCAACAGTGTCCAGTGTCTGATTGGTTGCCGCCTGCTGCGAGCGACCAATCAGAAACGTGCCGTACTGTGACACACTCCGCCCGCCATTTTGGTGTGATTTTTGAATTTTTACCTCACAGCAAGTTTCTACTGCGTGGAGGCGGGCCCAGTGACGTTGCTCTTCAAGCTCCTGCCGAATTTCGTCAAAAAAATGATAATACCATTTACCAAAACTATATATATTTAGTTGTGAAGTGGTTCAGTGACATTTTCACACCAATTTTGAACTTTTGTTTGGTGTTTTCTCCATATACTGCCTATTATTCACTGACTGTTATACTGAGAGACTGCCGTTTATTAACCTCTTCTTTGCCACATTGGGTATATTGCTCTATTATTTGCCACATAAGGACATTGTCCATTATTGCCCAGCAATTTCTCTGCAATATAAACTGCCTATTTATTAATATCTGCATTCCTGCAAAGAACTATTGCCTATTATTAACTGGCTATTTTCCTACTACCTGACACTGCCTCTTATTAACCTGTTGTTTGCCACCACCACGCTTAAAGCTGTTTAGCTTAGCCAACATGAGCTCTAATAGTAAGGATACTAATGACACAGAGCCCAAAGCTGCTGATGGCGCACGTAAGATTAGGTCTGATAGAAAGTATACTAATAATGCAGAGCAAAAAGACGCCGATGCCACACGTAAGCGCAAACAGCGTGCTAACAAGAGTACAGAGGATAGATGCAAGCGCATGGACACTGTTAAGTATACTAATGACACAGAGTCCAAAGCTTATGATGGCGCATGTAAGATCAGGTCTGATATAAAGTATGGTAATCATGCAGAGCGAAAAGCCGCCGATGCCGCACGTAAGCGCAAACAGCGTGCTAAGTCTGATGTCTTTCATCCCTCCCCTCATAAGCATGTTCATGGATCCTGTGTAACTGTACCTTAAATAACAAGAATTGTCAAGAGCTGGTGAGTGCAGCCATTTTTTGTTCTTTCTTACTATTATTTATTAATTGTATTATTCTTACATTTGAATAAATAAAGTATATATGGATTCTAGACTCCCGATTCTTTAGAATCGGGCTGCCATCTAGTAATTTATAAACTTTATAAAATGTAGTAAACTATATTGCTTTGATTAGCTGCTACTACATGTAAGAGCCAGCTACAATAAGCTCTCTTGGAACATGTATTAGCAATAGCAACTAGTCAACATACTTACGGTAATTCTGCTTAATATTAAGTGATAAAGCTAACATAAAATAATATTTATAACACTATGTTAATATTAATGTGTAGCATAATTAAATAATTAATTTTAGCCCTTTGGTTCAACCCTCCATAATTGTCACGGTCTCTCATGTGACCCCTCAGGAAAATTAATTGCCCACCCCTGTTCTAGACCATCAGGAATGTTATATTGTCTTCACCCTAGACTACTAAGAATTTTATTATTGAAACAAAAAAGGTTTTCCAAGGCACCAGAAATATCCAAAAGTAAACTTCCTTTATTATATCTTCTTTATAAAATTTCCAACATGGCAAAATGGCAACATTTTTGCCATAAATAGCCCCTTTCAAGCCAAACAATAAAAAGAGCAATTGGGATTTTATTATTAACACATAAACTCACATAAAATACCAGAAATAACAGTAATTAATCCCTTAACCATCTTAGACCTCCGTTGTTAATAAATGTGAGACCTAAATTACCCTAGGCTATGAAGAACAAAGCATATTAAGCCCAAACCAACCTAGACTACTAGGAATTTTCAGCCTGGCTCTTAGTCATGATTTGTGGAAGCGACCGTGCATACGCCACCGACGGCACCATTTTATTGGAGACCAATATGGATGCGACTACACATGTGTCACCCAGAAAAGCTCAAAACAGTGCAGCATCCCCCTACATCTCCTCCTTCATTTCTGTTTATCTGCCTACCCACTCGTTACGCTCCACAAGCATCCTTCGACTAACATCCGCACTAATTCGTACCTCCCACTCCCCGGCTCCAAGACTTGCACTAATCCTCTGGAATGCTCTACCCCATGAAATTAAGACTAACCACATTTTAAACAGTTTTGGTGCTCCCTAAAAACACATCAGTTTAGGGCGGCCTATCACATTCCCTAATCAAAGTCCTTTTATATACAGCCCATTCACTTCTTCTCTGATCATAACCCTCGATCAAACTCCATCACACCCAAATAGTTTTATCTATCCCCACTTCCTCAAGATGGCTGGACCATCATTATAAATAAGCACCTGTACTTTCGGTCACCCCCACCTCATTGTAGATTGTAAGCTCTTATGGGCAGGGTCATCAATATATTTGCATTAATTGTATTATCATTAACTTTGTTATGACTGTTGTATACGAACTATTGAATTGTAAAGTGCTGCAGAATATGTTGGCACTATATAAATAAAGATTATTATTATTACTATTATTATGTGTCTAGATCGGCCTCCACCTAGCTGGGCCATAATGGTCACTGTGGTCTCACCAGCCAGTGGGCTGTCCTCAGCAGAATGAAAAGGCAGAAGTTGTGGAAGGGATGCAGCATCAGCTCTTCTCAATAAGCAATGTCCAGACCTCAGGTGCAACAGGAAAAAAATCGCTTTTAACCCCTTTCTGACATTGGACGTACTATTCCGTCCATGTGGGGTGGGCCCTAATTCCCAAGGACGGAATAGTACATCCAGCGCGATCGGCCGCGCTCACGGCCGCGCTCCCTGCGGGCTTCCCTGAGACCCCCGCAGCAACGCGATGTGATCGCGTTGCTGCGAGGGTCTCTTACCTCCTCCTCCTCCTTGCAGGCCCGGATCCAAGATGGCCACGTTTCCGGGTCCTGCAGGGAGGTGGCTTCACTGCGCCTGCTCAGAGCAGGCACCGGGAAGCATAAGAAAAGTGCGCGTCAGATCGCTGATCTGACACAGTGCACAGCAAAGTGTCAGATCAGCGATCTTACACTATAACATGATGCCCCCCCTGGGGCAATGTTATAGTATAAAAAAAAATATAATCCAATGTGTGAAAAAAATGTAAAAAAAATTCCCCCCCAAAAAAATATATTGTTCCTATAAATACATTTCTTTATCTAAATAAAAAAAACAAAACAATAAAAGTACACATATTTAGTATTGTCCGTAACGACCCCACCTATAAAACTATATCACTAGTTAACCCCTTCAGTAAACACCGTAAAAAAAAAATAACCGAGGCAAAAAACGCTTTATTCTCATACTGCCAAACAAAAAGTGGAATAACACGCGATCAAAAAGACGGATATAAATAACCATGGTACCACTGAAAACGTCATCTGGTCCCGCAAAAAAATGAGCCACCATACAGCATCATCAGCGAAAAAATAAAAAAGTTATAGTCCTCAGAATAAAGCGATGCAAAAATAATTATTTTTTCTATAAAATAGTTTTTATCGTATAAAAGCGCCAAAACATAAAAAAAGATATAAATGAGGTATCGCTGTAATCGTACTAACCCGAAGAATAAAACTGCTTTATCAATGTTACCAAATGGAACGGTATAAACGCCTCCCCCAAAAGAAATTCATGAATAGCTGGTTTTTGGTCATTCTGCCTCACAAAAATCGGAATTAAAAGCGATCAAAAAATGTCACGTGCCCGAAAATGTTACCAATAAAAACGTCAACTCATCCCGCAAAAAACAAGACCTCACATGACTCTGTGGACTCAAATATAGAAAAATTATAGCTCTCAAAATGTGGTAACGCAAAAAATATTTTTTCCAATAAAAAGTGTCTTTCAGTGTGACACGGCTGCCAATCATAAAAATCCGCTAAAAAACCCGCTATAAAAGTAAATCAAACCCCCCTTCATCACCCCCTTAGTTAGGGAAAAATTAAAAAAATGTATTTATTTCCATTTTCCCGTTAGGGCTAGGGCTAGGGTTAGGGCTAGGGTTAGGGCTAGGGTTAGAGCTAGGGTTAGGGTTGGGGCTAGGGTTAGGGCTAGGGTTAGGACTAGGGTTAGGGCTAGGGTTAGGGCTAGGGTTAGGGTTGGGGCTAGGGTTAAGGCTACAGTTAGGGTTGGGGCTAAAGTTAGGGTTAGGGTTGGGGCTAAAGTTAGGGTTAAGGTTTGGATTACATTTACGATTGGGATTAGGGTTAGGGGTGTGTCTGGGTAAGGCTAGGTTCACATTGCATTAGGGCAATCCGTTAAGCGCATAGCGCTAGCAGATTGCGCTAACGCAATGTTTATTTTGGGTCCGCGTTTGCCGTCCCCGCTAGCGCAGATCCCCGACGGACCTCGGACGCACCTCGGATGCTGCAAGCAGCGTCCGAGGTCCATCACAAAAGAACGGCACATCACTAGCGCGTGACGAAAATGGCATGCGCTAGCGATGTGCTACAGGCACAAATCACATTGCTGTCAATGGGTGCGCTAACAGACCCATTGCACGGCATTAATTGCAACATTTTCGCCGTGCAACGCAGTCCGTTAGCGTTACCCCATTAACGCAATGCGAACCTAGCCTTAGAGGTGTGGTTAGGGTTACCGTTGGGATTAGGGTTAGTGGTGTTTTTGGATTAGGGTTTCAGTTATAATTGGGGGGTTTCCACTGTTTAGGCACATCAGGGGCTCTCCAAACGCGACATGGCGTCCGATCTCAATTCCAGCCAATTCTGCATTGAAAAAGTAAAACAGTGCTCGTTCCCTTCCGAGCTCTCCCGTGTGCCCAAAAAGGGGTTTACCCCAACATATAGGGTATCAGCGTACTCAGGACAAATTGGACAACAACTTTTGGGGTCCAATTTCTCCTGTTACCCTTGGGAAAATACAAAACTGGGGGCTAAAAAATAATTTTTGTGGGAAAAAAAAAAGATTTTTTATTTTCACTGTAGTGAAACACTTGGGGGCTCAAAGTTCTCACAACACATCTAGATAAGTTCCTTAGGGGGTCTAGGTTCCAATATGGGGTCACTTGTGGGGGGTTTCTACTGTTTAGGTACATTAGGGGCTCTGCAAACACAATGTGATGCCTGCAGACCATTCCATCTAAGTCTGTATTACAAATGGCGCTCCTTCCCTTCCGAGCCCTCCCATGCGCCCAAACAGTGGTTCCCCCCCACATATCGGGTATCAGCGTACTCAGGAGAAATTGGACAAAAATATTTATGGTCCAATTTCTCCTGTTTCCCTTGGAAAAATACAAAACTGGGGGCTAAAAAATAATTTTTGTGGAAAAAAAATATTTTTTATTTGCACGGCTCTGCGTTATAAACTGTAGTGAAACACTTGGGGGTTCAAAGCTCTCACAATACATCTAGATGAGTTACTTAGGGGGTCTACTTTCCAAAATGGTGTCACTTGTGGGGGGTTTATACTGTTTAGGTACATTAGGGGCTCTGCAAACGCAATGTGACGCCTACAGATCATTCCATCTAAGTCTGCATTCCAAATGGCGCTCCTTCCCTTCCGAGCACTCCCATGCGCCCAAATGGTGGTTCCCCCCCACATATGGGGTATCAGCGTACTCAGGACAAATTGGACAACAACTTTTGGGGTCCAATTTCTCCTGTTACCCTCGGGAGCATACAAAACTGGGGGCTAAAAAATAATTTTTGTGGGAAAAAGTTTTTGTTTTATTTTTACGGCTCTGCATTATAAACTTCTGTGAAGCCCTTGGTGGGTCAAAGTGCTCACCACACATCTAGATAAGTTCCTTAGGGGGTCTACTTTCCAAAATGGTGTCACTTGTGGGGGTTTCAATGTTTAGGCACATCAGTGGCTCTCCAAACGCAACATGGCGTCCCATCTCAATTCCAGTCGATTTTGCATTGAAAAGTCAAATGGGGCTTCTTCGCTTCCGAGCTCTGTCATGCGCCCAAACAGTGGTTTACCCCCACATATAGGGTATCGGCGTACTCAGGACAAATTGTACAACAACTTTTGGGGCCCATTTTCTCCTGTTACCTTTGGTAAAATAAAACAAATTGGAGCTGAAATACATTTTTTGTGAAAAAAAGTTAAATTTTTATTTAAACATTCCAAAAATTCCTGTGAAACACCTGAAGGGTTAATAAACTTCTTGAATGTGGTTTTGAGCACCTTGAGGGGTGCAGTTTTTAGAATGGTGTCACACTTGGGTATTTTCTATCATATAGACCCCTAAAAATGACTTCAAATGAGATGTGGTCCCTAAAAAAAAAATGGTGTTGTAAGAATGAGAAATTGCTGGTCAACTTTTAACCCTTATAACTCCCTAACAAAAAAAATTTTGGGTTCCAAAATTGTGCTGATATAATGTAGACATGTGGAAAATGTTACTTATTAAGTATTTTGTGTGAAATATCTCTGTGATTTAATTAAATAAAAATTCAAAGTTGGAAAATTGCAAAATTTTCAAAATTTTCACCAAATTTCCATTTTTTTCACAAATAAACGCAGGTAATATCAAAGAAATTTTACCGCTATCATGAAGTACAATATGTCACGAGAAAACATTGGCAGATTCACTGGGATCCGTTGAAGCGTTCCAGAGTTATAACCTCATAAAGGGACAGTGGTCAGAATTGTAAAAATTGGCCTGGTCATTAACGTGCAAACCACCCTTGGGGGTAAAGGGATTAAAGGAGCGGTTGATGATGATGATGATTTACAGCTCTCCGCAGTTATTCATTACACTGAGCCAACAGCCCCTCATGGTGTGATGACCCCGCTCTCTTCTGGCAATGTGTAGTAGCTCTCCTCACTCCTGCTGCTTATAGCACTATACGTGCACTAAAACTTCTCCTCTCAGCCTGGACCTTGGCATCCACGGCTTACCGGAAAGTACCTCAGGTCTCTTCCCACAGCTGGCAACTAAGGATTGTGTCAAGACCTCACTCTTCTGATCTATAACTTACGTCTTCTGGCAGTTAGGCACTTCTTGAACCGCACGAGACCTTAGGCCGGCGTCACACTGGCGTTTAAAACGGCCGAGTGCAATGCGATAAAAAATCGCATTGCACTCGGACCAATGTTAACATATGGGGCCGCTCCCAGCAGCTGACTTTTTGTCGGCCGTTTTCCTCGGTCCGAGACAATCGCAGCATGCTGCGATTGTCTCGGACCGAGGAAAACTCTCGGCTCACTCGCACCCATATAAGCCTATGGGTGCGATTGAAACAGCGCACACCACTCGGATAACATCCGAGTGATGTGCGTTATAAGCGGACCCCAGCAATGGAGGAGATGGAGAAATTCATTTCTCCGCCTCCTCCGCAGCTGTGCTCCGATCCTCCCTGTGCGATAGAGTCGGAGCACAGACGCATGACACTCGGCTCCTGCTCTGCTGCGAGCAGGAGCCGAGGGTCATTAGCATATCGCATCCGATGATCTCGCATCGGATGCAATACGCCAGTGTGACGCCGGCCTTATGCTCCACGCAGCTGCACAGATTTTTCTAGAGTCCCGACTTCAGCGAAGGCACTGGCTCGCCTACTTGATCTCCACTATCACTCAATCCTGGGGCCGCAGGGTTGCTTCTTTTGAGCTTGGTAATTCTCCTGTAGGGGCTAGTACCCACCAGACTTCACAATGACCCTTAAACTATTACATCTGTGTATGTAAAAATGGCTGAAGAGCTGGCTTCTCACACCCTCAGAGTTCACAGACTTTTGTGACGCCCACCTTTGAAGGGTGCCATACATGCTCTTCCGCCGACGTCGTTTTGTTGCAGACCTAATATAGACACTGGCCCAATATTTAAAATAGGAAGCAGGTCACAGATGGATCCACTGTCATTCAAAAACAGGAGGCAGCCAAGGGGCCAGAGCACCAAGAAAAGACCCTTCCCACAGTCCCACCCCAATGCCCTAATATGTCAAAACTTCACACAAAGAATACACAAAAACCACAACGGATTTCTTCAACACATGTTTCATTTTAATCAGTATTACAGAACCAATATGGCATTGCCTGTACTTTACTTAGCAAAATCCTGCTGAAAGGCTCTCTTTAATGGGTAAAATTGCAAAATGCTTTTTAAAAATACTTTGCAATTTACTTTTCTTGTGAATGGAGTGATTTCTAATTTTATTGTGCACTTCTTGTTGCCTGGGGTAGATTCCACTCTTGCAGTCATGTAGTTGTGGCCGAACATGAGCAGTGATTACAATCTCTTTTCAATAGAGCTTGTAAGCCCTGCTCTAAATCGGGCTGGATTGCTGGTGTGCATTGATAGCTCCTGATTTCCGCCAGCTTTAGTGCAACTGTGCTCTTCGAATGCTGCAGAAGGAAAGCTGTCTCTTCTTGTAACATCAGCAAGCGTGTAATTCTTGTCAGCTCTTACGACCTTGAATAGGTAGCCCTCTTGTTTCCATCTTCTGGTGATGCTATGTGGATGATGAATGTATAATGACCAATTCAGATACTACAGTAGGTGGAAACAGAGGACAGCCTTTTGCACTGGTTTGTGGAGGAAGGTGTATTGAGAAAGGTAAGCCGATATTATTTCAGCGTCAAGGTGTAGAACACGAAATATGCAAATATGAACTGTACTGTTGTTAACTAAAAGCATATACACGTATTCTAGAAACACATTGCTAAGAATAAGATATATAGCGATACTTTTGGCGAGGTGAGGTGACCTGGTTACCTTTTCTTGCTATGTACAATACAGACCTAAAGTTTGGACACACCTTCAAGAGAATGCCAAGAGTGTGCAAAGCAGTCATCAAAGCAAAAGGTGGCTGCTTTGAAGAACCTAGAATATAAGACATAATTTCAGTTGTTTCACACTTTTTTGTTAAGTTTATTATTCCACATGTGTTAATTCATAGTTTTGATGCCTTCATTTTGAATGTACAATTTTCATAGTCATAAAAATACAGAAAAATCTTTATATGAGAAGGTGTGTCCAAACTTTTGGTCTGTACCGTATATACTAGAGTGGCGCTCTTTCCAATCAAAAATAGAATCTAATGCAACCAAAGTGTGGACTCTGCTCCTATGCTGCCGCCACAATATTAATAGATTGAACTCCTTTTAAGCAATGAAAAAAAAAGTTTAACCAAAAAACAACAGTTCTGATAAACTCATGCTGCATAAGCTTTTTAGAGAAATTCTATTGTGCATGATGTTAAAATAAAAATTAACTCCTGCAAACGCCTCACAGATCTCTGCATTTTCATAAAATGTATTCACAACCCTAACTCCTATCGCGGACTATGGTGATTGTGTCTGAAGACGATAAACAAAACGTCCTGAACTCGTTACATAGCTGGCTGCATACTCATCAGTACCGCGACTTTGCTCCCTAAAGCTCTGCTTTGTATAATATTTTTTTCATTATCCAGTGGTTTACTGCGTCTGTAACTTGTCATTTTATGACCGTTTATTGTAAGGAAGTATCCCGCACTTAACAATGCTCCACTGTGTGGGAGTCTGCTCAGAGCATTAGATTTTACTTCCTTTACATGGAATAATTCTGCAGAAAATGGCTTGATCTAGCTATGGCTTCGGACTCGCTGAGAAGGAAGCTTTTCTCATCCTCATTTCCTACAGTAATTCTACTATTGGGGGGCACGACGCTCCCATTACAGTACTAATATAAATAAAACTTAGAACTATGATATTTTTTGACACAGTCTTCCTAATTAATAGTACTTTTCATTACTGCGGAAGTTTCTATCAGCCAGTGCCCAGATTTGCCTTTCAGTATAACGTGCCTACCAGCAGTACTGTGAGTGAAGCCCGCCATACACATCAGATGGATATCGGCTGAACGAGGCTTCTCCTGACAGCCATCATGGCCGCCTCTCCCATGCACAGGAGCGCTCTTTTGGCCTAATGATCCTGTGTTCTCTATGAGACATCTCTGCCGGCGGCTTATCTCTCGGAGAGAAAAACTGACCGGCAGTCCGAAATCGGACATGCTTGATCAACATCTCCCCTGACCATCAGTTGACTTGCGCCTTAGGGTGTCGGCTGAACCCATAGATTTTGGCGGGTTCGTCGAATTATGAGAGCCTTAAGGCTGCTGTCCAGTGCAGAATTATACGTGGGAGTTGGTATACTCTCCATACATGTACACTATGGAGGTAGCAGCCAGTGCTGGACACTGGTGCTGTGTAACATGAGCAATGTGTAGCATTGTATGGCAGTATTGTGTGTGGAATCGCTGTGTGTCTCACAATTACCGCCATTTACCAAACAGCTTGTAACAGTAAGAGCATTCACGGCATACTTACCTGTCTTCATTCTAGCGCCTTTGTGCACATAGCTTCTCCTGCAGGCTTTCTTTCCAACCTGTCTTGTATTTGCTGTAATGAGTTCAGAAGAATTTAAAGGGTCAAGTAACCTTTTAACCTTTCTTGGGAATGCTGCTGTTTTTCTGTCCTTTGTATCTCTGGGTAATCTTTTGGCTTAAATTTGTTCTATGCCCTTGACTTCCTCTTATGGCTTGTCTATGTCGGCTCAGTGTTTCTGTCCTTGACTACCAATTCTCTAATTATATGTGCACTGAATTCCTGGATATAACTTGTGGCACGGTATGCCCCCATCCCTATGTAAACAGGTTCAGGGAAAAGAAGGAGGATATGTCTAGACTCTGTACCTTAGTTAAAGGTGTATTCTCAAATTTGTAAGGTATCCCTTATGCATTCACAAGTGCAGGGAGTTCAACCACTGAGACCCCCACCGATTCCGAGAATTGGCAATCTGAAGAGCCTCATGTCAATAGTGATTGTCGATCAAGTATACTGCTGCACCATTCATTTTTAATGGTAGTCTGTCAGCAGGTTTTTGTTATGTTAATGGACAGCAGCATGATGTAGGGAGAGAGTCCCTGATTCTAGCAATGTATCACTTAGTTAGAGGCAGTAGGAATATAATCTATTTTCTCTGCTACAGATCTACCAAAGCTCTGAATGTTGTGCACATTGTATAGCCTTGACCATATCACAGCTTTCTGTGTAGATTGTATATTGACAGAAAGTTGCTAATCAGTGCTGGTGGAGTGGTTGGACTAGGAGGCATGTGACACCTAGTCCTCTAGTGATAATCTCCTGCTGATAAAACACTGATTTTAGTGAAACAAAACACACAGACTAGAAAGTGATACATCATTGTAATCAGCTGTGAATACACTGGGCTTGAATTGCGGTGCCCTCATCACTGGCATTTTCCAACAGTCCAGAGGTTACTGCAGTTCAGGCTGTGATGGAGCACAGCTTCAGTGATGTCACCGCTAGTCACTGAAGCTCCGCTCCCAGCAGCTCATTTCAGCAGTGGTTTTCAGCCAGGACTGTTGCATCTTGGCACCATCCAGGTTGAAAACTACTTCTCCCCCAGATATGGATTACGGCGTGGGACACGACGGACAGGTGTGAGTATGTTGTTGGTTTATTATTTTACTTTTATTACAGGAGATCGAGGGCATCGGGGGAATACGTGAGGTTGTAAGTATGGTTTAATTAGGAATATTAAAAGAGTCTGTGTCTTTATTTCAATTACAGGATTTTTTACTGGGTGTCTGTGTTTTCTTTACAATTTGACTATGGGGTTAGTAATAGGGGCGTCTTATTGACGCCTCTCCATTACTAACCTCAGGGCCTGATGTCACAAAGGTGACATCAACCCCCACAGCTAAAACCCCACTTGCCACCGCTACAGGGCAAGTTGGAAGAGCGAGGCTAAGTGCCGGAATTGGCGCATCTTAGAGATGAGCCTTTTCTGGGGCGGCTGAGAGCTGATGTTTTTAGCCGGGGGGGGAGGGGAGGCAATATCCATTGCCTCTTCCTAAGCTATTAATATCAGCCCACAGCTGTCTGCATAGCCTTTGCTGGCTATTAATTATATGGGGACCCCAAGTCATTTTTTTTAGGGTCCCCCATTTTAATAGCCAGTAAAGGCTAATTATACAGTTGTGAGCTGACATTAATAGCCTGGGAAGCTCCATGGGTATTACACCCTTCCCAGGCTATAAACATCTGCCCCCAGTTCTCGGCTTACCCTCTGCTGATTACAAAAATTGCGAGGGAGCCCACGTAATTTTTTTCGGAAAAATAAACTTTTATTTATTAAATACATGTCAAGTAAGTTGCACGGACACTGTACTAATTGTATTTGTCACTGACATCTATATATCTACCTATTCTATTTGTATTTACTGTATGTATTCCATCTCTTCTATACTGTCGGCTCCTGCAGTGATTTTACAAAACTTGGCAGATGAATTTATATATATGTGTGTATATATCTATTCTACTGTATTCTAACCTGTCAATGTGATTTTATTGTACACTTTACATGAATTACCAGCTTTTCAAAGGACACCGATGCGTAAAAATCGGACCGCTCTCCCATGGTGTGAGTGCTGTGCCATTTTTTTCTCGCATCCATTGACTTGCATTGGCGAGTCTCATCCGAGAATCATAGCAATACGCAGCATGCTGTGATTTTTTTCTCAGTCTGATTTCAACTGAGAAAAAAAATCATAGATGAGATGTCACCCATTGAATAACATTGGTCCAAGTACAATCCGATTTTTTATCGGATTGCGCTTGTCCATTTTTCTCGCAAATGAAAATGAGTGTAATGATGGTTCCCTCTAAGGAAATACTGTTGTATTCAACACCCCACCCCAAAAAATTACAATACGCACTTGGAAGAATGTATCATGTGTGACATTTTTAAAGCCAGTTTTGCTGGAGGATACATTGCTGTTATTTGCACAATGTTTGATAAATCTGGTCATCTTTCATTATAACACTTTTGTCTAGAGCTGCTCCAACCCCCTACTGAAATGAGAGATGCTTTTGTGATTTTTTTTTAGAATATTCAAATTCGTTACACTTTTTTAAACCTATTTTAACCACTTTCTCACCCACTATGTATCCAAAAAATGGTGCAATTAAAATAAGTAAATTAACTTGCAAAAAAAGAAACCCATTGGTGCAAATTGTCATATTGCATACATGAAGACAGAAAACAAAATTCTACTTATAGCAATCCCTATTGATATCTGACCAGCTCTTCTCTAGTGCAAAAGGAGGATATTAGTTCATCAAAGGAGCGTGGAGCTTGGTCACCTCTGGTGGTGAGACTGGCTGATAACCCTATGAATTCTGTCTAGCAAACTTGACACTTAAATAGATTATTTATGAGGGAGTCTGCTAGTGAATAATTACTATGTGAGACTGTGATTTTCACCTTTTAGCTCTGTTACTATGCTGAATCATCAAAGGGAGTTAATCTATAGGGACAACACATTATATATGAACCCATTAAGATAAGAAGAATGTCAAAAGTGATTACAGTAAATGTGATATGTTAGGTAAGCCTTGTTTTGTCAGTGTGCCCCATTCAGTTATGTAGTTTAATATCGTTTGCTTTTCAAAATGCCAATAAATGATAAAATCTGTTCAGCCTGGACTGACTCAGCAGAAACCCACATTTTTGTCCTTGAAACTAAATGATTTCTTTTGCTTTTCTTTTGTTTGACACATTAAAATAATGTTCCCAAATGCAAAAACAATGCAATTTTTCTCGCTGCGTTTTTTTCTACTGTGTCTGCGCCAAAATATTCAATAGCATTCTGCTCTTATCATTGTGTTTTTGCTGAGTTATTTTTAAAGGCGTTTTAGCTTTTTTTTTTTTAGCATTCTTTTATTAAGGCTTTTTTTTTTTTTTTTTTACAAACTTTCTTTTTGATAGAAGCCCATAGGTGACAAAAGGCACCAAAAACACACAGTAAAGATCTTCAAATGCACAGTGGGCATAAGGTTTCAAAAAATCACATTCACTTTGCTTGAACTGTTAAGTACAGTGAGTTTTCTGTACAAAAAAAAATGTAGCGTCCACACGACTTTTGTCTTTTGCAGTATTTGATGTCCTATTTTTTTATAAAAAATTTGAAAGCAGAGTTAAATCAATCTGTCTATCCCATATCTATCTATCTATCTATCTATCTATCTATCTATCTATCTATCTATCTATCTATCTATCTATTATCTATCAATTATCTATCCCATATCTATCTATCTATCTATCTATCTATCTATCTATCTATCTATCTATCTATCCCATATCTATCTATCTATCTATCTATCTATCTATCTATCTATCTATCTATCATCTATTATTTATCTATCATCTATCTATTATCTATCTATCATCTATCTATCTATCTATCTATCTATCTATCTATCTATCTATCTATCCATTATCTATCTATCTATCTATCTATCTATCTATCTATCTATCTATCTATCATCTATCTATCTATCTATCTATCCCATATCTATCTATCTATCTATCTATCTATCTATCTATCTATCTATCTATCTATCTATCTATCTATCTATCATCTATTATTTATCTATCTATCTATTATCTATCTATCATCTATCTATCTATCTATCTATCTATCTATCTATCTATCTATCTATCTATCTATCTATCTATCTATCTATCATCTATTATTTATCTATCTATCTATTATCTATCTATCTATCTATCTATCTATCTATCTATCTATCTATCTATCTATCTATCTTTCTGTTGTTAAACATCTACTTCTGTAACTTTTTCTTTTGAGTTCCGGTTCCTTTTTTTTTCCCTTTAGTTTAAATAGTCTAGGACCTCGGGCTAAATTTCAGGGAACTTCCTCTTGTCTAGAAATGTTGTAACAGAATACTCATCATGATGGTTGTCTGTATGTAATGAATCATAAAACCCTTGAAGATATGAACTCCTTCTGATGGCTCATGTCACAATACAGGCGTCTTCTTGTATAGATTTAGCCAAAGGGATGTATCATTCTCACTGGACACTGCAGATAAAAACTATGAGTTAAAATGCCCTTTTTGTTTAACAAAATTATGTGTTTTAGTCTTTTGTAAATGATTGCTGTAGTACTAGTACTAGTGCACGCACACTGCTACTTCTTAGGCTGCCGTCACACTAGCAGTATTTGGTCAGTATTTTACATCAGTATTTGTAGCCAAAACCAGGAGTGGGTGATAAATACAGAAGTGGTGCATATGTTTCTATTATACTTTTCCTCTATTTGTCCCACTCCTGGTTTTGGCTTACAAATACTGATGTAAACTACTGACCAAATACTGCTAGTGTGACGGCAGCCTAAGACTATGTTCACATAATCAGTATTTTATATCAGTATCTGTAAGCCAAAATCAGGAGTGGAACAATCAGAGGAAAAGTATAATAGAAACACGTCACCACTTCTGTATTTATCACCCACTCCTCGTTCTGGCTTACAAATACTGAGGTAAAATACTGACCAAATACTGATAGTGTGAGCGTGACCATACCCTCAGTAGTGTTCACTTCACATTTTTGGCCAAACATGCTCATAGGCTTCAAATGTCATGACACATATGAAGCCCTTTTAGAATTAAGTCTGGTAGTATGGGTAAGGATGTGTGCACACAATGTCTTTTCAGACAGGCCCCCTTCAAAATGCAAATAAAATGGCACTTAACCCCTTAACCCCCAAGGGTGGTTTGCACATTAATGACCGGGCCAATTTTTACAATTCTGACCACTGTCCCTTTATGAGGTTATAACTCTGGAACGCTTCAACGGATCCTGATGATTCTGACATTGTTTTCTCATGACATATTGTACTTCAAGATAGTGGTAAAATTTCTTTGATTTTTCCTGCATTTATTTATGAAAAAAATGGAAATTTGGCGGAAATGTAGAAAATGTCGCAATTTTCCAACTTTGAATTTTTATGCCCTTAAATCACAGAGATATATAACACAAAATACTTAAAAAGTAACATTTCCCACACATCTACTTTACATCAGCACAATTTTGGAACCAAAATTTTTTTTGGTTAGGGAGTTATAAGGATTAAAAGTTGACCAGCAATTTCTAATTTTTACACCACCATTTTTTTAGGGACCACATCTCATTTGAAGTCATTTTGAGGGGTCTATATGATAGAAAATACCCAAGTGTGACACCATTCTAAAAACTGCACCCCTCAAGGTGCTCAAAACCACATTCAAGGAGTTTATTAACCCTTCAGGTGTTTCACAGGAATATTTGGAATTACTAAAAAAATGAATATTTAACTTTTTTTCACAAAAAATTTATTCAGCTCCAATTTATTTTATTTTACCAAGGGTAACAGGAGACATTAGACCCAAAAAGTTGTTGTACAATTTGTCCTGAGTATGCTGATACCCCATATGTGGGGGTAAACGACTGTTTAAGCGCATGGCAGAGCTCGGAAGGGAAGGAGCGCCGTTTGACTTTTCAATGCAAAATTGACTGGAATTGAGATAGGACACCATGTCGCGTTTGGAGAGCCCCTGATGTGCCTAAACATTGAAACCCCCACAATTGACACTATTTTGGAAAGAAGACCCCCTAAGGAACTTATCTAGATGTGTTGTGAGAACCTCCAAGTGTTTCACTACAGTTTATAACGCAGAACCGTGAAAATAAAAATTCAGTTTTGTATTTTCCCAAGGGTAACAGGAGAAATTGAACCCCAAAAGTTGTTGTACAATTTGAGTACGCTGATACCCCATATGTGGGGGGTAACCACCGTTTGGGCGCATGGCAGAGCTCAGAAGGGAAGGAGCACCGTTTGAAATGTAGACTTAGATGGAATGGTCTGCAGGCGTCACATTGTGTACATTTGCAGAGCCCCTGATGTACCTAAACAGTAAAAAAAACACAAGTGACCCCATTTTGGAAACTAGACCCACTAAGGAACTTATCTAGATGTGCTGTTAGAGCTTTGAACCCCCAAGTGTTTCACTACAGTTTAGAATGCAGAGCTGTGAAAATAAAAAATCTTTTTTTTTTCACAAAAATTATTTTTTAGCCCCCAGTTTTGTATTTTCCTAAGATTAACAGGAGACATTGGACCCTGTTGTGAATTCCGTTCTTGGGCTCCCTCCGGTAGTTGTAAATGGCACTTTTGTGAATTCTGCCCTTGGGCTCCTTCTGGTGGTTTTGAGTGGAACTGCCGCTCCTTGGGTTTAGCTTTAGCAGCTGCTTTCACTAATCGTCTCTCCTGGCTCTGCTATTTAACCTGGCTCTAGTCTTCAGCCTATGCCACTTGTCAATGTTTTCAGGCTGGATTCACATCTCTGCTTGGATTCTCCTGGTTTCCTGACCAGTTCTGCAAAGATAAGTTCTGGCTTTGCTCATTTCAGTCCACATGTTGTGGACTTATTGTTCTGTGCATTCTATTTTTGTCCAGCTTGTCATTATGGATTTTTTCTGTTAGCTGGAAGCTCTGGGAAGCAGATTTACCCTCCACACCTTTAGTCAGGTGTGGAGATTTTGTAAACTCTGTGTGGATTGTTTTGTAGTTTTTATACTGACCGCATAGTATCCTTTCCTGTCCTATCTATCAAGCTAGACTGGCCTCCTATGCTAAAGTCTGATTTCATCTCTGCGTATGTTATTTTCCCCTCCTCTCACCGTCAATATTTGTGGGGGGCTATCTTTCCTTTGGGGATTTTCTCTGAGGCAAGATAGGTTTCCTGTTTCCATCTTTAGGGGAAGTTAGATCTTAGGCTGTGCCGAGGGGTCTAGGGAGCGTCAGGTACCCCCCACGGCTATTTCTAGTTGCGCTGCTAGGTTCAGGGTCTGCGGTCAGTACAGATACCACCTCCTTCAGAGCTTGTCTCATGTTGTTCCTAAACCTCCAGATCATAACAGTACAAGTGGCCAAAAATGAATTAAATGTATCTCAAAAGAAGGAAAAGAAAGTTCTGAACCATTTTTTTTTCTGTGCTCTGGTTTGCCTCTTTTTTCCTCTTGATATCTGGGTGGTGCAGGATATATGCTCTGGCATGGATGCTCAGGGTTTGTTTTCTCGTGTGGATCAACTGGCTGCAAGAATACAGAGTATCCAGGACTATGTTGTCCAGACTCCGGCTTTAGAGTCTAGAATTCCTACTCCGGATTTGTTCTTTGGGGACAGATCCAAGTTTTTGAACTTTAAAAATAACTGCAAATTGTTTTTTGCTTTGAAACCCCGTTCTTCAGGTGATCCCATTCAGCAGGTGAAAATCATCATATCCTTGCTACGTGGTGATCCGCAAGACTGGGCTTTTTCTCTTGAAACAGGGGATCCGGCATTATTGAATGTAGACGCATTTTTTCAAGCGCTCGGATTATTGTATGACGAACCTAACTCTGTAGAGCATGCTGAGAAAACACTTTTGGCCCTGTGTCAAGGTCAGGAAGCGGCAGAGTTATACTGCCAGAAATTTAGAAAATGGTCTGTGCTCACTAAATGGAATGAAGAGGCTCTGGCTGCTATTTTCAGAAAAGGTCTTTCTGAAACCCTTAAAGATGTTATGGTGGGCTTTCCTACGCCTGCCGTCTCTAGCCATTCAGATTGATCGGCGTCTGCGCGAGCGCAAAGCTGTGCACCATATGACAGTATCCTCTGAGCATAGTCCTGAACCTATGCAATGTGATAGGATTTTGACTAGAATAGAACGGCAGGAATGCAGACGTCAGAATAGGCTGTGTTTTTACTGTGGTGATTCGGCTCATGTTATCTCTGATTGCCCTAAGCGTACTAAGAGAGTCGCTAGGTCTGTTACCATTAGTACTATACAGCCTAAATTTCTCTTATCTGTGACCCTGATTTGCTCATTGTCGTCCTTTCCTGTCATGGCATTTGTGGATTCAGGCGCTGCCCTGAACTTAATGGACTTAGAATTCGCCAGGCGCTGTGGTTTTTCCTTGCAGCCTTTGCAGAGCCCTATTCCTTTGAGGGGCATTGATGCTACACCCTCGGCTAAGGATAAACCTCAGTACTGGACACAGATGACTATGTACATGGCTCCTGCACATCAGGAAGATTGCCGTTTTCTGGTGTTGCATAACCTGCATGATGTTGCTGTGCTGGGATTTCCATGGTTACAGGAACATAATCTGGTGCTGGATTGGAAAACTATGTCTGTGACTAGTTGGGGTTGTCAAGGGGTACATAGTGACGTTCCTTTGATGTCAATTTCCTCTTCCCCCTCTTCTGAGGTCCCTGAGTTTTTGTCGGATTTCCAGGATGTATTTGATGAGCCCAAGTCCAGTTCCCTTCCTCCACATAGGGACTGTGATTTTGCTATTAACTTGATTCCTGGTTGTAAGTTCCCTAAGGGCCAACTTTTCAATCTGTCTGTGCCAGAGCATGCCGCCATGCGGAGCTATGTTAAGGAATCTTTGGAGAAAGGGCATATTCGGCCCTCTTCGTCACCATTGGGAGCGGGTTTCTTTTTTGTTGCTAAGAAGGATGGCTCCTTGATACCCTGTATTGATTATCGTCTTCTTAATAAGATCACGGTCAAATTCCAATACCCCTTGCCTTTGCTTACTGATTTGTTTGCTCATATTAAGGGGGCTAGTTGGTTTACTAAGATTGACCTCCGAGGGGCATATAATCTTGTTCGTATTAAACAGGGTGACGAATGGAAAACTGCATTTAATACGCCCGAAGGCCATTTTGAATACCTTGTGATGCCATTTGGGCTCTCTAATGCTCCATCTGTGTTCCAGTCTTTCATGCATGATATTTTCTGCAATTATCTTGATAAATTCATGGTTGTATATTTGGATGATATTTTGATTTTTTCCAATGATTGGGAGTCTCATGTGAAGCAGGTCAGGATGGTGTTCCAGATCCTTCGTGATAATGCTTTATTTGTGAAGGGGTCTAAGTGCCTATTCGGAGTTCAGAAGGTCTCTTTTTTGGGTTTTGTTTTTTCTCCCTCGTCTATAGAAATGGATCCTGTTAAGGTCCAAGCTATTCATGACTGGATCCAACCCACATCTGTGAAGGGTCTTCAAAAATTTTTGGGCTTTGCTAATTTCTATCGCCGTTTCATTGCCAACTTTTCCAGTGTGGTTAAGCCCCTTACTGATTTGACGAAGAAAGGCGCTGATGTGACGAATTGGTCCTCTAAGGCTGTTGAGGCCTTTCAAGAGCTTAAACGCCGATTTACTTCTGCCCCTGTGTTGCGTCAACCGGATGTTTCTCTTCCTTTTCAGGTTGAGGTCGACGCTTCTGAGATTGGGGCAAGAGCCGTCTTGTCTCAGAGGGAGTCTGATGGTTGTTTGATGAAACCGTGTGCTTTTTTTTCCAGAAAGTTTTCGCCTGCGGAACGCAATTATGATGTCGGCAATCGGGAGTTGTTGGCTATGAAGTGGGCGTTTGAGGAGTGGCGACATTGGCTTGAGGGAGCTAAACACCGTGTTGTGGTCCTGACCGATCATAAGAATCTGATTTACCTCGAGTCGGCCAAGCGGCTGAATCCTAGACAGACCCGATGGTCCCTGTTTTTCTCCCGTTTTGATTTTGTGGTCTCGTATCTTCCGGGATCTAAGAATGTTAAGGCTGATGCTCTCTCTAGGAGTTTTTCGCCTGATTCTCCTGGAGTCCTTGAGCCGGTTGGCATTCTTAAGGAAGGGGTGATTCTTTCTGCTATCTCCCCTGATTTGCGCCGGGTGCTTCAGGAATTTCAGGCTGATAGGCCTGACCGCTGTCCAGTGGGGAAGCTGTTTGTTCCTGATAGATGGACAAGTAAGGTAATTTCTGAGGTTCATTGTTCAGTGTTGGCTGGTCATCCTGGGATTTTTGGTACCAGAGATTTGGTTGCTAGGTCCTTTTGGTGGCCTTCCTTGTCTCGCGATGTGCGTGCTTTTGTGCAGTCCTGTGGGACTTGCGCCCGGGCCAAGCCTTGCTGTTCCCGCGCTAGTGGGTTGCTTTTGCCTTTGCCGGTCCCTGAGAGGCCCTGGATGCATATTTCCATGGATTTTATTTCGGATCTTCCTGTTTCCCAGAAGATGTCTGTTATCTGGGTTGTTTGTGACCGGTTCTCTAAAATGGTCCATTTGGTACCTTTGCCTAAGTTGCCTTCCTCCTCGGATCTGGTTCCATTGTTTTTTCAGCATGTGGTTCGTTTGCATGGCATTCCGGAGAATATTGTGTCTGACAGAGGTTCTCAGTTTGTCTCTAGATTTTGGCGGGCCTTTTGTGCTAGGATGGGCATTGATTTGTCTTTTTCTTCGGCGTTTCATCCTCAGACTAATGGCCAAACTGAGTGAACTAATCAGACCTTGGAGACCTATTTGAGATGCTTTGTGTCTGCTGATCAGGATGATTGGGTGTCTTTCTTGCCATTGGCCAAGTTTGCCCTTAATAATCGGGCTAGTTCGGCTACTTTGGTTTCACCTTTCTTTTGTAATTTTGGTTTTCATCCTCGTTTTTCTTCTGGGCAGGTTGAGCCTTCTGATTGTCCTGGTGTTGATTCTGTGGTGGACAGGCTGCAGCAGATTTGGACTCATGTGGTGGACAATTTGACGTTGTCTCAGGAAAGGGCTCAACGTTTTGCTAACCGCCATCGGCGTGATGGTCCCCGGCTTCGTGTGGGGGATTTGGTTTGGTTGCCTTCTTGTCATGTTCCTATGAAGGTTTCTTCTCCTAAGTTTAAGCCTCGGTTTATTGGTCCTTATAAAATTTCTGAAATTATTAATCCGGTCTCTTTTCGTTTGGCTCTTCCAGCCTCTTTTGCCATTCATAATGTTTTCCATAGATCTTTGTTGCGGAGATATGTGGTGCCCGTTGTTCCCTCGGTTGACCCTCCTGCCCCGGTGTTGGTTGAGGGAGAGTTGGAATATGAGGTTGAGAAGATTTTGGATTCTCGTTTTTCGAGGCGGAGGCTCCAGTATCTTGTCAAGTGGAAGGGTTATGGCCAGGAGGATAATTCTTGGGTTGTTAACTCCTATGTCCATGCTACCGATTTGGTTCGTGCTTTTCACTTGGCTCGTCCTGATTGGCCTAAGGGGCTCTGGTGAGGGTTCGGTGACCCCTCCTCAAGGGGGGGTACTGTTGTGAATTCCGTTCTTGGGCTCCCTCCGGTGCTTGTAAATGGCACTTTTGTGAATTCTGCCCTTGGGCTCCTTCTGGTGGTTTTGAGTGGAACTGCCGCTCCTTGGGTTTAGCTTTAGCAGCTGCTTTCACTAATCGTCTCTCCTGGCTCTGCTATTTAACCTGGCTCTAGTCTTCAGCCTATGCCACTTGTCAATGTTTTCAGGCTGGATTCACATCTCTGCTTGGATTCTCCTGGTTTCCTGACCAGTTCTGCAAAGATAAGTTCTGGCTTTGCTCATTTCAGTCCACATGTTGTGGACTTATTGTTCTGTGCATTCTATTTTTGTCCAGCTTGTCATTATGGATTTTTTCTGTTAGCTGGAAGCTCTGGGAAGCAGATTTACCCTCCACACCTTTAGTCAGGTGTGGAGATTTTGTAAACTCTGTGTGGATTGTTTTGTAGTTATTATACTGACCGCATAGTATCCTTTCCTGTCCTATCTATCAAGCTAGACTGGCCTCCTATGCTAAAATCTGATTTAATCTCTGCGTATGTTATTTTCCCCTCCTCTCACCGTCAATATTTGTGGGGGGCTATCTTTCCTTTGGGGATTTTCTCTGAGGCAAGATAGGTTTCCTGTTTCCATCTTTAGGGGAAGTTAGATCTTAGGCTGTGCCGAGGGGTCTAGGGAGCGTCAGGTACCCCCCACGGCTATTTCTAGTTGCGCTGCTAGGTTCAGGGTCTGCGGTCAGTACAGATACCACCTCCTTCAGAGCTTGTCTCATGTTGTTCCTAAACCACCAGATCATAACAGGACCCCAAAAGTTGTCCAATATGTCCCGAGTACACTGATACCACATATGTTGGGGTAAACCCCTGTTTGTGCGTACAGGAGAGCTCAGAAGGGAATGAGCACTGTTTTACTTTTTCAACGCAGAATTGGCTGGAATTGAGATCGGACGCCATGTCGCATTTGGAGAGCCCCTGATGTGCCTAAACAGTGGAAACCCCCCAATTCTAACTGAAACTCTAACCCAAACACACCCCTAACTCTAATCTCACCCCTAACCATAACCCTAACCACACCCCTAACCCGGACATGCCCTCAACCCTAATCCCAACCTCACCCCTAACCCCAAGACACCCCTAACCACCCTAATCCCAACCCTAACCACACCTCTAACTCCAACACACCCCTAACCCTAATCCCAAGCATAACCCTAACCACACCCCTAACCGTAATCCCAACCCTAATCCCAACCCTAATCCCAACCGTAAATGTAATCCAAACCCTAACTTTAGCCCCAACCCTCACCCTAACTTTAGCCCCAACCCTAACAATAACTTTAGCCCCAACCCTAACCCTAACTTTAGCCCCAACCCTAACTGTAGCCCCAACCCTAACTGTAGCCCTAACCCTAACTTTAGCCCCAACCCTATCTTTAGCCTCAACCCTAACCCTACCTTTAGCCCCAACCCTAACTTTAGCCCCAACCCCAACCCTAACTGTAGCCCCAACCCTAGCTGTAGCCCCAATCCTAACTGTAGCCTTAACCCTAACTTTAGCCCCAACCCTAAACCTACCTATAGCCCCAACCCTAAACCTACCTTTAGCCCCAACCCTAACTTTAGCCCCAACCCTAACCCTAACTTTAGCCCTAACCCTAACTTTAGCCCCAACGCTAACCCATGTTTGATCGCAGTGTTCCAGGGGTTAATGTGCTGGGAGCGGTCCGTGATCAGCATGAGAAAATAATCGCATATCTGAGCTGCCCCATAGAATAACACTGGGCCGAGTGCCATGCGGTGGTTTATTACATAGCACTCGGCCGTGCTATATTCTCATGTGACCTAGGCCTTATAAACAACAGTTAAAAAAAAATTCAAGAAAACAACAGGAAAAGATGCTGCCACAAAAGCATTGCCGCACATGTTCCTTTCGCATCTTTGGCTGCAAAAACTCAGCGGTGGCGTGTGAATTTGCCCAAAGCAAGTCTTTTGTCAATGTAGTGACAATTAGTCCACTATGCTTTTCAATATACAGCTGTCTAGGAAAATAACCTATACCTTGCCGAATACTTCTTTTGACAAAGGGATTCAATAAGTTATGTATTGATGTATGCATTCTATACAGCATAGAGTGTGAAATGTCTGGGCTGTATGCTCATTACTACAAGTAAGTACAGACTTAAAATAATCATAATGTTATTAGAATGTTTGAAGTTCTTAAAGGGAATCTGTCAGCAGGTTTTCGCTATATAATCTGAGGACAGTATGAGCTAGGTTCTGAGACCAAGAAGGAGGCCAAAAGGACCACTCATGCCATATGCACACCACTACTCAATACATGTAATTATAAAAGGTAAACTTTATTGACAATACCCATTAAAAACAATTAAAAAACACACAATGAACAATTCAACCCACAAAGATCTCGCAGGTGAACAAGTGTGAGGATCCATATAGCATCAAATATCAATGAAATTAGAAATAGCCCAATGCCTGGACACAATACACATTTAACATACCCCGGCTATAGGAAAATGACAAATATCAACAAAACAGGTGGCCGTGGAGCAACATAAATACACCAAAAACAATTGCACATAAGTACCAAAGTGCATTGTGGCACTGGAGTATTTGGGATGATACCCGTGGTGAAGATTTAAATAAAAGTAATGCCTACCAGCCACACAGTGACGCATGGGCCACCTAATGAATAAACTCCAGCGCATGTATCCTAAAATAAGGACAAGGCAACAAAAAGGCTGTGCAAGATGGAGGAAAATACGAGACAGCTCACATGACCAACCTGAAAAGAGTTAAAGCTCCCATGGATGGAGGCCAGGGAGGAAGGCAGGAATCAGCATGGGGGACGCCCAACGCATATCGCCGTTACAAGGACGGCTTCGTCAGGATAAGAATCAGGTAAGTCGTCAGCCAGTATATAAATACCTTTCTGTATTAGATGATCAGTGGACGCGGGTGTGCGGGGAACCAGAACCGGAAATGACAGAGCCAGGCATAACCTGTGGGCAGACATCTCTGCCCACAGTATCCGATGCGCACGCACCAAAATAATCAGCGCAGCGCATCGGAGTATGAGAAGGAGAGCTCAAAAGGGCGCATGCGCAGAGAGACGAGACGTAAAGCAAGAGTGTAGCGACATATAAGTATTAAACTGGGGAAAAAAACATAATAAATAATAAATAAACTGACACATTCACAGTGAAAATGAAAAAAATGGACAAGGACCAAACTAATATACAGAGAAAAACAGAAAAAATGATAATAATAATAATAGAAATAGTAATAATGGTAAGAAAAAATAAAATAAAAAAATAAAAAAATGGAAATAAACAGGAGAAAAGGAAACTCCTAAAGCATAAAGTCAATTTTTATTTCTTAAATTTGTGCTTGAACACCACATTACAACGAGTAATGCCCTAATGCAGGCATATAATAAGAACAAATGAAAGTGAAGATGCATAAATGCTTGAAAAAATAAATTTAGATAAACCCAGAATGGGCAACTCCGTCATGATGTATAGCTGTAAGGAAGTAAGTGCTTACAGCGTTCTGAGACCCTGATTTCAGTGATGTGTCATTTACTAGGCTGTGTGCTGTTGTTTCAATACAATTAGTGCTTTATCAGCAGGAAATAATCACTGCTGGACTAACTGCCCATGTACTTCTTGGTCCAACCACGTCCCCAGCACTGATTAGCAGCTCACTATCAATATGCAAAGTATACAGAAAGCTGCCAATCAGTGGTGTGTGTGTGTGTGCTTAGGGGTTGGGGGGTTAGCTTTCTGAGCTCTGCTCCATGTACAGAAGAAAAAACTGTGACTGTATCACAACTGCTGCACCCAGTAAACTAAGTGATATATCGCTGGAATCAGGGTCTCTTTCCTTATATTAGATGAGGTAGTAAAAACCTGGTGACAAATTCACTTAAACAAAATTCTCTGCATCTTATTCCTGCAGTCTTTTTAAACTGTTACTCAAAATAACAATCTTCGTAAATTCCCCTTTTATATATTTTCGAATAAGACAATTACCAAGAGGAATAATAAACATGATAATACATCACTAATGACACAGTATAAATGTGTTTACATTCTCATATCAGTATTATGAGTAATGCAAATACATAACATGTGGTAGTGTTCACAGAGTTTTTGTGATCCTTTGAAGTCAATAGCTTAAAGGGGTGTTTCTGGGATGGGAATATCTGTCTCTAAATGATGGGCATAAGTGGTTAGAACCTTAAAAACAGTCACTGAGACTGAGCAACACTTTTCTGTAAATCCAATACCTCAATGGCAGTTACGGTAACAGCAGAGTGCAGCCACATTCATCCATTTCTTTAGTCTTGACCTCCTGTGACCACTGCAAAGTTGTATATATATATATATATATACATACATATATATATATATATATATATATATATATATACCGTATATACTCGAGTATAAGCCGAGATTTTCAGCCCAAATTTTTGGGTTGAAAGTGCCCCTCTCGGCTTATACTCGAGTCACGGTCGGCAGTGGGGTCGGCGGGTGAGGGGGAGAGGGCGCTGAGGCATACTTACCTAGTCCCAGCGGTCCTGACGCTCCCCCTGCCGTCCCACGGTTTTCGGTGCTGCAGTTCTTCCTCTATCAGCGGTCACCGTTACCGCTCATTAGAGAAATGAATAGGCGGCTCCACCTCCCATAAGGGTGGAGCCGCCTATTCATTTCTCTAATCAGCGGTAACGGTGACCGCTGATAGAGGAAGAAGCTGCGGCACCGAAGACAGCTGTCCGGGAGAAGGAGCCGGACGCCAGGACCAGGTAAGTATCGAATATTCACCTGTCCACGTTCCACACGCCGGGCGTTGCTCCATCTTCCCGACGTCTCTGCGCTCTGACTGTTCAGGTCAGAGGGCGCGATGACGCATATAGTGTGCGCGACGCCCTCTGCCTGATCAGTCAGAGCGGAGACGCCGGGACGAGACGCCGGGAGCTGCAAGCAAGAGAGGTGAGTGTGTTTTTTTTTTTTTACTGCAGCAGCAGCAGCAGCAACAATGGCAGAGCTTTCTATGGGGCAATATGAACGGTGCAAGAGCAATATATGGGGCAGTGCTTTCTATGGGGTAATATGAACGGTGCAAGAGCACTATATGGGGCAGAGCTTTCTATGGGGCAATATGAACGGTGCAGAGCACTATATGGGGCAGAGCTTTCTATGGGGCAATATGAACGGTGCAAGAGCACTATATGGGGCAGAGCTTTCTATGGGGCAATATGAACGGTGCAAGAGCACTATATGGGGCAGAGCTTTCTATGGGGCAATATGAACGGTGCAGAGCACTATATGGGGCAGAGCTATAGGGAAATATGAACGGTGCAAGAGCACTATATGGGGCAGAGCTTTCTATGGGGCAATATGAACGGTGCAAGAGCACTATATGGGGCAGAGCTTTCTATGGGGCAATATGAACGGTGCAAGAGCACTATATGGGGCAGAGCTTTCTATGGGGCAATATGAACGGTGCAGAGCACTATATGGGGCAGAGCTTTCTATGGGGCAATATGAACGGTGCAAGAGCACTATATGGGGCAGAGCTTTCTATGGGGCAATATGAACGGTGCAGAGCACTATATGGGGCAGAGCTATAGGGAAATATGAACGGTGCAAGAGCACTATATGGGGCAGAGCTTTCTATGGGGCAATATGAACGGTGCAAGAGCACTATATGGGGCAGAGCTTTCTATGGGGCAATATGAACGGTGCAGAGCACTATATGGGGCAGAGCTATAGGGAAATATGAACGGTGCAAGAGCACTATATGGGGCAGAGCTTTCTATGGGGCAATATGAACGGTGCAAGAGCACTATATGGGGCAGAGCTTTCTATGGGGCAATATGAACGGTGCAAGAGCACTATATGGGGCAGAGCTTTCTATGGGGCAATATGAACGGTGCAAGAGCACTATATGGGGCAGAGCTTTCTATGGGGCAATATGAACGGTGCAGAGCACTATATGAGGCAGAGCTTTCTATGGGGCAATATGAACGGTGCAAGAGCACTATATGGGGCAGAGCTTTCTATGGGGCAATATGAACGGTGCAAGAGCACTATATGGGGCAGAGCTTTCTATGGGGCAATATGAACGGTGCAAGAGCACTATATGGGGCAGAGCTTTCTATGGGGAAATATGAACGGTGCAGAGCACTATATGGGGCAGAGCTTTCTATGGGGCAATATGAACGGTGCAAGAGCACTATATGGGGCAGAGCTTTCTATGGGGCAATATGAACGGTGCAGAGCACTATATGGGGCAGAGCTATAGGGAAATATGAACGGTGCAAGAGCACTATATGGGGCAGAGCTTTCTATGGGGCAATATGAACGGTGCAAGAGCACTATATGGGGCAGAGCTTTCTATGGGGAAATATGAATGGTGCAAGAGCACTATATGGGGCAGAGCTTTCTATGGGGCAATATGAACGGTGCAAGAGCACTATATGGGGCAGAGCTTTCTATGGGGCAATATGAACGGTGCAAGAGCACTATATGGGGCAGAGCTTTCTATGGGGCAATATGAACGGTGCAGAGCACTATATGAGGCAGAGCTTTCTATGGGGCAATATGAACGGTGCAAGAGCACTATATGGGGCAGAGCTTTCTATGGGGCAATATGAACGGTGCAAGAGCACTATATGGGGCAGAGCTTTCTATGGGGCAATATGAACGGTGCAAGAGCAATATATGGGGCAGTGCTTTCTATGGGGTAATATGAACGGTGCAAGAGCACTATATGGGGCAGAGTTTTCTATGGGGCAATATGAACGGTGCAAGAGCACTATATGGGGCAGAGCTTTCTATGGGGCAATATGAACGGTGCAAGAGCACTATATGGGGCAGAGCTTTCTATGGGGCAATATGAACGGTGCAAGAGCACTATATGGGGCAGAGCTTTCTATGGGGCAATATGAACGGTGCAGAGCACTATATGGGGCAGAGCTATAGGGAAATATGAATGGTGCAAGAGCACTATATGGGGCAGAGCTTTCTATGGGGCAATATGAACGGTGCAAGAGCACTATATGGGGCAGAGCTTTCTATGGGGCAATATGAACGGTGCAAGAGCACTATATGGGGCAGAGCTTTCTATGGGGCAATATGAACGGTGCAGAGCTTTCTATGGGGCAATATGAACGGTGCAAGAGCACTATATGGGGCAGAGCTTTCTATGGGGCAATATGAACGGTGCAGAGCACTATATGGGGCAGAGCTATAGGGAAATATGAACGGTGCAAGAGCACTATATGGGGCAGAGCTTTCTATGGGGCAATATGAACGGTGCAAGAGCACTATATGGGGCAGAGCTTTCTATGGGGCAATATGAACGGTGCAGAGCACTATATGGGGCAGAGCTATAGGGAAATATGAACGGTGCAAGAGCACTATATGGGGCAGAGCTTTCTATGGGGCAATATGAACGGTGCAAGAGCACTATATGGGGCAGAGCTTTCTATGGGGCAATATGAACGGTGCAAGAGCACTATATGGGGCAGAGCTTTCTATGGGGCAATATGAACGGTGCAAGAGCACTATATGGGGCAGAGCTTTCTATGGGGCAATATGAACGGTGCAAGAGCACTATATGGGGCAGAGCTTTCTATGGGGCAATATGAACGGTGCAGAGCACTATATGAGGCAGAGCTTTCTATGGGGCAATATGAATGGTGCAAGAGCACTATATGGGGCAGAGCTTTCTATGGGGCAATATGAACGGTGCAAGAGCACTATATGGGGCAGAGCTTTCTATGGGGAAATATGAACGGTGCAGAGCACTATATGGGGCAGAGCTTTCTATGGGGCAATATGAACGGTGCAAGAGCACTATATGGGGCAGAGCTTTCTATGGGGCAATATGAACGGTGCAGAGCACTATATGGGGCAGAGCTATAGGGAAATATGAACGGTGCAAGAGCACTATATGGGGCAGAGCTTTCTATGGGGCAATATGAACGGTGCAAGAGCACTATATGGGGCAGAGCTTTCTATGGGGAAATATGAATGGTGCAAGAGCACTATATGGGGCAGAGCTTTCTATGGGGCAATATGAACGGTGCAAGAGCACTATATGGGGCAGAGCTTTCTATGGGGCAATATGAACGGTGCAAGAGCACTATATGGGGCAGAGCTTTCTATGGGGCAATATGAACGGTGCAGAGAACTATATGAGGCAGAGCTTTCTATGGGGCAATATGAACGGTGCAAGAGCACTATATGGGGCAGAGCTTTCTATGGGGCAATATGAACGGTGCAAGAGCACTATATGGGGCAGAGCTTTCTATGGGGCAATATGAACGGTGCAAGAGCACTATATGGGGCAGAGCTTTCTATGGGGAAATATGAACGGTGCAGAGCACTATATGGGGCAGAGCTTTCTATGGGGCAATATGAACGGTGCAAGAGCACTATATGGGGCAGAGCTTTCTATGGGGCAATATGAACGGTGCAGAGCACTATATGGGGCAGAGCTTTCTATGGGGCAATATGAACGGTGCAAGAGCACTATATGGGGCAGAGCTTTCTATGGGGCAATATGAACGGTGCAGAGCACTATATGAGGCAGAGCTTTCTATGGGGCAATATAAACGGTGCAAGAGCACTATATGGGGCAGAGCTTTCTATGGGGCAATATGAACGGTGCAAGAGCACTATATGGGGCAGAGCTATAGGGCAATAATGAACGGTGCAGAGCACTATATGGGGCAGAGCTTTCTATGGGGAAATATGAACGGTGCAAGAGCACTATATGGGGCAGAGCTTTCTATGGGGCAATATGAACGGTGCAAGAGCACTATATGGGGCAGAGCTTTCTATGGGGCAAAATGAACGGTGCAAGAGCACTATATGGGGCAGAGCTTTCTATGGGGCAATATGAACGGTGCAGAGCACTATATGGGGCAGAGCTTTCTATGGGGCAATATGAACGGTGCAAGAGCACTATATGGGGCAGAGCTTTCTATGGGGCAATATGAACGGTGCAGAGCACTATATGAGGCAGAGCTTTCTATGGGGCAATATGAACGGTGCAAGAGCACTATATGGGGCAGAGCTTTCTATGGGGCAATATGAACGGTGCAGAGCACTATATGAGGCAGAGCTTTCTATGGGGCAATATGAACGGTGCAGAGCACTATATGGGGCAGAGCTTTCTATGGGGAAATATGAACGGTGCAAGAGCACTATATGGGGCAGAGCTTTCTATGGGGCAATATGAACGGTTCAAGAGCACTATATGGGGCAGAGCTTTCTATGGGGCAATATGAACGGTGCAGAGCACTATATGGGGCAGAGCTTTCTATGGGGCAATATGAACGGTGCAAGAGCACTATATGGGGCAATAATGAACGGTGCAGAGCACTATATGGGGCAGAGCTTTCTATGGGGAAATATGAACGGTGCAGAGCACTATATGGGGCACAGCTATAGGGCAATAATGAATGGCGCAGAGCACTATATGGGGCACAGCTATAGGGCAATAATGAACGGCGCAGAGCACTATATGGGGCACAGCTATAGGGCAATAATGAACGGTGCAGAGCACTATATTGGGCACAGCTATAGGGCAATAATGAACGGCGCAGAGCACTATATGGGGCGCAGCTATAGGGCAATAATGAACGGCGCAGAGCACTATATGGGGCACAGCTATAGGGCAATAATGAACGGCGCAGAGCACTATATGGGGCAGAGCTATAGGGCAATAATGAACGGGGCAGAGCACTCTATGGGGCACAGCTATAGGGCAATAATGAACGGCGCAGAGCACTATATGGGGCACAGCTATAGGGCAATAATGAACGGTGCAAGAGCACTATATGGGGCAGAGCTATAGGGCAATAATGAATGGTGCAGAGCACTATATGGGGCACAGCTATAGGGCAATAATGATCGGTGCAGAGCACTATATGGGGCACAGCTATAGGGCAATAATGAACGGCGCAGAGCACTATATGGCGCAGAGCACTATATGGCACAGCTATGGGGAAATAATAATCTATTTTTATTATTGAAATTCACCGGTAGCTGCTGCATTTCCACCCTAGGCTTATACTCTAGTCAATAAGTTTTCCGAGTTTTTTGTGGCAAAATTAGGGGGGTCAGCTTATACTCGGGTCGGTTTATACTCGAGTATATACGGTATATATATATATATATATATTCCTTTTATCAGGCATGAATGGCTGAGATATCAATACTATTTTTGTACAGCAGATGTGCCACCAGATATTACAGCAGAAATTTCATACATTATTAAATAGGTATCTTAGACCAGATAATACTGGTGTATTTACTTTTCGAAGCCTATGCCAGAGTGGTCATATTATCCATTATAAAAGTTTATACTCATTCTCCACCCATATTGCCTAATTGACGGCTCATCAGTGTTCCTCCTCCCTACTCAGTAGAAGCAGCAGCTGTCATCCAGTCTGCGTTGGTGGCAGGGCTGTGGAGTCATGGAGTCGGAGCCTAATTTGGCACAGTCGGAGTTGGTGTCATGGAAATTAAGGAATTGGAGTCAGAGTCTGAGGTTTGGCTTACTGACTCCACAACCCTGGCAAGGGCTCTAGAGTTGGAGTCGTGGAGTCGATGACGCGATGACGTGTGGCATCACGTGATACGCCCCCTTGGGGTCATAAACCGGGAAGTGCATGTTAGGACTGGCGGAACGCACCAAGTACAAGATGAAATGGAACTAGGTGCGCTCGCAGTCCGAGGTCCACCGTGCAGGTAAAACCCTGCTGCTAGTAAGACAGACTATATGGCGGTACTACAAGTATACACGCACGGGTTAACTGCACCCTGCGTGAAGGAAGCGATCCTGTTGCGTCACAGGACCGCGGTACGGCACATAGAGCGCGAGCAATAAGTCAGTGAACTCAACCCCAACTAGGATTGAAGTCCGATTAGACACTTGCTGGCACAACACCGCAACTGGGTGTGTAAGGAAACTAAATAATAATATAAAGGCACAAGAGTGCGTGCGGTGCCGCACAGACGGACGCCACTAACCACCCAGGCTTGGGTCAGGAAAGCACAGAGCAAGCGCACGGCGCCGTACAGGCGGACACAGCAACTGGTAGCTGTAATGTGTGTTACGTGCTGTTGGATAAGTCGGGCGCTAGATAGCAAACATACACCTTCCGCGAACAGACATTCAATAGGGAGGGTATTTAAAGAGCGACTTTCACTCACAACACACACACATATTTACAAGACAATACTAGCGCATGGCCGTGTGGTCATGCGCAGTTTATATAGCTGCAGCACAGGAAACAGCTACAGAAGTTTTGCACTTTCAGGACCTGCCAAAAGGACCAATGGGATGTGCTGCAGTACCTGAGCATGTGACCCTCGATCTCCAACAGGAGATCTTGCCCTGGGCATGCTCAGTGTGTGCAAATAAGGACTTAGATCCAGAAACGTCCACTCGCCGCTGCCCAGCACTGGCTTCAATGGCAGAAGCAGGAAAAGCAGCAGTAACTCTTCGCACAGAGTCAGACTGAGCGAGACGCTGGGATCGACGTCCCTGCTGAGCAGACTCCACTGCGGCTGGAGGAGAATGGGAGACCGCAGCGGAGATGGATCGAGATTCCCCCTGTGCAGCAGAGGAAACTCGACTCCTAACATTACCCCCACTCCTAGGGCCCCCCTCCTTGGGCCTCGCTACGTTCGAAGGCAGCAATGAGCTGCGGGGCCCGAATGTGCTCAACAGGCTCCCAGGACCTGTCCTCGGGGCCATAACCCTTCCAGTCTACCAAATAAAATTTTTTGCCACGTACCACCTTGCACCCCAAAATAGCGTTCACCTCATAATCGTCCGTAGACGAACCCGATGTCCCAGCAGATGACTCGGAGAACCGGGACATATACACGGGTTTCAAGAGGGACACATGAAAGGTGTCGGTGATACCCAGGCGTGGCAGAAGGGCCAAACGATAGACCACAGGATTAACCTGCTCGAGGACCTTGAATGGGCCCAAGTAGCGAGGAGCAAATTTAGTGGACTCAACTCGCAGCCTGATGTTACGGGCGGAGAGCCACACCAAGTCGCCAGGAGCAAAGGTCGGAGCGGGGCGCCGATGAGCATCGGCGGAGGACCTCATTCTCTCCCGAATGGCATCCTGAGTGCGGTCCCAAATATCCCGTGCCTCCACAGCCCAGTCTGCCACCCTGGAGTCTGCGGAAGACACGGGCATAGGCACAGGTACCCGTGGATGCTGACCATAGTTGAGGAGGAATGGGGTTTGTCCAGTGGAGTCGGCTACGGCGTTGTTCAGTGCAAACTCTGCCCATGATAGCAAGGATGCCCAGTCATCCTGCCTGGCTGAAACAAAATGTCGCAGGTATGTGACCACGGTCTGGTTGGCCCTCTCTACCAACCCATTCGTCTCGGGATGATATGCGGAAGAGAGATTTAACTCAATGCTGAGAAGACGACAAAGCTCTCTCCAGAACCGAGACTCAAACTGGGGACCCCGGTCACTGACAATTTTGTCTGGCATGCCGTGTAGGCGGAAGATGTGTCTTATGAACAACGCTGCCAAGGCCCGTGCAGAAGGTAACTGTGGGAGCGGCACCAAATGCACCATTTTCGAGAAATGATCGGTAATAACCCAAATGATGGTACAGCCGCGAGACTTGGGCAAACCCACTACAAAGTCCATCCCGACCATCTCCCAGGGCCTGTCTGCCACCGGCAAGGGATAGAGTAACCCAGATGGCCGTTGTCGAGGAGACTTATTTTTGGCGCATGAGACACACGCCAGAACGTAATCTCTGACATCTCGGACCATATGCGGCCACCAGTACGTCCTCGCCAGTAGCTCAGATGTCCTCTTTGTCCCAAAGTGTCCACCCACCCTGGACGAATGAGCTCAAGAGAGAACCTCCGGTCGCAAATTAATGGGCACAAAAGTCTTGCCTGGAGGCACAGACTCTAGCGAAACCGGCGCTACGGTTCTCAGGCTCTCGGAAGGGACAATAAGCCGAGGCTCCTCTTCCTCCTCCTCAGTTGACATAAGGGAGCGAGAGAGAGCGTCAGCACGGATATTCTTCTCCCCGGTGAGAAAATGAAGGGAAAAGTGGAACCGGGAGAAGAACAGGGACCATCTGGCCTGGCGAGAATTTAGCCGCTGGGCTGTCTGCAAATAGACCAAATTTTTGTGGTCCGTGTAAACTTGGAAGGGAAACCGCGCACCTTCCAGAAGGTGTCTCCACTCCGAAAAGGCCAACTTAATTGCTAGCAACTCCCTGTCCCCGATGGAGTAGTTTCTCTCCGCTGGCGTGAAGGTCTTAGAGAAGAAGAAGCATGGATGCTTCCGACCTTGAGCATCCTTTTGATAGAGGACTGCTCCAGCACCAACGGACGACGCATCCACCTCCATTAGGAATGGCTTATCCACATCGGGACGATGTAAGATGGGAGCGCTAGCAAAGTGGGACTTAATAGAAGTGAAGGCCTTGGAGACCTCTTCCGACCACAATTTGGGATTCGCTCCCTTCTTGGTGAGGGCTACCAAGGGAGCTACCAGAGTTGAGAAGTGGGGAATGAACTGGCGGTAATAGTTTATGAACCCCATAAAGCACTGCACCGCTTTAAGAGAATGGGGCTCTTGCCAGTCCATCACAGCCTGTAGTTTGGCAGGATCCATAGCCAATCCCTGGGCGGAGATGATATAGCCCAGGAAAGGTAAAGACTCCTGCTCAAACATACACTTCTCCAACTTTGCATAAAGAGAGTTTGCCCGTAGGAGGTCGAAGACTCTGCTAACATCTCTCCGGTGGGAGTCAATATCTGGAGAAAAGATGAGAATATCATCCAGATAGACTACAACTGAGGTGGAAAGCATATCCCGGAAGATGTCGTTGACAAAGTCTTGGAAAACGGCTGGGGCATTACAGAGCCCGAAGGGCATTACCAGATACTCATAGTGCCCATCTCTGGTGTTAAACGCCGTTTTCCATTCGTCCCCCTCACGGATGCGAATCAGGTTGTAAGCACCCCGCAGATCTAGTTTAGTAAACACCCTTGCTCCCCGAAGCCTATCGAAAAGCTCAGATATCAAGGGCAAAGGATACTTGTTCTTAACGGTGATAGCGTTAAGACCCCTGTAGTCTATGCATGGACGTAGTTCCCCATTCTTCTTCTGCACGAAAAAGAACCCTGCCCCAGCAGGTGACACCGACTTCCTGATGAACCCTCTTGCCAGATTCTCTTGAATGTACTGAGACATTGCCTCCGTCTCCGGGAGAGATAATGGATAGACTCGACCCCGGGGAGGCTCAGCACCAGGCAAGAGATCAATAGGACAGTCATAGGGGCGATGGGGCGGAAGGGTCTCCGCCGCCTTTTTGGAGAACACGTCTGCATAAGACCAATATTGCTTGGGGAGAGAGGATAGATCTGCGGGTACCTCTGTAGTAGCAACCTGAACGCACTCTCGGTGACACCTACCCCCACAAGAGTCACCCCATCCCAGAATTCTGCCTGAAGACCAATCGATGTGAGGAGAGTGGTACCGTAGCCAAGGTATCCCCAACAGGACCTCATCAATTCCCTCAGGAATGATGAGCAGAGATATAATCTCCTGATGGGATGGCGACATGGACAGAGTAAAAGGGATGGTCTGATGTGTTATCTGTGAGGGCAGTGTCGACCCATTCACCACTCGTACCGTTACTGGTTGAGGTAGCATAACCAGGGGTATTGCATGACGTTGGGCGAAGGCAGAAGACATAAAATTGCCCTCCGCCCCAGAATCCACGCAGAGCTCTACCGAGTGGGAGGATGAGCCTAATGTTATTGTCCCCTTAAAGGACAATTTGGAGGCAAACGTCGCCGTGTCTAGTGTACCTCCACCTACTACCACTAGACGCTGACGTTTCCTCGTCCGCTGGGAACATCTGGTGGCAAGATGTCCTGACTGCTGGCACACATGACAAACCTGGAGTGCACGAGCGGTCCGGGACTTAGATCCCGCTCGTGACACTACCATAGGCTCATGGGACTCAGGAGCCTGGACTGGAGATTCCGAAGGTTTGGCGAAGGTGGGAGCCAGCCGAAACCTCTGCCTACACTGGGCTCGCTCTAACCTCCGCTCGTGAAAACGGAGGTCAAAATGAGTGGATACTGTTATTAATTCCTCCAGTGTGGCGGGAATCTCCCTAGTGGCCAGAGCGTCCTTAACGTGGTCAGCCAGCCCCCTCCAAAATATAGGAATAAGGGCTTTATCCGACCACTCCAGCTCAGATGCTAGAGTGCGGAAGCGGACGGCAAAATGGCTGACCAAGGACGAGCCCTGAGTCAATGCCAACAGTTGGAGCGCCGTATCATGGGTGACACGAGGTCCTAAAAAGACCTGTTTCAGAGTGCTCAGGAATAACGGAGCGCTCTGCACCACATGATCGCCACGCTCCCACAGCGGCATAGCCCACTGCAATGCCCTGTCCGACAGGAGAGACACGATAAACCCCACCTTTGCCCGCTCTGTAGGGAAACGAGAGGCCAGAAGCTCGAGATGTATAGAGCACTGACTCACGAAACCCCTACAAGACTTACTGTCACCAGAAAATTTCTCTGGTAGCGGGAGGCGAGATAGAGTCGGAACAGGGGTGGCAGTGGACAAGGTAGCTGCAGCCACGCTAGCAGCCTGAACAGCGACAGCAGTGACATCCACAGCTGAGGTTGAACGCTCTAGAGCCGCCAACCTTTCCTCCAGCTGCTGGATGTACCGCTGTAAACGCTGATCGTCCGCCATTTACTAGCCAGACCTTGGCGCTAGTTTAATGTTAGGACTGGCGGAACGCACCAAGTACAAGATGAAATGGAACTAGGTGCGTTCGCAGTCCGAGGTCCACCGTGCAGGTAAAACCCTGCTGCTAGTAAGACGGACTATATGGCAGTACTACAAGTATACACGCACGGGTTAACTGCACCCTGCATGAAGGAAGCGATCCTGTTGCGTCACAGGACCGCGGTACCGCACATAGAGCGCAAGCAATAAGTCAGCGAACTCAACCCCAACTAGGATTGAAGTCCGATTAGACACTTGCTGGCACAACACCGCAACTGGGTGTGTAAGGAAACTAAATAATAATATAAAGGCACAAGAGTGCGTGCGGTGCCGCACAGATGGACGCCACTAACCACCTAGGCTTGGGTCAGGAAAGCGCAGAGCAAGCGCACGGCGCCGTACAGGCGGACACAGCAACTGTTAGCTGTAATGTGTGTTACGTGCTGTTGGATAAGTCGGGCGCTAGATAGCAAACATACACCTTCCGCGAGCAGACATTCAATAGGGAGGGTATTTAAAGAGCGACTTTCACTCACAACACACACACATATTTACAAGACAATACTAGCGCATGGCCGTGTGGTCATGCGCAGTTTATATAGCTGCAGCACAGGAAGCAGCTACAGAAGTTTTGCCCTTTCAGGACCTGCCAAAAGGACCAATGGGATGTGCTGCAGTACCTGAGCATGTGACCCTCGATCTCCAACAGGAGATCTTGCCCTGGGCATGCTTAGTGTGTGCAAATAAGGACTTAGATCCAGAAACGTCCACTCGCCGCTGCCCTGCACTGGCTTCAATGGCAGAAGCAGGAAAAGCAGCAGTAACTCTTCGCACAGAGTCAGACTGAGCGAGATGCTGGGATCGACGTCCCTGCTGAGCAGACTCCACTGCGGCTGGAGAAGAATGGGAGACCGCAGCGGAGACGGATCGAGATTCCCCCTGTGCAGCAGAGGAAACTCGACTCCTAACAGTGCAAGCTGCACTTGTAGCGCGCTCTCCCCAGCGTCTCAGCACGCCGCCAGCGCTCAGGACTCACAGCGGTAAGCACATATGCAGCGCTTCCGTAGCTTCCCCCTTTGAACCAGGACATTTCTCACTGACGCATCATCCCATTTTAGTGTGCAGTGTGGTCCCATCATACATTCAAGCAGCAGAGCTTGCTTTGAACCACAGTCTCCATACATTGGTAAGCTAGCTTATGGTCACCCTGTACGTCGTGTACATGACCTTTAACCTTTTGCTTTTCTTAAGGGAAATTCTTACAGCCTCTAAATTGGCCATCACTGGCTTTCAGCAGAAGACTTAATTTACTGACCACATAACCAGATACAGCGCTCCAGGTGACTATTTCTCAGCACCACTCTATCTAATATTTTGGGCTTAATACCTGTTGGCACTGCACCATTTGTACCCTGTTTTCTATAGTTAGCGATGTTACCTTTTATATTGCTCCGATTGTACCTCATTCTCTTTATTTAGTGATGCTACCTTTTTTTTGCAAACACTGTTGATACTAGTTTCTTTTTTCCAGATCTCAGGTTATTGGCACAATATACCGGAACACGATCACATTGTCTCCATAGGCACGTTCTTAATATGATCCACAATATTTCAATTAACCCACGCCAGCGACTTAGATCCATAAGGAGCACGTATATCCTTTTTCATCACAGCATATCCTTTTCTATTGCGTTTCTTGTTGGGTGTCTTTACTACTTGAATCCGTCATATGTTTACTTGGACACCATGTATACAGCTACAGTCACTATTGTGCTGTTATATATTGTATGTTTTTGACAGAAAAGTAGTTTTATGTACTATGGTATGATATAACACATCTTCACACGACAACGGACTTTAATTCTAATCACTATTTCATTTTTTATGTTCTAAAATATTTTTTGTGTCACATTAGATAAATTTGCTCTGATGAAGGTCTGCACTGGACCGAAAACGTTTAGCAGCAATTGAGCACTAACTGAACTGTTTGTCTGGATGTGAAATAAATATCTTTATTACACTTCTTCAAGAAATTGTTGAGTGCCAAGTTTTTCTACGCATTGGATCCAACGGGCTGGAGACCCTACTTGAGCACCCATACTCATATTCTTACAGAGTGCCGTGTAGTTCTTTTGTTTTGACAACCATTTGTTTTAGATGCAGCAGCTGTGACTTTTTTTTTATTTCTGATTTATGCAGTAGTTTTGGTACACTTTTATTTGCAAAACAAATCTATGTATGGTAGGTTTTTTTTTAAACTTTTCTTGTTTCAGACTAAATATTTCTATTTCTAAAAAGTGTCCAAGGAGCCGTTTTTCAGCACAACAATGCTAAGCCACCTATGCTACTGTGAACAGCGCGAGTCATCTAAATTTGCTACCATGGCTTTAAGCCTCTCCAGACTTGTTTCCCATCAGTCACGTTTGAGACATCATTGGTCGGAATTTGCAAAGGAAGCTGCCAGCAGCGGATCTTGATGATTTTCATGCCAAGTTCATCCTACAAGACCAAACATTCCTCAGATAATCATTAATAACTACATTAATAGCTGCCAAGATGGGTAAGTGCATGCAATTCTGCGTGTGGCTCTCATAGTCAAAACTGAGTAAATTGAGATGTTTTAAAAAAATTGATTGCATTTTTTCATCATTTGCATATCATTGACTTGTAGATCAACCCTGTGAATTCCATAATTCCACAACTTTTCCTTTTTAGCATAGCAATTTCAATATTGAGGCGCTACAAATATGTAAATCCATAGGAAATTAAAATCATATTTGATCACCAATGACCATGCAGTTCCTATCTGATAAAAATCGTTTAATGCAATATAATAGGAAAATCAGGTTTGTTTTTTTATCAGTGTTTATCAAAAATGATAGCTTATCCTTAGGCTAGGCTCACACAATAGTATTTTTTCTCAACTGAGAGAATTGGGACAGTTATGCAAATCACACTGATCAGAGATGATTAGGGTTTGATCATGGTGTCATCCCATTTTCTTGGATTATGAGAAGATGAAAAAATTTTTTTTTTTTAACTCATTGACTTGCAACGTGTGATCCGAATATCGGATGGAAATCATATATGCTGCATTATTTTTCCTGAGACAGACTCTGTCCTAGGAAAAAATCGAACATGTGCATAGCCCCATAGAATAATGTTGGACCAAGTGCGATCTGATGTTTTCTTGGATTGCACTCAGACCGAAAATATGGTTATGTGAACGAGCCCTTTGGGTAGGCCATCACTATTGGACTGTTGGGGGTCCAATTATCCCCACTTGCTTGATCACCTGATCACCGCCACTAAGAAAAGTGTGGGGCGGACAGTTACAAGCCAATCTAAACAATGAAGAGCACTGCAAGCCCAGTCAAGCAGCCGATTGGTGGCAGCCAACCAACCCAACCGATATAACCCCTTTAAGTACAGAGTAAACAGTATGGATTATGATAATCCTTAAATGTAATATTTGTCATACAGTTGATGCCTCCTGTGATATTTTCCAGAAAGGGCCAAGATGTCTATATTCTTCTCATAATGAAGTTGTGGAATATATCTCTTAGATGGTACGCATATGGTTATGTAGACTGTGGGCTGCGGGAATTTCAGGCCCTCAGACAACGCGCTCCATCCTCTCTGGTATGCCTGGAATTAAACGGCTACTTAGAGTGGCCACTTCTTGTAAGATTGAGATCTGTCTGACAGGTAATTGGCCATGTGATGTTCTGTACTCAACCGAACTAGGACAGATCACTGATATGAGAAGTGACTGGAAAACCACATATAAGTGGGCAACGGGATGAGATATCTCGTCTCTCCTCTGTGCTGTGCCAGCATGCATTTTTCTGAAACAGTTATGTCCTCAGAATAATCTGAGTAAAAAGGGATGAAAGAAAGGATGAGAATGAGAAGTGAGTTAGCTGGCGGGGCACTCTATTGCTCCGAGGACCCTTAAAAGAAAAGAATGTACAATCAAAGCAAAGTCAAGATACAATCTATGTTCTAAATTAAATTACCGACAGCTGCAGCTGGTTAAGAACTACATCTCCCATGATGCTCAGCCATCAAGCAGCCCTGGATTACATAATGAACCATGGAAGGCTGCTTGTCAGAACTCGGCAAAGCATTCTGCTCCTTGGCTATTGGATAAGGGGTCTGGAAAACTTCCACTTCATGTTATGTCTTCAGGGTATTGCACACAATTTCACAAATTGGGACCTGCTGTGTATTTTTCACTGTGAAAGTGGCAGTTTCATTAACCCTCCGTCACATACAATATTCGGACTAACGAGTTCACATACAATGTGCCTGTCAGGCGCCTGCTGGAAAAATACCTATAATATCTAATGTTTGCAATTTCAGTGCTCTAAAAGTGATCAGTGACCTTCATAGGGATGTAATAAAAGAGACTACACATAATCAGTTGCAAAAAAAAACATTTACTTAACATAAAACTAATAACTATGAAATACAAACTTTTCAAAACTCCAGCCAAATAGTCCCCAGTTCGACTCTCTCAAAAAAATGTACAAAGAAAATTTTTGAACACAAACTTAATTTTAAGGTACCTTAAGTACTATTAAAAACATATTCAATCAGAAGTAGATGCTGAGGTTTCCCCAGAAAACTCACACTTGCAGAGCAAATAGCAAGAATTACACACCATTTTTGCATGTGTCAGGCAAATTGCTTTATGACATTTGAGACATTCATAATTTGAAAGCCTTCTGGTTCTGCTTTCCGTTTGGCAGGTGGTGCATCTCCTTCTTTTGTGAGGTGGTGCAGATGGTGACTTTTCACCATCATCTTCTGGGCGGAACCTTTTGAGCTGAACTTGAAGGCGAGAGGGGATACCGATTGTTTTCACGCTTCTCCTGCGTAGCTCTCCAAGTACTAGTTCATGGGCCAATTTTTTCAGATACAATCGTCTACGGAGTGGTTCAAGCTTGTTTTCAAGATAAATTACTTGTGAATTTATACCACCCAAATTCAACATAGCAAAAAATATGACCATTGGCCAGCGTTTGATGTTTCTGCTGACGTTGAAAGTGGAGCACATCTGATCTGCTGTATCCACACCCCCTTTGGTGGCATTGTAAAATGTAATTATCTCCGATTTTTTTTCTGCCCCAGTCCCAGGATCGATGGCAGCATCATCATGAAGTGTTGATAGAAGAAGTACTATTTTTTTGGCATGTGGTACATAGGAAACTAAAGCCTTTCCATTATGGAATGCAAACATACTGCTGTACTGTTGTCTCTCTTTCACACTTACAAACTGTGGCGGCAATTCCCTTTTGTTTTTTCTTACAGTTCCCACATATGACAGCTTCTGAATTTTCAGATAATCAATCAGATCACAACTTGTAAACCAATTGTCAGCTGTAATATTGCGACCCGATCCAAATAAGGGTTCAGCCAGTCTTTTTACAACATCAATGGGTTTGTTGCTCACACAGTAAGGACCTTCTGGTTGTTTTCCTGCATAAACTTCCAGGTTGTAAGTGTAGGTCTTACTGGCATCAACAAGGGCATAAATTTTTATTCCATATTTGTTTGGCTTTGATGGAATATATTGACGAAAGGCACATCTACCACGAAAACCAGGGAGCATTTCGTCAATAGTGAGATTCTCTCCAGGGTAATAACTTTGTTTACAGTTTACAACAAATCTTTGAAATATATCACGAATTCGAGCAAGTCGGTCATGTGTTTTGCGTTCGGTTCGGGTAGTTCTGTCGTCAAACCGAAGGCAATGAATTAGAATCTTGAATCTGTTTATGGACATAACAAGGCTAAATTTTTCAACTCCATCCCCATCTTTACCCCAAAGTTCCTCCAAACTTTGTCTATTTGCCCTATAAGCTCCTGCAAGGTACAGTAATCCAAAAAAAGCACGCAGTTCTATTTCATCTGTGGGCTTGATGGTTCTGTTGCAGATGTACTTGTCCTTTATAATGTCTATATATTGGTTGGTATATGTGACAATAGAGTCCAGAATGTCATCTGTAAATATACTGTTCCAGCATTCAACTGCAGTTTTTGCATTACGTGCAGTTCCTATTACTGCAGGAAGGTGAGTAATAATGTTTAAAGGTTCCCTACGTTTTTTCTGGAATGGCTTCTTGTTCCATTTAGTATTTTTATCTTTTCCAATATAATATGATCCAACTTCTTCATCCTCACCACTGTCACCATCTTGCTCTGTTTCAGAATCCAGGACACATTCTTCCACCTCATCATGAGAATCAATCTCACTTTCCTCTCCTAAATCCTCATTCAGTGTGAGGTCTCTATCATCTAACAGCATGTTTGTTACTTCCTCAACATCAAGTTGTTTGGATAAATTGTACATTTTCCTCTCCATTTCAGCAGATAATCTGAAGCAAAAGAAGGAATATGTTAGGGAACTACTGTATATGCCTGAGCAGCACACTTTCTTTTATAAAATCTCCCTTATTTGTATGAAATATCCTCACATTTTGTGCTATACATTCATAAAACAAGCTAAATAAACTATTGTGATGAATAAAAACATAAAATACCAACCTTACTGAATGTGACGTATTCACATACAATGAGCCTGAGAGATCTGTGCAGCTATATCCTCTCCCCTGAAGCTCTGAAATCCAACTGTGATATCAGGTTTCACAGACCTTCAAAAGACAGGAGACTACCTGGAGGGAGGGGGATTCCTCACAATCTGGTGAGGAAGGAGAAATGAAAGTAAAAGAGAAGCGCCTGTCAGATCAGTTGTATGTGACGGAGGGTTAAAGGAAACATTTTAAATTGCAGCCTGCAGGGCATGAAAAAAGCTTAATGGCTCTCTGTATAGGGGAAATCCCGAAATGATGGTGTTCTTAAAGTGTACTCAACACAATAAATAAAAAAAAAATAAAAAAAGTTATAGTTATACACAGTATATATTATTGCTTTTGTTCCACTACATATCATACCGAAGAAAGACGAAAGTGATCTGAACCTGATGAACTCCTTTCACCCTAGTAGTTTTTAGCCAGCGACACCTATTTTCCCATAAGCATGCAAGTTTAGATTGGCTGATTGTACATGTCTACTGCCATGCTTGGATTGGCCCACGGGGTAAAAGGTGAGTCGCCCGGTGGGCCCTTGTGCAGAAGTGGTCCTCCACCTCTAGATATGAGCAGTAGTTCCCACTATACGGGCAGCATGGTGGCTCAGTGGATAGCACTGCAGCCTTGCAGCGCTGGAGTCCTGGGTTCAAAACCCCACCAAGGACAACATCTGCAAGGAGTTTGTCCATGTTTGTGTGGGTTTCCTCCGGGCACTCTGGTTTCCTCCCACATTCCAAAGACATACTGATAGGGAATTTATATTGTGAGCCCCATTGGGGACAGCTATGATAATGTGAGCAAAGTGTAAAACGCTGCGGAATATGTTAGCACTATATAAATATTATTAATATTATTATTACTATACAGCTGTTCTCAAAAGTTTACGCACCCCAACAGAATTTTTGCTTTCTTGGCCTTTTTTCAGAGAATATGAATGATAACACCAAAATTTTTCTCCATTCATGGTTAGTGGTTGGCTGAAGCCTTTTATTGTCAAATTACTGTGTTTTCTCTTTTGAAATCATAATGACAACCCAAAACATCCAAATGACCCTGATCAAAAGTTCACCCTGGTGATTTTGGCCTCATAACCTGCACAGAAGTTGACACAAATGGGTTTGAATGGCTACTAAAGGTAACATCCTCACCTGTGACCTGTTTGCTTGTAATCAGTGTGTGTGCATAAAAGCTGAGTAAGTTTCTGGGATCCAGACAGACTCTTGCATCTTTCATCCAGCCACTGACGTTTCTGGATTGTGAGTCATTTGGGAAAACAAAAGAATTGTCAACGGATCTACAGGAAAAGGTAGTTATACTGTATAAAACAGGAAAGGGATTCAAAAAGATATCCAAGGAATTGATAATGCCAGTCAGCAGAACTTAAACTGTGATTAACAAATGGAAAGTCAGGTGCTCTGTAAAAGCAAAACCACGGTCAGGTACACCAACAAAAATGTTGCCCACAACTGCCAGGAAAATTGTTTGAGATGCAAAGAAAAACCCACAAATAACATCAGCTGAAATACAGGACTCTCTGAAAACTAGCGGTGTGGCTGTTTCAAGATGCACAATAAGGAGGCACTTGAAGAAAAATGGACTGCATGGTCGAGTCGCCCGAAGATAGCCATTACTGCGCAAATGACACAAAGTATCTCGCCTACAATACGCAAAACAGCACAGAGACAAGCCTCAAAACTTCTGCAACAAGGTAATTTGGAGTGATGAGACCAAAATTGAACTTTTTGGCCACAACCGTAAACGTTACATTTGGAGAGAGGTCAACAAGGCCTATGATGAAAGGATCAAAATTCCTACTGTAAAGCACGGAGGTGGATCGCTGATGTTTTGGGGATGTGTGAGCTACAAAGGCACAGAAAGCTTGGTCAAAGTTGAAGGAAAGATGAATGCAGCACGTTATCAGCAAATACTGGAGGCAAATTTGCACTCATCAGCCCGGAAGCTATGGAAGGGACGTACTTTGACGTTGCAACATGACAACGATCCAAAACACAAGGTGAAGTAGACCTGTCATTGGCTACAGCAGGACAAAGTGAAGCTTTTGGACTGGCTATCTCAGTCTCCTGACCTCAATATCATTGAGCCACTTCACAGTCTGGGGAGATCTCAAGTGTGCAGTTCATGCTAGACGGCCCAGGAATTTATATGAACTGGAGGCTTTTTGCCAAGAAGAGTGAGCAGCTTTACCATCTGAGAAAATAAAGAACCTCATCCACAGCTACCACAAAAGTCTTTAAGCTGTGATTGATGTTAGAGTATGCAATACATAGTATTAAGAAATGGGGTATGTGAACTTTTGATCAGGGTCATTTGGAAGTTTTGGGTTGTCATTATGATTTCAAAAGATAAAACACAATAGTTTCATAATAAATGGCTTCACCCAACCACTAACCATGAGTGGAGAAAAAGTTTTGGTGTTATTATTTATATTCTATGAAAAAAGGCCAAGAAAGCAAAAATTCTGCCGAGGTGTGTAAACTTTTGAGCACAACTGTACACTTGATTCAGATGTACAGATGTACAGACAAAGGCAGGATCTCGTCATTCATTTCACAAACTATTCAATTTACTATTACATAGTAGCATAGGAAAATTTGTGAATGAGGGTAATTTTTGAATGTAAATGAACAGTGGGCCCCCAGACTCAATATTACTGGTGGGACATTGGCACCTTTGTTATGATCAGGTGACCTTGGAGCAGCATGAAAACTTTCACTGGAGTAGTTGGTAACTATACTGACCGCAAACCCTGATCTTATCACCGCAACTAGAAGTAGCCGTGGGGTGTGCCTAACAAAACCTAGACACCTCGACACAGCCGGAGGACTAAATACCCATATAGATGGAAATAGGAATTTCTACCTTGCCTCAGAGCAGAACCCCAAAGGATAGGCAGCCCCCCACAAATATTGACTGTGAGTAGTAGAGGAAAAGACACACGTAGGCAGGAAACAGGATTTAGCAAATGAGGCACACACTAGCTAAATAGGAAAGGATAGGACAGGATACTAAGCGGTAAGTATTAAAAATCCTTCCAAAAATATCCACAGCAGAAAATACAAAAACTCCACCATCTAACTAAAGATGTGGAGCGTATATCTGCATCTCCAGAGAATCCAACAAGACCGAGAAAACACTGACACAGTCTAAGCTGGACAAGAGAAAAACAAATGAATAGCACAGAATATAAGCACACTGCATGTGTGGCACAGAAACAAAAACCAGACACTTATCTTTGCTGAATTGGCAGCTGAGCAGGAGAAGCCAGAAAGTGATCCAACACTTAAGAAGAAACATTGACAACTGGCAAGGACTAATGAATCCTGCACACCTAAATATCCCAGTCAGAATTGCAATCAGCAGACACACCTGGCCAGGACTGTGACTCAGAGACAACTGCACTCCCACCTACAACCACTGGAGGAACCCAAGAGCAGAATTCACAACAGTACCCCCCCCTTGAGGAGGGGTCACCGAACCCTCACCAGGGCCTCCAGGACGATCAGGATGAGCCAGATGAAAGGCACGGACCAAATCAGCAGCATGGACATGAGAGGCAAAAACCCAAGAATTATCCTCCTGGCCATAACCCTTCCATTTGACAAGGTACTGAAGCCTCCGCCTCAAAAAATGAGAATCCAAAATCTTCTCAACCACATACTCCGACTCACCATCAACCAACACAGGGGCCAACAGAGGGAACAACGGGCACCACATATTTCCGCAATAAAGATCTATGGAAGACATTATGGATAGCAAAAGAGGCCGGAAGCGCCAAACGAAAAGACACAGGATTAATAATCTCAGAAATCTTATAAGGACCAATAAACCGAGGCTTAAACTTAGGGGAAAAAACCTTCATAGGAACATGACGGGAAGACAACCAGACCAGATCCAGACCAGATCCCCAACCCGAAGCCAGGAACCAACACACCGACGACGGTTAGCAAAATGTTGAGCCTCCTCCTGAGACAACACCAAATTGTCCACCACATGAGCCCAAATCTGCTGCATCCTTTCAACCACAGAATCCACACCAGGACAGTCAGAAGGCTCAACCTGCCCAGAAGAAAAACGAGGATGAAAACCAAAATTACAAAAGAAAGGCGAAACCAAAGTAGCCGAACTAGCCCAATTATTAAGGGCAAACTCGGTCAATGGCAAGAAGGCCACCCAATCATCCTGATCAGCAGACACAAAGCATCTCAAATAAGTCTCCAAAGTCTGATTAGTTCACTCGGTCTGGCCATTTGTCTGAGGATGAAATGCAGAAGAAAATGACAAATCAATGCCCAGCCTAGCACAAAAGGCCCGCCAAAACCTAGAAACAAACTGGGAACCTCTGTCGGACACAATATTCTCCGGAATACCATGCAAACGAACCACATGCTGAAAAAACAACGGAACCAAATCTGAAGAGGAAGGCAATTTAGGCAAAGGCACCAAATGAACCATCTTAGAGAATCGGTCACAAACAACCCAGATAACAGACATTTTCTGGGAGACCGGAAGATCAGAAATAAAATCCATCGAAATATGCGTCCAGGGCCTCTCAGGGACTGGCAATGGCAAAAGCAACCCACCAGCATGGGAACAACAAGGCTTGGCCCGCGCACAAGTCCCACAGGACTGCACAAAAAACGCACATCACGCGACAAAGAAGGCCACCAAAAGGACCTACCAACCAAGTCTCTGGTACCAAAAATGCCAGGATGACCAGCCAACACGGAACAGTGAACCTCAGAAATCACTCTACTAGTCCATCTGTCAGGAACAAACAGTTTCCCCACAGGACAGCAGTCAAGTTTGTCAGCCTGAAATTCCTGAAGAACCCGTCATAAATCAGGGGAAATGGCAGAAAGGACCACCCCTTCTTTCAGAATACCGACCGGTGTTAAGACCTCAGGAGAATCAGGCAAAAAACTCCTAGAGAGGGCATCAGCCTTAATATTCTTAGAACCCGGAAGGTACGAGACCACGAAATCAAAACGGGAAAAAAACAAGGACCATCGAGCCTGTCTAGGATTCAGCTGTTTGGCAGACTCGAGGTAAATCAGATTCTTATGATCGGTCAAGACAACAATACGGTGCTTAGCTCCCTCAAGCCAGTGTCGCCACTCCTCAAACGCCCACTTCATAGCCAACAACTCCCGAATGCTGACATCATAATTGAGTTCAGCAGGCGAAAACTTACGGGAAAAGAAGGCACACGGTTTCATCAAGGAACCAACAGGATCCCTCTGAGACAAAACGGCCCCTGCCCCAATCTCAGAAGCGTCAACCTCAACCTGAAATGGAAGAGAAACATCCGGTTGGCGCAACACCCGAGCAGAAGTAAATCGACATTTAAGCTCCTGAAAGGCAGAGACAGCCGCAGATGACCAATTCGCCACATCAGCGCCTTTCTTCGTCAAATCGGTCAAGGGTTTAACCACACTGGAAAAATTAGCAATGAAACGGCGATAAAAATTTGCAAAACCCAAACATTTCTGAAGGCTCTTCACGGATGTGGGCTGAACCCAATCATGAATGGCCTGAACCTTAACCGGATCCATCTCTATAGACGAGGGAGAAAAAATGAAGCCCAAAAATGAAACCTTCTGCACCCCAAAGAGACACTTAGACCCTTTCACAAACAAAGCATTGTCACGAAGGATCTGAAATACCATCCTGACCTGTTGCACATGAGACTCCCAATCATCGGAAAAAATCAAAATATCGTCCAAATATACAATCAAGAATTTATCAAGATAAGTACGGAAGATATCATGCATGAAGGACTGAAAAACAGATGGAGCATTAGAGAGTCCGAACGGCATCACAAGGTATTCAAAATGGCCTTCAGAAGACACAAAAGAGAATAGTAAAACCAAAAACACTCAGTCTGAAAAAATGTTGCAGCAATCCGCAAGTGCTAGTAAAAGATGTAAAAAACAGGGTATTTGGTTGATACGTTTTTTGCAAAAAATGTATACTAAGCTGCTCTACCAATCTTCACGGTATACCCTTATCAGAGCAGTCCTAACTAATGTATGCAATCCCTATCTGATGTATTTAAAAACCTGATCATCTGTATATAACCTGTGTGAACAGGGTTCAGAGAGGAAAAATCCATGTGTGCATACAGAGTAGAACAGCTTTTGTGCAGATAGCCCAAGAGGAGTGGTGGAACTCCCCAGTCTTGTAGACACAAGAGAACAATTATGGAGACAGGAACACATGGGCTACTTGCACAGTGAACAAGTCTGTATGATCATGTTCACACACCACCAAGAAACCTGAAGACACAAAAGAGAATAGTAAAACCAAAAACACTCAGTCTGAAAAAATGTTGCAGCAATCCGCAAGTGCTAGTAAAAGATGTAAAAAACAGGGTATTTGGTTGATACGTTTTTTGCAAAAAATGTATACTAAGCTGCTCTACCAATCTTCACGGTATACCCTTATCAGAGCAGTCCTAACTAATGTATGCAATCCCTATCTGATGTATTTAAAAACCTGATCATCTGTATATAACCTGTGTGAACAGGGTTCAGAGAGGAAAAATCCATGTGTGCATACAGAGTAGAACAGCTTTTGTGCAGATAGCCCAAGAGGAGTGGTGGAACTCCCCAGTCTTGTAGACACAAGAGAACAATTATGGAGACAGGAACACATGGGCTACTTGCACAGTGAACAAGTCTGTATGATCATGTTCACACACCACCAAGAAACCTGAAGACACAAAAGAGAATAGTAAAACCAAAAACACTCAGTCTGAAAAAATGTTGCAGCAATCCGCAAGTGCTAGTAAAAGATGTAAAAAACAGGGTATTTGGTTGATACGTTTTTTGCAAAAAATGTATACTAAGCTGCTCTACCAATCTTCACGGTATACCCTTATCAGAGCAGTCCTAACTAATGTATGCAATCCCTATCTGATGTATTTAAAAACCTGATCATCTGTATATAACCTGTGTGAACAGGGTTCAGAGAGGAAAAATCCATGTGTGCATACAGAGTAGAACAGGGATTGCATACATTAGTTAGGACTGCTCTGATAAGGGTATACCGTGAAGATTGGTAGAGCAGCTTAGTATACATTTTTTGCAAAAAACGTATCAACCAAATACCCTGTTTTTTACATCTTTTACTAGCACTTGCGGATTGCTGCAACATTTTTTCAGACTGAGTGTTTTTGGTTTTACTATTCTCTTTTGTGTCTTCAGGTTTCTTGGTGGTGTGTGAACATGATCATACAGACTTGTTCACTGTGCAAGTAGCCCATGTGTTCCTGTCTCCATAATTGTTCTCTTGTGTCTACAAGACTGGGGAGTTCCACCACTCCTCTTGGGCTATCTGCACAAAAGCTGTTCTACTCTGTATGCACACATGGATTTTTCCTCTCTGAACCCTGTTCACACAGGTTATATACAGATGATCAGGTTTTTAAATACATCAGATAGGGATTGCATACATTAGTTAGGACTGCTCTGATAAGGGTATACCGTGAAGATTGGTAGAGCAGCTTAGTATACATTTTTTGCAAAAAACGTATCAACCAAATACCCTGTTTTTTACATCTTTTACTAGCACTTGCGGATTGCTGCAACATTTTTTCAGACTGAGTGTTTTTGGTTTTACTATTCTCTTTTGTGTCTTCAGGTTTCTTGGTGGTGTGTGAACATGATCATACAGACTTGTTCACTGTGCAAGTAGCCCATGTGTTCCTGTCTCCATAATTGTTCTCTTGTGTCTACAAGACTGGGGAGTTCCACCACTCCTCTTGGGCTATCTGCACAAAAGCTGTTCTACTCTGTATGCACACATGGATTTTTCCTCTCTGAACCCTGTTCACACAGGTTATATACAGATGATCAGGTTTTTAAATACATCAGATAGGGATTGCATACATTAGTTAGGACTGCTCTGATAAGGGTATACCGTGAAGATTGGTAGAGCAGCTTAGTATACATTTTTTGCAAAAAACGTATCAACCAAATACCCTGTTTTTTACATCTTTTACTAGCACTTGCGGATTGCTGCAACATTTTTTCAGACTGAGTGTTTTTGGTTTTACTATTCTCTTTTGTGTCTTCAGGTTTCTTGGTGGTGTGTGAACATGATCATACAGACTTGTTCACTGTGCAAGTAGCCCATGTGTTCCTGTCTCCATAATTGTTCTCTTGTGTCTACAAGACTGGGGAGTTCCACCACTCCTCTTGGGCTATCTGCACAAAAGCTGTTCTACTCTGTATGCACACATGGATTTTTCCTCTCTGAACCCTGTTCACACAGGTTATATACAGATGATCAGGTTTTTAAATACATCAGATAGGGATTGCATACATTAGTTAGGACTGCTCTGATAAGGGTATACCGTGAAGATTGGTAGAGCAGCTTAGTATACATTTTTTGCAAAAAACGTATCAACCAAATACCCTGTTTTTTACATCTTTTACTAGCACTTGCGGATTGCTGCAACATTTTTTCAGACTGAGTGTTTTTGGTTTTACTATTCTCTTTTGTGTCTTCAGGTTTCTTGGTGGTGTGTGAACATGATCATACAGACTTGTTCACTGTGCAAGTAGCCCATGTGTTCCTGTCTCCATAATTGTTCTCTTGTGTCTACAAGACTGGGGAGTTCCACCACTCCTCTTGGGCTATCTGCACAAAAGCTGTTCTACTCTGTATGCACACATGGATTTTTCCTCTCTGAACCCTGTTCACACAGGTTATATACAGATGATCAGGTTTTTAAATACATCAGATAGGGATTGCATACATTAGTTAGGACTGCTCTGATAAGGGTATACCGTGAAGATTGGTAGAGCAGCTTAGTATACATTTTTTGCAAAAAACGTATCAACCAAATACCCTGTTTTTTACATCTTTTACTAGCACTTGCGGATTGCTGCAACATTTTTTCAGACTGAGTGTTTTTGGTTTTACTATTCTCTTTTGTGTCTTCAGGTTTCTTGGTGGTGTGTGAACATGATCATACAGACTTGTTCACTGTGCAAGTAGCCCATGTGTTCCTGTCTCCATAATTGTTCTCTTGTGTCTACAAGACTGGGGAGTTCCACCACTCCTCTTGGGCTATCTGCACAAAAGCTGTTCTACTCTGTATGCACACATGGATTTTTCCTCTCTGAACCCTGTTCACACAGGTTATATACAGATGATCAGGTTTTTAAATACATCAGATAGGGATTGCATACATTAGTTAGGACTGCTCTGATAAGGGTATACCGTGAAGATTGGTAGAGCAGCTTAGTATACATTTTTTGCAAAAAACGTATCAACCAAATACCCTGTTTTTTACATCTTTTACTAGCACTTGCGGATTGCTGCAACATTTTTTCAGACTGAGTGTTTTTGGTTTTACTATTCTCTTTTGTGTCTTCAGGTTTCTTGGTGGTGTGTGAACATGATCATACAGACTTGTTCACTGTGCAAGTAGCCCATGTGTTCCTGTCTCCATAATTGTTCTCTTGTGTCTACAAGACTGGGGAGTTCCACCACTCCTCTTGGGCTATCTGCACAAAAGCTGTTCTACTCTGTATGCACACATGGATTTTTCCTCTCTGAACCCTGTTCACACAGGTTATATACAGATGATCAGGTTTTTAAATACATCAGATAGGGATTGCATACATTAGTTAGGACTGCTCTGATAAGGGTATACCGTGAAGATTGGTAGAGCAGCTTAGTATACATTTTTTGCAAAAAACGTATCAACCAAATACCCTGTTTTTTACATCTTTTACTAGCACTTGCGGATTGCTGCAACATTTTTTCAGACTGAGTGTTTTTGGTTTTACTATTCTCTTTTGTGTCTTCAGGTTTCTTGGTGGTGTGTGAACATGATCATACAGACTTGTTCACTGTGCAAGTAGCCCATGTGTTCCTGTCTCCATAATTGTTCTCTTGTGTCTACAAGACTGGGGAGTTCCACCACTCCTCTTGGGCTATCTGCACAAAAGCTGTTCTACTCTGTATGCACACATGGATTTTTCCTCTCTGAACCCTGTTCACACAGGTTATATACAGATGATCAGGTTTTTAAATACATCAGATAGGGATTGCATACATTAGTTAGGACTGCTCTGATAAGGGTATACCGTGAAGATTGGTAGAGCAGCTTAGTATACATTTTTTGCAAAAAACGTATCAACCAAATACCCTGTTTTTTACATCTTTTACTAGCACTTGCGGATTGCTGCAACATTTTTTCAGACTGAGTGTTTTTGGTTTTACTATTCTCTTTTGTGTCTTCAGGTTTCTTGGTGGTGTGTGAACATGATCATACAGACTTGTTCACTGTGCAAGTAGCCCATGTGTTCCTGTCTCCATAATTGTTCTCTTGTGTCTACAAGACTGGGGAGTTCCACCACTCCTCTTGGGCTATCTGCACAAAAGCTGTTCTACTCTGTATGCACACATGGATTTTTCCTCTCTGAACCCTGTTCACACAGGTTATATACAGATGATCAGGTTTTTAAATACATCAGATAGGGATTGCATACATTAGTTAGGACTGCTCTGATAAGGGTATACCGTGAAGATTGGTAGAGCAGCTTAGTATACATTTTTTGCAAAAAACGTATCAACCAAATACCCTGTTTTTTACATCTTTTACTAGCACTTGCGGATTGCTGCAACATTTTTTCAGACTGAGTGTTTTTGGTTTTACTATTCTCTTTTGTGTCTTCAGGTTTCTTGGTGGTGTGTGAACATGATCATACAGACTTGTTCACTGTGCAAGTAGCCCATGTGTTCCTGTCTCCATAATTGTTCTCTTGTGTCTACAAGACTGGGGAGTTCCACCACTCCTCTTGGGCTATCTGCACAAAAGCTGTTCTACTCTGTATGCACACATGGATTTTTCCTCTCTGAACCCTGTTCACACAGGTTATATACAGATGATCAGGTTTTTAAATACATCAGATAGGGATTGCATACATTAGTTAGGACTGCTCTGATAAGGGTATACCGTGAAGATTGGTAGAGCAGCTTAGTATACATTTTTTGCAAAAAACGTATCAACCAAATACCCTGTTTTTTACATCTTTTACTAGCACTTGCGGATTGCTGCAACATTTTTTCAGACTAAGTGTTTTTGGTTTTACTATTCTCTTTTGTGTCTTCAGGTTTCTTGGTGGTGTGTGAACATGATCATACAGACTTGTTCACTGTGCAAGTAGCCCATGTGTTCCTGTCTCCATAATTGTTCTCTTGTGTCTACAAGACTGGGGAGTTCCACCACTCCTCTTGGGCTATCTGCACAAAAGCTGTTCTACTCTGTATGCACACATGGATTTTTCCTCTCTGAACCCTGTTCACACAGGTTATATACAGATGATCAGGTTTTTAAATACATCAGATAGGGATTGCATACATTAGTTAGGACTGCTCTGATAAGGGTATACCGTGAAGATTGGTAGAGCAGCTTAGTATACATTTTTTGCAAAAAACGTATCAACCAAATACCCTGTTTTTTACATCTTTTACTAGCACTTGCGGATTGCTGCAACATTTTTTCAGACTGAGTGTTTTTGGTTTTACTATTCTCTTTTGTGTCTTCAGGTTTCTTGGTGGTGTGTGAACATGATCATACAGACTTGTTCACTGTGCAAGTAGCCCATGTGTTCCTGTCTCCAAAAATGGCCTTCAGGCGTGTTAAACGCAGTTTTCCATTCATCACCCTGCTTAATACGAACAAGATTATATGCCCCCCAAAGGTCAATCTTAGTAAACCAACTAGCTCCCTTAATCCTAGCAAACAAATCGGAAAGCAAAGGTAAAGGGTATTGAAACTTGACCGTGATCTTATTCAAGAGGTGATAATCAATACAGGGTCTCAAGGAACCATCTTTTTTAGCAACAAAAAAGAACCCCGCTCCCAACGATGAAGAAGATGGTCGAATATGCCCTTTCTTCAAAGACTCCTTAATATAGCTCCGCATGGCGATATGTTCAGGCACAGACAGGTTGAAAAGTCGACCCTTAGGAAACTTATAGCCTGGAATCAAGTCAATAGCACAATCGCAGTCCCTGTGCGGTGGAAGGAAACTGGACTTGGGCTCATCGAATACATCCTGAAAATCAGACAAAAACTCTGGAATTTCAGAAGAGGAAGAAGAGGGGATTGACATCAAAGGAACATCATTATGAACCCCCTGACAACCCCAGCTAGTCACAGACATGGACTTCCAATCCAACACAGGATTATGTACCTGCAACCACGGAAAACCCAGCACGATAGCATCATGCAAACTATGCAACACCAGAAATCGACAATCTTCCTGATGGACTGGCGCCATGCGCATGGTAACCTGTGTCCAAAACTGGGGCCTATTTTTTAGCCAAGGGTGTAGCATCAATGCCCCTTAAAGGAATAGGGTTCTGCAAAGGCTGCAAGGGAAAATCACAACGCTTGGCAAAAGTTCAAGGCGGCGCCTGAATCCACAAACGCCATGACAGAAATTGATGACAATGAGCAGATCAAGGACACAGATAATAAAAATTTAGGTTGTACAGTACTGATGGTAATTGAACTGGCGATCCTCTTTGTCCGCTAAGGGCAGACAGAAATGACATGAGAAGCGTCGCCACAATAATAACACAACCTATTCTGACGTCTGAATCCTTGTCGTTCTGTTCTAGACAGAATCCTATCACACTGCATAGGCTCAGGAATTTGCTCTGAGGATAACGCCACAGCGCGCACAGCTCTGCGCTCCCGCAAGCGCCGGTCAATCTGAATGGCCAGAGACATAGAATCACTCAGACCGGAAGGCGTGGGAAACCCCACCATAACATCTTTAATGGATTCAGAAAGACCCTTTCTGAAAATTGCCGCCAAAGCATCATTATTCCATTTAGTCAACACCGACCATTTTCTGAATTTCTGACAATACAATTCTGCCGCCTCTTGACCCTGAGACAGGGCCAACAAGGTCTTCTCAGTTTGATCCACAGAATTAGGTTCATCATATAACAATCCCAAAGCCTGAAAAAAGGAGTCTACATCAAGCAAAGCCAGATTCCCAGATTCCAGGGAAAATGCCCAATCCTGCGGGTCGCCACGCAGCAGGGAGATGACAATTTTTACCTGCTGAATGGAATCACCGGAGGATCGAGGTCTCAAAGCAAAAAACAGTTTACAGTTGTTTTTAAAACTCAAAAATTTGGACCTGTCACCAAAAAACAAATCAGGAGTAGGAATCTTCGGTTCTAAAACAGGAGTCTGAACAATATAATCAGAAATACCCTGTACCCGAGCAGCAAGCTGGTCTACACGAGAAGCTAATTCCTGAACATTCATGCTAGCACAAGGCTCTTCAGCCACTCAGAGATAAAGAGGGAGGAGAAGACAAAGTAGACTGAAGAAAAAAAAATGGCTCAAGACCTTTCTTCCCTTCTTCTGAGATGCATTTAACTCATTATTGGCCAGTTGTACTGTTATGATCAGGTGACCTTGGAGCAGCATGAAAACTTTCACTGGAGTAGGTGGTAACTATACTGACCGCAAACCCTGATCTTATCACCGCAACTAGAAGTAGCCGTGGGGTGTGCCTAACAAAACCTAGACATCTCGACACAGCCGGAGGACTAAATACCCCTATAGATGGAAATAGGAATTTCTACCTTGCCTCAGAGCAGAACCCCAAAGGATAGGCAGCCCCCCACAAATATTGACTGTGAGTAGTAGAGGAAAAGACACACGTAGGCAGGAAACAGGATTTAGCAAATGAGGCACACACTAGCTAAATAGGAAAGGATAGGACAGGATACTAAGCGGTCAGTATTAAAAATCCTTCCAAAAATATCCACAGCAGAAAATACAAAAACTCCACCATCTAACTAAAGATGTGGAGCGTATATCTGCATCTCCAGAGAATCCAACAAGACCGAAAAAACACTGACACAGTCTAAGCTGGACAAGAGAAAAACAAATGAATAGCACAGAATATAAGTACACTGCATGTGTGCCACAGAAACAAAAACCAGACACTTATCTTTGCTGAATTGACAGCTGAGCAGGAGAAGCCAGAAAGTGATCCATCACTTCAGAAGAAACATTGACAACTGGCAAGGACTAATGAATCCTGCACACCTAAATATCCGTTGTGAATTCTGTTGTCGGGCTCCCTCCTGTGGTCATGAATGGTACTTCGGCTGGTTCTGTCCATGGACTTCCTCTGGTGGGTGTTTCTGAGTTTCACAGGTGACGAGGTTAATTCGTTAGCTGCTGCTCTATTTAACTCCACTTAGATCTTTGCTCCATGCCACCTGTCAATGTTCCAGTATTGGTCAGTTCACTCCTGGATCGTTCTTGTGACCTGTCTTCCCATCAGAAGTTAAGTTCCAGCTTGTATTTCTTTGGTTTGCTATTTTTCTGTCCAGCTTGCTATTTAATTTGGTGTCTTGCTTGCTGGAAGCTCTGGGACGCAGAGGGAGCGCCTCCGCACCGTGAGTCGGTGCGGAGGGTCTTTTTGCGCCCTCTGCGTGGTCTTTTTGTAGGTTTTTGTGCTGACCGCAAAGTAACCTTTCCTATCCTCGGTCTGTTCAGTAAGTCGGGCCTCACTTTGCTAAATCTATTTCATCTCTGTGTTTGTATTTTCATCTTTACTCACAGTCATTATATGTGTGGGGCTGCCTTTTCCTTTGGGAATTTCTCTGAGGCAAGGTAGGCTTTATTTTTCTATCTTCAGGGCTAGCTAGTTTCTTATGCTGTGCCGAGTTGCATAGGGAGCGTTAGGCGCAATCCACGGCTATTTCTAGTGTGTTTGATAGGTTTAGGGATTGCGGTCAGCAGAGTTCCCATGTCCCAGAGCTCATCCTTATTATCAGTAACTATCAGGTCATTCCGTGTGCTCTTAACCACCAGGTCCATTATTGTCCTGACCACCAGGTCATAACAGTACAGGTGGCCCAAAGTACTAATGCATCTCAATAGAGGGATAAGAGAAGTTCTGAGACCATTTTTTTTTTCTTTGCAGTGTGTTTTGTCTCTATTTTCCCCTTTACCTCTGGGTGGTTCAGGACACTGGTGTAAACATGGACATTCAAGGTCTGTCCTCTTGGATGGATAATCTCACTACAAGGATACAAAACATTCAAGATTTTGTGGTTCAGAATCCGATGTCAGAGCCTAGGATTCCAATTCCTGATTTGTTTTTTGGTGATAGATCTAAGTTCTTGAATTTCAAAAATAATTGTAAATTGTTTCTTGCCTTGAAACCTCGCTCCTCAGGTGACCCTGTTCAACAAGTAAAGATCATTATTTCTTTGTTACGTGGTGACCCTCAAGACTGGGCATTTTCCCTTGCGCCAGGGGATCTGGCATTGCGTGATGTTGATGCGTTTTTCCTGGCGCTTGGATTGCTTTATGACGAACCTAATTCAGTGGATCAGGCAGAGAAAATCTTGCTGGCTCTGTGTCAGGGTCAGGATGAAGCGGAGATATATTGTCAGAAGTTTAGAAAGTGGTCTGTGCTCACTCAGTGGAATGAATGTGCCCTGGCAGCAATCTTCAGAAAGGGTCTCTCTGAAGCCCTTAAGGATGTCATGGTGGGGTTTCCCATGCCTGCTGGTCTGAATGAGTCTATGTCCTTGGCCATTCAGATCGATCGACGCTTGCGTGAGCGTAAAGCTGTGCACCATTTGGCGGTACTATCTGAGCATGGGCCTGAGCCTATGCAATGTGATAGGACTTTGACCAGAGCTGAACAGCAAGAACACAGACGTCGGAATGGGCTATGTTTTTACTGTGGTGATTCCACTCATGCTATCTCCGATTGTCCTAAGCGCACTAAGTGGTTCGCTAGGTCTGCCACCATTGGTACGGTACAGTCTAAATTTCTATTGTCTGTTACTCTGATTTGCTCTTTGTTATCCTATTCTGTTATGGCATTTGTGGATTCAGGCGCTGCCCTGAATTTGATGGACTTGGAGTATGCTAGGCGCTGTGGTTTTTTCTTGGAGCCCTTGCAGTATCCTATTCCATTGAGAGGAATTGATGTTACGCCTTTGGCCAAGAATAAGCCTCAGTATTGGACCCAATTGACCATGTGCATGGCTCCTGCACATCAGGAGGATATCAGCTTTCTGGTGTTGCATAATCTGCATGATGTGGTCGTTTTGGGGTTGCCATGGCTACAGGTTCATAATCCAGTATTGGACTGGAAATCTATGTCTGTGTCCAGCTGGGGTTGCCAGGGGGTACATGGTGATGTTCCATTTTTGTCTATTTCGTCTTCCACTCCTTCTGAAGTTCCAGAGTTTTTGTCGGATTATCGGGATGTATTTGATGAGCCCAAAGCCAGTGCCCTACCTCCTCATAGGGATTGCGATTGTGCAATTAATTTGATTCCTGGTAGTAAGTTTCCTAAGGGCCGATTGTTCAATTTATCTGTGCCAGAATACGCCGCTATGCGGAGTTATATAAAGGAATCCTTGGAGAAAGGCCATATTCGCCTGTCGTCATCACCGTTAGGAGCAGGGTTCTTTTTTGTGGCCAAGAAGGATGGTTCTTTGAGACCTTGTATTGATTACCGCCTTCTTAATAAAATTACAGTCAAATTTCAGTATCCTTTGCCGTTGCTGTCTGATTTGTTTGCTCGTATTAAAGGGGCTAGTTGGTTCACCAAGATAGATCTTCGAGGGGCGTATAATCTTGTGCGTATTAAACAAGGCGATGAATGGAAATCAGCATTTAATACGCCCGAGGGCCATTTTGAGTACCTGGTTATGCCATTCGGGCTTTCCAATGCTCCATCAGTATTTCAGTCCTTTATGCATGACATCTTCTGAGAGTACCTGGATAAATTCCTGATTGTGTATTTGGATGATATTTTGGTCTTTTCGGATGATTGGGAGTCTCATGTGAAGCAGGTCGGAATGGTGTTCCAGGTCCTTCGTGCGAATTCCTTGTTTGTGAAGGGGTCAAAGTGTATCTTTGGAGTTCAGAAGGTTTCATTTTTGGGGTTCATTTTTTCCCCTTCTACTATCGAGATGGACCCTGTTAAAGTCCAGGCCATTTACGATTGGACTCAGCCGACATCTGTGAAGAGCCTGCACAAGTTCCTGGGCTTTGCTAATTTTTATCGGCGCTTCATCGCTAATTTTTCTACTGTTGCTAAACCGTTGACTGATTTGACCAAGAAGGGTGCTGATGTGGTCAATTGGTCTTCTGCGGCTGTAGAGGCTTTTCTGGAGTTGAAGCGTCGTTTTTCTTCTGCCCCTGTGTTGTGCCAGCCAGATGTTTCGCTTCCGTTTCAGGTTGAGGTTGATGCTTCTGAGATTGGAGCAGGGGCTGTTTTGTCGCAAAGAAGTTCTGATTGCTCGGTGATGAAGCCATGTGCTTTCTTTTCTAGAAAGTTTTCGCCTGCTGAGCGTAACTATGATGTTGGCAATCGTGAATTGTTGGCCATGAAGTGGGCATTCGAGGAGTGGCGTCATTGGCTGGAAGGAGCCAAGCATCGCGTGGTGGTCTTGACAGATCACAAGAATTTGACTTATCTTGAGTCTGCCAAACGGTTGAATCCGAGACAGGCTCGATGGTCATTATTTTTCTCCCGTTTTGATTTTGTGGTTTCGTACCTTCCGGGCTCTAAGAATGTGAAGGCTGATGCCCTGTCAAGGAGTTTTGTGCCTGACTCTCCGGGTGTTCCTGAGCCGGCGGGTATTCTCAAAGAGGGGGTAATTTTGTCTGCCATCTCCCCTGATTTGCGGCGGGTGCTGCAAAAATTTCAGGCTGATAGACCTGGCCGTTGCCCAGCGGAGAAACTGTTTGTCCCTGATAGATGGACTAGTAGAGTTATCTCTGAGATTCATTGTTCAGTGTTGGCTGGGCATCCTGGAATCTTTGGTACCAGAGATTTGGTGGCTGGATCCTTCTGGTGGCTGTCTTTGTCGCGGGATGTGCGTTCTTTTGTGCAGTCCTGTGGGACTTGTGCTCGGGCTAAGCCCTGCTGTTCTCGTGCCAGTGGGTTGCTTTTGCCCTTGCCGGTCCCGAAGAGGCCCTGGACGCATATTTCTATGGATTTTATTTTGGATCTCCCCGTCTCTCAAAAGATGTCGGTCATTTGGGTGGTCTGTGATCGCTTCTCTAAGATGGTCCATTTGGTACCCTTGTCTAAATTGCCTTCCTCCTCGGATTTGGTGCCATTGTTTTTCCAGCATGTGGTTCGTTTACATGGCATTCCAGAGAATATCGTTTCTGACAGAGGTTCCCAGTTTGTTTCGAGGTTTTGGCGAGCCTTTTGTGGTAGGATGGGCATTGACTTGTCTTTTTCCTCGGCTTTCCATCCTCAGACTAATGGCCAGACCGAACGAACCAATCAGACTCTGGAAACATATCTGAGATGCTTTGTTTCTGCTGATCAGGATGACTGGGTGTCCTTTTTGCCTTTGGCTGAGTTCGCCCTTAATAATCGGGCCAGCTCGGCTACCTTGGTTTCACCGTTTTTCTGCAACTCTGGGTTCCATCATCGTTTCTCTTCAGGGCAGGTTGAGTCTTCGGACTGTCCTGGTGTGGATACTGTGGTGGACAGGTTGCAGCAGATTTGGGCTCATGTAGTGGACAATTTGACTTTGTCCCAGGAGAAGGCTCAACGTTTCGCTAATTGCAGATGCTGTGTGGGTCCCCGACTTCGGGTTGGGGACTTGGTTTGGTTATCTTCTCGTCATATTCCTATGAAGGTTTCCTCTCCTAAGTTTAAACCTCATTTTATTGGTCCGTATAGGATTTCTGAGGTTCTTAATCCTGTGTCTTTTCGTCTGACCCTTCCAGATTCTTTTTCCATACATAACGTATTCCATAGGTCATTGTTGCGGAGATACGTGGCACCTATGGTTCCACCTGTTGATCCTCCTGCCCCGATTTTGGTGGAGGGGGAGTTGGAGTATATTGTGGAGAAGATTTTGGATTCTCGTGTTTCAAGACGGAAACTCCAGTATCTGGTTAAGTGGAAGGGTTATGCTCAGGAAGATAATTCCTGGGTCTTTGCCTCTGATGTCCATGCTCCCGATCTTGTTCGTGCCTTTCATATGGCTCATCCTGGTCGTCCTGGGAGCTCTGGTGAGGGTTCGGTGACCCCTCCTCAAGGGGGGGGTACTGTTGTGAATTCTGTGGCAGAGCTCCCTCCTGTGGTCACAAGTGGTATTTCGGCTGGTTCTCTCTGTGAGCTTCCGTTGGTGGAGGAAAGTGGTACTGCGGCTTCTGAGTTTCCTTCCTCAGGTGATGTGGTGAAGTCGTTAGGTGCTGCTCTATTTAACTCCACCTAGTGCTTTGATCCTGGCCTCCAGTCAATGTTCTAGTATTGGACCTGTTTCCTCCTGGATCATTCCTGTGGCCTGCTGCTCTACATAGCTAAGTTACTCTTTGCTATTTGTTTGCTGTTTTTTTTCTGTCCAGCTTGTCTATTTGTTTTTTTCTGCTTGCTGGAAGCTCTGGGACGCAGAGGGTGTACCTCCGTGCCGTTAGTTCGGTACGGAGGGTCTTTTTGCCCCCTTTGCGTGGTTTTTTGTAGGGTTTTGTGTTGACCGCAAAGTTACCTTTCCTATCCTCGCTCTGTTCAGAAAGTTGGGCCTCACTTTGCTAAATCTATTTCATCTCTACGTTTGTCTTTTCATCTTAACTCACAGTCATTATATGTGGGGGCTGCCTTTTCCTTTGGGGTATTTCTCTGAGGCAAGGTAGGCTTATTTTCTATCTTCAGGCTAGCTAGTTTCTCAGGCCGTGCCGAGTTGCATAGGGAGCGTTAGGCGCAATCCTCGGCTGCCTTTAGTGTGGTTGGAGAGGATTAGGGATTGCGGTCAACAGAGTTCCCACGTCTCAGAGCTCGTTCTTGTTTTTTGGGTTATTGCCAGGTCACTGTATGTGCGCTGACCTCTATGTCCATTGTGGTACTGAATTACCTTTCATAACAGAGATTACAGTGAGGGGGTCATCATACAGTGTTGGAGCCATCAAACAGTTTGGGGGCTACTAAGGGGTCAGTATACTGTGTGTGTAGGTGGTACTATACAGTGAGGGGGCATTATACTGTGTATAAGAGGGCATCATATTGTGTATAGGAGAGCTGTACAGGGGGAGACTCGGGACATTATTAAATGTAAAGTGGGCACTTATTGTTATGGGGAACTCAGGTTACTCTGTGTTATCAGAGGGGCACACAGAGGGCATTATTACTTTCTAGGGGGTAAAATATGGGCACTGTTTTCTAGGGCACTTGCATCCGGCAATACTATATTCTAGCGGGTTGCTATAGAACGTAGAAGGCACAGAGAACCACACAGCAGGTGCAGTAATAGGGACACATACGGCAGAAGTGGCTCAGTATTTGAGGTATCAGCAGGATGAGGAGTTTGTGCAGGTTGGAATTAGATGGGGCTGGAATATGAGAGGTGAAATGTGTCTTTGTTGTATTTTCTGAAGCCGAGTCGTGGCTGGAAGAAGTCGTCATGTCCGTCTGGGCCAGATGGAAAAGACGGGAAAAGTGAACGATTCCATCAGAAAGAACATCAGCTGTAAGCGATTATCTGTAACTGGGCTGTGATCTCATATGTTCTGTAGGACTGGTATCTACCACTGACCATATGGCGGTAATATCTATGTTGGTCTTTATATAGATTATCTTCAGTAATAGCGAGGTCATCTGCTGATGTTCTCCTCCACTATTAGGCTGCCATCACACTAGCAGTATTTGGTCAGTATTTTACATCAGTATTTGTAAGCCAAAACCAGGAGTGGAACAAATAGAGGAAAAGTATAATGGAAACATATGCACCACTTCTGTATTTATCACCCACTCCTGGTTTTGGCTTACAAATACTGATGTAAAATACTGACCAAATACTGCTAGTGTGACGGCAGCCTTATTTGGATGCACTTTTGCTTTTTACTTATTTACTTACCGTATATACTCGAGTATAAGCCGACCCGAGTATAAGCCGACCCTCTAATTTTGCCACAAAAAACTGGGAAAACTTATTGACTCGAGTATAAGCCTAGGGTGGAAATGCAGCAGCTACCGGTGAATTTCAATAATAAAAATAGATCATTATTTCCCAATAGCTGTGCCATATAGTGCTCTGCGCCGTTCATTATTGCCCTATAGCTCTGCCCCATATAGTGCTCTGCGCCGTTCATTATTGCCCTATAGCTGTGCCCCATATAGTGCTCTGCACCGTTCATTATTGCCCTATAGCTGTGCCCCATATAGTGCTCTTGCACCGTTCATTATTGCACTATAGCTGTGCCCCATATAGTGCTCTGCACCATTAATTATTGCCCTATAGCTGTGCCCCATATAGTGCTCTTTGTTATGATAAGGTAATTCAGTACCACAATGGACATAGAGGTCAGAGCACATACAGTGACCTGACAATAACCCAAAAACATAGAACGAGCTCTGAGACGTGGGAACTCTGCTGACCGCAATCCCTAATCCTCTCCAACCACACTAGAGGCAGCCGTGGATTGCGCCTAACGCTCCCTATGCAACTCGGCACAGCCTGAGAAACTAGCTAGCCTGAAGATAGAAAATAAGCCTACCTTGCCTCAGAGAAATACCCCAAAGGAAAAGGCAGCCCCCACATATAATGACTGTGAGTTAAGATGAAAAGACAAACGTAGAGATGAAATAGATTTAGCAATGTGAGGCCCGACTTTCTGAACAGAGCGAGGATAGGAAAGGTAACTTTGCGGTCAACACAAAACCCTACAAAAACCACGCAAAGGGGGCAAAAAGACCCTCCGTACCGAACTAACGGCATGGAGGTACACCCTCTGCGTCCCAGAGCTTCCAGCAAGCAGGAAAAAACAAATAGGCAAGCTGGACAGAAAAAACAGCAAACAAAATAGCAAAGCGGAACTTAGCTATGCAGAGTAGCAGGCCACAGGAACGATCCAGGAGTAAACAGGTCCAATACTAGAACATTGACTGGAGGCCAGGATCAAAGAACTAGGTGGAGTTAAATAGAGCAGCACCTAACGACTTCACCACATCACCTGAGGAAGGAAACTCAGAAGCCGCAGTACCACTTTCCACCACCAACGGAAGCTCACAGAGAGAATCAGCCGAAGTACCACTTGTGACCACAGGAGGGAGCTCTGCCACAGAATTCACAACAGTACCCCCCCCTTGAGGAGGGGTCACCGAACCCTCACCAGAGCCCCCAGGACGACCAGGATGAGCCATATGAAAGGCACGAACAAGATCGGGAGCATGGACATCAGAGGCAAAGACCCAGGAATTATCTTCCTGAGCATAACCCTTCCACTTAACCAGATACTGGAGTTTCCGTCTTGAAACACGAGAATCCAAAATCTTCTCCACAATATACTCCAACTCCCCCTCCACCAAAACCGGGGCAGGAGGATCAACAGATGGAACCATAGGTGCCACGTATCTCCGCAACAATGACCTATGGAATACGTTATGTATGGAAAAAGAATCTGGAAGGGTCAGACGAAAAGACACAGGATTAAGAACCTCAGAAATCCTATACGGACCAATGAAACGAGGTTTAAACTTAGGAGAGGAAACCTTCATAGGAATATGACGAGAAGATAACCAAACCAAATCCCCAACACGAAGTCGGGGACCCACACAGCGTCTGCGATTAGCGAAACGTCGAGCCTTCTCCTGGGACAAGGTCAAATTGTCCACTACATGAGTCCAAATCTACTGCAACCTGTCCACCACAGTATCCACACCAGGACAGTCCGAAGACTCAACCTGCCCTGAAGAGAAACGAGGATGGAACCCAGAGTTGCAGAAAAACGGCGAAACCAAGGTAGCCGAGCTGGCCCGATTATTAAGGGCGAACTCAGCCAAAGGCAAAAAGGACACCCAGTCATCCTGATCAGCAGAAACAAAGCATCTCAGATAGGTTTCCAAGGTCTGATTGGTTCGTTCGGTCTGGCCATTAGTCTGAGGATGGAAAGCCGAGGAAAAAGACAAGTCAATGCCCATCCTACCACAAAAGGCTCGCAAAAACCTCGAAACAAACTGGGAACCTCTGTCAGAAACGATATTCTCTGGAATGCCATGTAAACGAACCACATGCTGGAAGAACAATGGCACCAAATCAGAGGAGGAAGGTAATTTAGACAAGGGTACCAAATGGACCATCTTAGAGAAGCGATCACAGACCACCCAAATGACTGACATCTTTTGAGAGGCGGGAAGATCTGAAATAAAATCCATAGAGATATGTGTCCAAGGCCTCTTCGGGACCGGAAAGGGCAAAAGCAACCCACTGGCACGAGAACAGCAGGGCTTAGCCCGAGCACAAATCCCACAGGACTGCACAAAAGTACGCACATCCCGCGACAGAGATGGCCACCAAAAGGATCTAGCCACTAACTCTCTGGTACCAAAGATTCCAGGATGACCAGCCAACACCGAACAATGAACCTCAGAGATAACTTTATTCGTCCACCTATCAGGGACAAACAGTTTCTCCGCTGGGCAACGATCAGGTTTATTAGCCTGAAATTTTTGCAGCACCCGCCGCATATCAGGGGAGATGGCAGACACAATTACTCCCTCTTTGAGAATACCCGCCGGCTCAGATAAACCCGGAGAGTCGGGCACAAAACTCCTAGACAGAGCATCCGCCTTCACATTTTTAGAGCCCGGAAGGTACGAAATCACAAAGTCAAAACGGGCAAAAAACAGCGACCAACGAGCCTGTCTAGGATTCAACCGCTTGGCAGACTCGAGATAAGTCAAGTTCTTATGATCAGTCAAGACCACCACGCGATGCTTAGCTCCTTCAAGCCAATGACGCCACTCCTCGAATGCCCACTTCATGGCCAGCAACTCTCGATTGCCCACATCATAATTTCGCTCAGCAGGCGAAAACTTCCTGGAAAAGAAGGTGCATGGTTTCATCACCGAGCAATCAGAACTTCTCTGCGACAAAACAGCCCCTGCTCCAATCTCAGAAGCATCAACCTCGACCTGGAACGGAAGCGAAACATCTGGTTGACACAACACAGGGGCAGAAGAAAAACGACGCTTCAACTCTTGAAAAGCTTCCACAGCAGCAGAAGACCAATTGACCACATCAGCACCCTTCTTGGTCAAATCGGTCAATGGTTTAGCAATACTAGAAAAATTGCAGATGAAGCGACGATAAAAATTAGCAAAGCCCAGGAACTTTTGCAGACTTTTCAGAGATGTCGGCTGAGTCCAATCATGGATGGCTTGGACCTTAACAGGGTCCATCTCGATAGTAGAAGGGGAAAAGATGAACCCCAAAAATGAAACCTTCTGAACACCAAAGAGACACTTTGATCCCTTCACAAACAAAGAATTAGCACGCAGGACCTGAAACACCGTTCTGACATGCTTCACATGAGACTCCCAATCATCCGAGAAGATCAAAATGTCATCCAAGTACACAATCAGGAATTTATCCAGGTACTCTCGGAAGATGTCATGCATAAAGGACTGAAACACCGATGGAGCATTGGCAAGTCCGAATGGCATTACTAGATACTCAAAATGGCCCTCGGGCGTATTAAATGCAGTTTTCCATTCATCGCCTCGCTTAATACGCACAATATTATACGCACCACGAAGATCTATCTTGGTGAACCAACTAGCCCCCGTAATCCGAGCAAACAAATCAGATAACAACGGCAAGGGGTACTGAAATTTAACCGTGATGTTATTTAGAAGGTGGTAATCTATGCAAGGTCTCAGTGAACCATCCTTCTTGGCTACACAAAAGAACCCTGCTCCTAAAGGCGACGATGACGGGCGAATATGCCCCTTCTCCATGGACTCCTTCACATAACTCCACATAGCGGCGTGCTCAGGCACAGATAAATTAAACAGTCGACCTTTTAGGAATTTACTACCAGGAATCAAATCGATAGCACAATCACAATCCCTATGCGGAGGTAGGGTATCGAACTTGGGCTCATCAAATACATCCCGGTAATCAGACAAGAACTCTGGAACCTCAAAAAGGGGTGGATAACGAAATAGTCAGAAATGGGACATCACCATGTACCCCCTGACAACCCCAGCTGGACACAGACATGGATTTCCAATCTAATACTGGATTATGGACTTGTAGCCATGGCAACCCCAACACGACCACATCATGCAGATTATGCAACACCAGAAAGCGAATAACCTCCTGATGTGCAGGAGCCATGCACATGGTCAGCTGGGTCCAGTACTGAGGCTTATTCTTGGCCAAAGGCGTAGCATCAATTCCTCTCAATGGAATAGGACACTGCAAGGGCTCCAAGAAAAACCCACAACGCCTAGCATACTCCAAGTCCATCAAATTCAGGGCAGTGCCTGAATCCACAAATGCCATGACAGAATACGATGACAAAGAGCAGATCAAGGTAACGGACAGAAGAAATTTTGACTGTACCGTACCAATGGTGGCAGACCTAGCGAACCGCTTAGTGCGCTTAGGACAATCAGAGATAGCATGAGTGGAATCACCACAGTAGAAACACAGCCCATTCAGACGTCTGTGTTCTTGCCGTTCAACTCTGGTCAAAGTCCTATCGCACTGCATAGGCTCAGGTTTAAGCTCAGGTAATACCGCCAAATGGTGCACAGATTTACGCTCACGCAAGCGTCGACCGATCTGAATGGCCAAAGACATAGACTCATTCAGACCAGCAGGCATAGGAAATCCCACCATGACATCCTTAAGGGCTTCAGAGAGACCTTTTCTGAAAATAGCTGCGAGCGCACCTTCATTCCATTGAGTGAGTACGGACCACTTTCTAAATTTCTGACAATATACCTCTATCTCATCCTGACCCTGACACAGAGCCAGTAAATTTTTCTCTGCCTGATCCACTGATTTAGGTTCATCGTACAGCAATCCGAGCGCCAGGAAAAACGCATCGATATTACTTAATGCAGGATCTCCTGACGCAAGAGAAAATGCCCAGTCCTGAGGGTCGCCACGTAAAAAAGAAATAATGATCCTAACTTGTTGAACTGGGTCACCAGAGGAGCGAGGTTTCAAAGCCAGAAATAGTTTACAATTATTTTTGAAACTCAGAAATTTAGTTCTATCTCCAAAAAACAAATCAGGAATAGGAATTCTCGGTTCTAACATAGAATTCTGAACCACAAAGTCTTGAATATTTTGTACTCTTGCCGTGAGCTGATCCACACATGAAGACAGACCTTTAATGTCCATCGCTACACCTGTGTCCTGAACCACCCAAATGTCTAGGGGGAAAAAAAGGCAAAACACAGTGCAGAGAAAAAAAATGGTCTCAGAACTTCTTTTTTCCCTCTATTGAGAATCATTAGTACTTTGGGCCTCCAGTACTGTTATGATAAGGTAATTCAGTACCACAATGGACATAGAGGTCAGAGCACATACAGTGACCTGACAATAACCCAAAAACATAGAACGAGCTCTGAGACGTGGGAACTCTGCTGACCGCAATCCCTAATCCTCTCCAACCACACTAGAGGCAGCCGTGGATTGCGCCTAACGCTCCCTATGCAACTCGGCACAGCCTGAGAAACTAGCTAGCCTAAAGATAGAAAATAAGCCTACCTTGCCTCAGAGAACTAGCCCAAAGGAAAAGGCAGCCCCCACATATAATGACTGTGAGTTAAGATGAAAAGACAAACGTAGAGATGAAATAGATTTAGCAAAGTGAGGCCCGACTTTCTGAACAGAGCGAAGATAGGAAAGGTAACTTTGCGGTCAACACAAAACCCTACAAAAACCACGCAAAGGGGGCAAAAAGACCCTCCGTACCGAACTAACGGAATGGAGGTACACCCTCTGCGTCCCAGAGCTTCCAGCAAGCAGGAAAAAACAAATAGACAAGCTGGACAGAAAAAACAGCAAACAAAATAGCAAAGCGGAACTTAGCTATGCAGAGCAGCAGGCCACAGGAACGATCCAGGAGGAAACAGGTCCAATACTAGAACATTGACTGGAGGCCAGGATCAAAGCACTAGGTGGAGTTAAATAGAGCAGCACCTAACGACTTCACCACATCACCTGAGGAAGGAAACTCAGAAGCCGCAGTACCACTTTCCTCCACCAATGAAAGCTCACAGAATCAGCCGAAGTACCACTTGTGACCACAGGAGGGAGCTCTGCCACAGAATTCACAACAGCTCTTGCACCATTCATTATTGCCCTATAGCTGTGCCCCATATAGTGCTCTTGCACCATTCATTATTGCCCTATAGCTCTGCCCCATATAGTGCTCTTGCACCGTTCATTATTGCCCTATAGCTGTGCCCCATATAGTGCTCTGCGCCGTTCATTATTGCCCTATAGCTGTGCCCCATATAGTGCTCTGCACCGTTCATTATTGCCCTATAGCTGTGCCCCATATAGTGCTCTGCACCGTTCATTATTGCCCTATAGCTGTGCCCCATATAGTGCTCTGCACCGTTCATTATTGCCCTATAGCTCTGCCCCATATAGTGCTCTTGCACCGTTCATTATTGCCCTATAGCTCTGCCCCATATAGTGCTCTTGCACCATTCATTATTGCCCTATAGCTCTGCCCCATATAGTGCTCTGCACCGTTCATTATTGCCCTATAGCTGTGCCCCATATAGTGCTCTGCGCCGTTCATTATTGCCCTATAGCTGTGCCCCATATAGTGCTCTGCACCGTTCATTATTGCCCTATAGCTGTGCCCCATATAGTGCTCTGCACCGTTCATTATTGCCCTATAGCTGTGCCCCATATAGTGCTTTGCACCATTCATTATTGCCCTATAGCTCTGCCCCATATAGTGCTCTGCACCGTTCATTATTGCCCTATAGCTCTGCCCCATATAGTGCTCTTGCACCGTTCATATTGCCCCATAGAAATCTCTGCCATTGTCGCTGCTGCTGCAGTAAAAAAACAAAACAAAACACATACTCAACTCTCTTGCTTGCAGCTCCCAGCGTCCGGTCCCGGTGTCTCTCTGCTCTGACTGATCAGGCAGAGGGCACTGCGCACACTATATGCGTCATCGCGCCCTCTGACCTGCACAGCGGCTGGAACGGGGACAGGGGACTATGCGATACTTACCTGGTCCTGGCGTCCGGCTCCTTCTCCCGGACAGCTGTCTTCTGTGTCGCAGCCTCTTCCTCTATGAGCGGTCACCGTTACCGCTGATTAGAGAAATGAATAGGCGGCTCCACCCCTATGGGAGGTGGAGCCGCTTATTCATTTCTCTAATGAGCGGTCCCACGTGACCGCTGATAGAGGAAGAACTGCAGCACCGAAGACCGTGGGACAGGCGGGGAGCGTCAGGATCGCTGGAAGCAGGTAAGTATGCCTCAGCGCCCTCATCCCCTCACCCGCCGATCCTGCCACCCACCTTGACTCGAGTATAAGCCGAGAGGGGCACTTTCAGCCCAAAAATTTGGGCTGAAAATCTCGGCTTATACTCGAGTATATACGGTAGTTATAGTAGGGTTTTTGCTCATTTTGTTTCTTGTAGATTTTGTATGTTTTATGGCCAATGCAAACATGTGTTTATATGTTGCATGTATACCAACTCAAAGCAAGCTCAATTTTTGTGTTTTTTTCGCTGTATTTTTACTGGAACAATGTAAAAAAAATTTTTTTTTAAAATTAGAAAGTATAAAAATATATTTTTTAAAATCCCTAAATAAAAAAAAAAGAAATAACTATTTTACCAATAAAATCAATTATTTGTGTAAATTAAAAGAAAAACAATAAAAGTACATATATTTGGTATCGCCGCTTCCGTAACAACCCGCTCTATAAAACTGTCCCACTAGTTAACCCCTTCAGTGAACACCGTAAAAAAAATCGAGGCAAAAAAACAATGCTTTATCATCATACCGCCGAACATAAAGTGCAATAAAATGTGATCAAAAAGACGTATGTAAATAAAAATAATACCGCTAAAAAGGTAATCTTGTCCCGCAAAAAAATGCTGCCATACAGCTCCATCAGCAGAAAAATAAAAAAGTTATGGCTCTGAGAATAAACGATGCAATGTATTTTTTCTATAAAATAGTTTTTATTATGTAAAAGCGCCAAAACAGAAAAAAAATATAAATGAGGTATCGTTGTAATCACACTGACCCGAAGAATAAAGCTGTCTTACCAATTTTACCACACGCGGAACAGTCTAAAAACAAAAAGCAATTCCTGAGTTGCTGGTTTTTACAGAATAAATCTGCTGCCTCATTATAGTGAATGGATCCCTCAGGGGTTTCATCTGAATCACGTCACTCAGAGATTGAGATGGAAACCCCAAAGTAAGTGCTCAGCGTAGAGCGCCGGATAGATGTGATCCCAAATGTTATGTAAAATGTTCCCAATAAAAGCTTCAACTCAATCCACAAAAAAACCAAGCCCCCACTCAGGTATGTCATCTGTTAATGGAAATATAGGAGGCTTCCACGTTACTGGTAGCACAAAGGCTCTGGAAAAGTGAAATGGCTCCTTGTCCTCCAAAAGAAATTCAGCAAATTCTGTGCCCCAGTGTTCCTATACCACATTTAGCACCCACATGTTTAGCAATTCTGTAGTGATGAGAGCCCGCCTAATTTACAGATGCGTGTCTCCAGAAGCATGGGCTAGGCATAATGTAATGCTGACTGCAATGGCAGTTTGCAATCTTCACTCAACAACATCCACTGCTGCCTGTTTCTGGAAAACACCCATGGAGTCAAAATTGTCACTACTTTCTAGCACTTATGGGCTCTTTATATGGAATCCGCAAATCAGTCTAGGAAAATCTGCTCTCCAGGAGGCAAATAGCGTTCTGTCCCTCTCGAGTCACTCCATATGGCAAAGTAGTCCTGTGCATCCACATATGAGGTATTTCTACATTCAGCAGAAATTGTGAGACAAATTTTGGTGCCATTTTTATCCATTTCCCAGAGTGAAAATGTAAATCTTGGGGCTAACACACAGTCTTGGTGTTAAAAATGTAAATTACTTTTTCTTCACTGCCCAACGGTATAATAGTCTGTGACACACCTGTGGTGTCAATATAATCAGTGCACCCCTAGATTAATTCATTGAGAGGTTTAATTGGTAAAATAGGGTCACTTATGGGGGGTTCCGCTGTTCTGGCACCTCAGGGGTTCTGCCAATGTAACATGGCACCCTCAAACAAGTGCAGTAAAATCTGCACTTTAATATGGTGCTACTTTCCTTCTGAGCTTTGCACTGTGCCTCAAAAGTAGTTTTTGACCACATATGGTGCATCAGTGACCTCAGGAGAAACCACACAACAAACTTTGGGGTCCATTTTCTCCTTTTGCTGTTGTCAAAATGCAAAATTTGTAGGTAAAAAATATTTTTGGGGAAAAATGTGATTTTTTTATTACCACAGCTCTACGTTATAAACTTCTGTGAGGCACCTTAAGGTTCAAGTTGCCCAATACACATCTAGATAAGTTCCCTAAGGGGTCTAGTTTCCAAAATGGTGTCACTTGTTTGGGGTTTCTACTGTTTAGGCACATCAGGGGCTCTCCAAATGCAACATGACAACCGCTAATTATTCCAGCAAATTTTACATTCAAAAAGTCAAATGGCACTCTTTCCTTCCAAGCCCTGCCATGGACCAAAACAGTAGTTTTCCTCCACATATTGGGTATCTGTGCACTCAGGAGAAATTGCAATTTCCCTGTTACCATTATAAAAATGCTAAATTTGGAGCTAAAAAACATTTATCTGGGAAATATGTGATTTTTTTTATTTTCACAGCTTAACGTTATAAACTTCTGTGAAGCACTTGTGGGCTCAAGGTGCTCAAAATTCATCTAGATAAATTCTCTAAGGGGTCTAGTTTCCAAAATGGTGTCACTTGGTAGGGTTTCTACTGTTTAGACACATCAGGGGCTCTCCAAACATGACATGGCGCCCACTAGTTATGCCAGCAAATTTTACATTCAAAAAGTGAAATGACGCTCCTTCTCTTCTGAACCCTGCCCTGTGCCCAAATAGTAGATTTCTTCCACATATGGGGTATTGGCATGCTCAGGAGAAATTGCACAACAAATTGTATGGTCCATTTTTTCCTGTTACCCTGGAGAAAGTTAAAAATATTAGAGAATATTATAAAGAAAGAAACGTAAATGTTTATTTTTTCCTTCCACATTCCAAAAATTCCTGTGAAGCACCTGAAGGGTTAATAAACTTCTTAAATGTGGTTTTGAGTACCTTGAGGGGTGCAGTTTTTAGAATGGTGTCACTTTTGGGTATTTTCTGTCATGTACACCGCTCAAAGTGACTTTAAATATGAAATGGTCCCTAAAAAAATGGTTTTCTAAATTTTGTTGTAAAAATTAGAAATTGCTGGTCAACTTTTAACCCTTATAACTTCCTAACAAAACAAAATTTTGTTTCCAAAATTGAGCTGATGTAAAGTAGACATGTGGGAAATGTTATTTATTAGCTATTTTGTGTGACATATATCTCTGATTTAAGGGCATAAAAATTCAAAGTTTGAAAATTGAAAAATTTTAACATTTTTCATCATATTTCCATCTTTTCATAAATAAACACAAGTAATATCAAAGAAATGTTACCACTACCATGAAGTACAATATGTCATGAAAAAAACATTCTCAGAATCAGTGGGATCCATTAAAGCGTTCCAGAGTTATAACCTTATAAAGTGACAGTGGTCAGAATTGTAAAAATTGGCCTGGTCATTAAGCTGCAAATTGGCTCCGTCACTAAGGGGTTAAAGCGCCCTTCCAGAGTATTTTTTATTGCACCGCTTGAGTGGTGCTTTAAATGTAATTCCCCTGCCTTATAATCACCTTCCACTTTATCGTTTTCCAGCATTGCTCCCATCGGTCTCCGGTGAAAAGTGACCTGCCAGCAGTTCCAGTGTTTCATGGAGCGGCACAGAGGTCACTTTTCTATTCATGTATATGAGAGCCTTGTTCTAGCCTCATTCTGGCTCTCATAGAATTGCATTGACAGCTTGTGATGTAGTTTCTGCCTTCTGGCCAGTCAGAAGCTGCGCTCACAAAATGACACTGGGGGACTGAAGCGGTGCCGAAAAACGATGAAGACACCAGAGGGGGAGTATATGACTGGGGCAGGGGACTTACATATAAAGAGTCACTCCAGATCTGAAAAAAAAGCCACTGAAGTGGTGCTTAAAATAAAAATACATTTACCGTATATACTCGAGCATAAGCCGACCCGAGAATAAGCCAAGACCCCCAATTTTGCCACAAAAAACTGGGAAAACTTAATGACTTGATTATAAGCCTAGGGTGCAGCAGCTACTGGTAAATTCCAAAAACAAAAATAGATACCAATAAAAGTAAAATTAATTGAGACATCAGTAGGTTAAGTGTTTTTGAATATCCATATTGAATCAGGAGCCCCATAAGTTGCTCTATACAAAATACGCCCCATATAATGCTCCATACAAAATGCATCCCATATAATGCTCCATACAGTTCGTGATGGGCCCCATATTATGCTCCATACAAAAATATGCCCCATTTAATGTTGCACAAAGGTTGATTATGGCCCCATAAGATGCTCCATAGAAACATTTGCCTCATATAATGCTGCATAATGGTTGATTATGGCCCTATAAGATGCTCCATAGAATATTATGCCCCATATAATGCTGCACAAAGGTTGATTATGGCCCCATTAGATGCTCCATAGAAACATTTGCCCCATATAATGCTGCACAAAGGTTGATTATGGCCCTATAAGATGCTCCATAGAAACATTTGCCCCATATAATGCTGCATAAAGGTTGATTATTGCCCTATAAGATGCTCCATAGAATATTATGCCCCATATAATGCTGCATAAAGGTTGATTATGGCCCCATAAGATGCTCCATAGAAACATTTGCCCCATATAATGCTTCACAAAGGTTGATTATAGCCCCATAAAATGCTCCATAGAAACATTTGCCCCATACAATGCTCCATAAAGGTTGATTTTGGCCCCATAATATGCTCCATAGAAAGATTTGCCCCATATGCTGCTGCTATTTAAAAATAAAAAAATGACATACTCACCTCTTGTCCTGAGCAGGCGGGGACACCAGCACTTGCGATATTCACCTGTCCCCGTTCTACCACCACGAGCCGCTGTGTCTTCCGGGTCTCTGCAGTGACTATTTAGGCATGCACTAACCACGTCATCGCACCCTCTGACCTCAATGTCACAGCCGGAGGACGCGGAAGATGGAGCCCGGCAGTGGAACGGGGACAGGTGAATATCACAATGCTCACCCTCCCCCATCATACTCACCCTCCTGGCGCGGTCTGCATGTCCCTGCTTCTCTGATGCGATGGTCTCTCCGGCGCCGACAGCTTGTTCCTGTGTTCAGCGGTCCCTGGTACCGCTCATCTAAGTAATGAATATGCGCTCCACCCCTATAGGAGTGGAGTCGCGTCCTTATTCATTACCTTAATGAGCGGTACCATGTGACTGCTGAACACAGGAAGAGCTGCCGGTGCCCGGAGACCATCGGAGAAGCAGGGAAGTGCAGAGACCGCGCTGGGAGCAGGTGAGTATGTGTTGTGAATTCTGTGGCAGAGCTCCCTCCTGTGGTCACGAGTGGTACTGCGGCTTCTGAGTTTCCTTCCTCAGGTGATGTGGTGAAGTCGTTAGGTGCTGCTCTATTTAACTCCACCTAGTGCTTTGCTCCTGGCCTCCAGTCAATGTTCTAGTATTGGTCTTGCTTCCTCCTGGATCGTTCCTGTGGCCGTCTGCTCTGCAAAAGTTAAGTTTTGCTTGTGTTATTTTTGTTTTGCTATTTTTTCTGTCCAGCTTGCTTCATTGGTTTTTCTTGCTTGCTGGAAGCTCTGGGACGCAGAGGGAGCACCTCCGTACCGTTAGTCGGTGCGGAGGGTCTTTTTGCCCCTCTGCGTGGTTGTTTGTAGGGTTTTGTGTTGACCGCAAAGTTATCTTTCCTATCTTCGGTCTGTTCAGTAAGTTGGGCCTCACTTTGCTAAATCTATTTCATCTCTGCGTTTGTATTTTCATCTCTACTCACAGTCATTATATGTGGGGGGCTGCCTTTTCCTTTGGGGTATTTCTCTGAGGCAAGGTAGGCTTATTTTTCTATCTTAGGCCTAGCTAGTTTCTCAGGCTGTGCCGAGTTGCATAGGGAGCGTTAGGCGCAATCCACGGCTGCCTCTAGTGTGGTTGGATAGGATTAGGGATTGCGGTCAGCAGAGTTCCCACGTCTCAGAGCTTGTCCTATGTCTTTTGGTTATTGTCAGGTCACTTTGTGTGCTCTGAACTTCAAGGTCCATTGTGGTTCTGAATTACCTAATCATAACAGTACTGGAGGCCCAAAGTACTAATGCTTCTCAATAGAGGGAAAAAAGAAGTTCTGAGACCATTTTTTTTTCTTTGCACTGTGTTTTGCCTTTTTTTTCCCCTAGACATTTGGGTGGTTCAGGACACAGGTGTAGTGATGGACATTAAAGGTCTGTCTTCATGTGTGGATCATCTCACTGCAAGAGTACAAAATATTCAAGACTTTGTGGTTCAGAATTCTATGTTAGAACCAAGAATTCCTATTCCTGATTTGTTTTCTGGAGATAGAGCAAAATTTCTGAGTTTCAAAAATAATTGTAAACTGTTTCTGGCTTTGAAACCTCGCTCCTCTGGTGACCCAGTTCAACAAGTTAGGATCATTATTTCTTTATTACGTGGCGACCCTCAAGACTGGGCATTTTCCCTTGCGCCAGGAGATCTTGCATTATGTAATGTTGATGCGTTTTTCCTGGCGCTCGGATTGCTGTACGATGAACCTAATTCGGTGGATCAGGCAGAGAAAAATTTGCTGGCTCTGTGTCAGGGTCAGGATGAGATAGAGATTTATTGTCAGAGGTTTAGAAAGTGGTCCGTGCTCACTCAATGGAATGAAGGTGCGCTGGCAGCTATTTTCAGAAAGGGTCTCTCTGAAGCCCTTAAGGATGTCATGGTGGGATTTCCCATGCCTGCTGGTCTGAATGAGTCTATGTCTTTGGCCATTCAGATCGGTCGACGCTTGCGTGAGCATAAATCTGTGCACCATTTGGCGGTATTATCCAAGCATAAACCTGAGCCTATGCAGTGCGATAGGACTTTGACCAGAGTTGAACGGCAAGAACACAGACGTCTGAATGGGCTGTGTTTCTACTGTGGTGATTCCACTCATGCTATCTCCGATTGTCCTAAGTGCACTAAGCGGTTCGCTAGGTCTGCCACCATTGGTACGGTACAGTCAAAATTTCTTTTGTCCGTTACTTTGATCTGCTCTTTGTCATCTTATTCTGTCATGGCATTTGTGGATTCAGGCGCTGCCTTGAATTTGATGGACTTGGAGTATGCTAGGCGTTGTGGGTTTTTCTTGGAGCCCTTGCAGTGTCCTATTCCATTGAGAGGAATTGATGCTACGCCTTTGGCCAAGAATAAGCCTCAGTACTGGACCCAACTGACCATGTGCATGGCTCCTGCGCACCGGGAGGATATTCGCTTTCTGGTGTTGCATAATCTGCATGATGTGGTCGTGTTGGGGTTGCCATGGCTGCAAGTCCATAACCCAGTATTAGATTGGAAATCAATGTCTGTGTCCAGCTGGGGTTGTCAGGGGGTACATGGTGATGTCCCATTTCTGTCTATTTCGTCATCCACCCCTTCTGAGGTCCCAGAGTTCTTGTCTGATGACCGGGATGTATTTGATGAGCCCAAGTCCAATGCCCTACCTCCGCATAGGGATTGTGATTGTGCTATCGATTTGATTCCTGGTAGTAAGTTTCCTAAAGGTCGACTGTTTAATTTATCTGTACCTGAGCACGCCGCTATGCGGAGTTACGTGAAGGAGTCCTTGGAGAAGGGTCATATTCGCCCGTCATCATCGCCATTGGGAGCGGGGTTCTTTTTTGTGGCCAAGAAGGATGGTTCGCTGAGACCTTGTATAGATTACCGCCTTCTAAATAAAATCACGGTCAAATTTCAGTACCCCTTGCCGCTGCTGTCTGATTTGTTTGCTCGGATCAAGGGGGCTAGTTGGTTCACCAAGATAGATCTTCGTGGTGCGTATAATCTTGTGCGTATTAAGCGAGGCAATGAATGGAAAACTGCATTTAATACGCCCGAGGGCCATTTTGAGTACCTAGTTATGCCTTTCGGACTTGCCAATGCTCCATCGGTGTTTCCGTCCTTTATGCATGACATCTTCCGAGAGTACCTGGATAAATTCCTGATTGTATACTTGGATGATATTTTGGTCTTCTCGGATGATTGGGAGTCTCATGTGAAGCAGGTCAGAATGGTGTTCCAGGTCCTGCGTGCTAATTCTTTGTTTGTGAAGGGATCAAAGTGTCTCTTTGGTGTTCAGAAGGTTTCATTTTGGGGTTCATTTTTTCCCCTTCTACTATCGAGATGGACCCTGTTAAGGTCCAGGCCATCTATGATTGGACTCAGCCGACATCTCTGAAGAGTCTGCAAAAGTTCCTGGGCTTTGCTAATTTTTATCGTCGCTTCATCTGTAATTTTTCTAGTATTGCTAAACCATTGACCGATTTGACCAAGAAGGGTGCTGATGTGGTCGATTGGTCTTCTGCTGCTGTGGAAGCTTTTCAAGAGTTAAAGCGTCGTTTTTCTTCTGCCCCTGTGTTGTGTCAACCAGATGTTTCGCTTCCGTTCCAGGTCGAGGTTGATGCTTCTGAAATTGGAGCGGGGGATGTTTTGTCGCAGAGAAGTTCTGATTGCTCGGTGATGAAACCATGCGCCTTCTTTTCCAGGAAGTTTTCGCCTGCTGAGCGAAATTATGATGTTGGCAATCGAGAGTTGCTGGCCATGAAGTGGGCATTCGCGGAGTGGCGTCATTGGCTTGAAGGCGCTAAGCATCGTGTGGTGGTCTTGACTGATCACAAGAACTTGACTTATCTCGAGTCTGCCAAATGGTTGAATCCTAGACAGGCTCGTTGGTCGCTGTTTTTCTCCCATTTTGACTTTGTGGTTTCGTACCTTCCGGGCTCTAAAAATGTGAAGGCGGATGCCCTGTCTAGGAGTTTTGTGCCCGACTCTCCGGGTTTGTCTGAGCCGGCGGGTATTCTCAAAGAGGGAGTAATTTTGTCTGCCATCTCCCCTGATTTGCGGCGGGTGCTGCAAAAATTTCAGGCTAATAAACCTGATCGTTGCCCAGCGGAGAAACTGTTTGCCCCTGATAGGTGGACGAATAAGGTTATCTCTGAGGTTCATTGTTCGGTGTTGGCTGGTCATTCTGGAATCTTTGGTACCAGAGATTTAGTGGCTAGATCCTTTTGGTGGCCGTCTCTGTCACGGGATGTGCGTTCTTTTGTGCAGTCCTGTGGGATTTGTGCTCAGGCTAAGCCCTGCTGTTCTCGTGCCAGTGGGTTGCTTTTGCCCTTGCCGGTCCCAAAGAGGCCTTGGACACATATCTCTATGGATTTTATTTCGGATCTCCCCGTCTCTCAAAAAATGTCGGTCATTTGGGTGGTTTGTGATCGCTTCTCTAAGATGATCCATTTGGTACCCTTGTCTAAATTACCTTCCTCCTCTGATTTGGTGCCATTGTTCTTCCAGCATGTGGTTCGTTTACATGGCATTCCAGAGAACATCGTTTCTGACAGAGGTTCCCAGTTTGTTTCGAGGTTTTGGCGAGCTTTTTGTGCTAGGATGGGCATTGATTTGTCTTTTTCCTCGGCTTTCCATCCTCAGACTAATGGCCAGACCGAACGAACCAATCAGACCTTGGAAACATATCTGAGATGCTTTGTTTCTGCTGATCAGGATGATTGGGTGTCCTTCTTGCCTTTGGCTGAGTTCGCCCTTAATAATCGGGCCAGCTCGGCTACCTTGGTTTTGCCGTTTTTCTGCAACTCTGGGTTCCATCCTCGTTTCTCTTCAGGGCAGGTTGAGTCTTCGGACTGTCCTGGTGTGGATACGGTGGTGGACAGGTTACAGCAGATTTGGACTCATGTAGTGGACAATTTGACCTTGTCCCAGGAGAAGGCTCAACGTTTCGCTAATCGCAGACGCTGTGTGGGTCCCCGACTTCGTGTTGGGGATTTGGTTTGGTTGTCATCTCGTCATATTCCTATGAAGGTTTCCTCTCCTAAGTTTAAGCCTCGTTTCATTGGTCCGTATAGGATTTCTGAGGTTCTTAATCCTGTGTCTTTTCGTTTGACCCTTCCAGATTCTTTTTCCATCCATAACTTATTCCATAGGTCATTGTTGCGGAGTATATTGTGAGAAGATTTTGGATTCTTGTGTTTCGAGACGGAAACTCCAGTATCTGGTTAAGTGGAAGGGTTATGGTCAGGAAGATAATTCCTGGGTCTTTGCCTCTGATGTCCATGCTGCCGATCTTGTTCGTGCCTTTCATGTGGCTCATCCTGGTCGGCCTGGGGGCTCTGGTGAGGGTTCGGTGACCCCTCCTCAAGGGGGGGGGGGGTACTGTTGTGAATTCTGTGGCAGAGCTCCCTCGTGTGGTCACGAGTGGTACTGCGGCTTCTGAGTTTCCTTCCTCAGGTGATGTGGTGAAGTCGTTAGGTGCTGCTCTATTTAACTCCACCTAGTGCTTTGCTCCTGGCCTCCAGTCAATGTTCTAGTATTGGTCTTGCTTCCTCCTGGATTGTTCCTGTGGCCGTCTGCTCTGCAAAAGTTAAGTTTTGCTTGTGTTATTTTTGTTTTGCTATTTTTTCTGTCCAGCTTGCTTCATTGGTTTTTCTTGCTTGCTGGAAGCTCTGGGACGCAGAGGGAGCACCTCCGTACCGTTAGTCGGTGCAGAGGGTCTTTTTGCCCCTCTGCGTGGTTGTTTGTAGGGTTTTGTGTTGACCGCAAAGTTATCTTTCCTATCTTCGGTCTGTTCAGTAAGTTGGGCCTCACTTTGCTAAATCTATTTCATCTCTGCGTTTGTATTTTCATCTCTACTCACAGTCATTATATGTGGGGGGCTGCCTTTTCCTTTGGGGTATTTCTCTGAGGCAAGGTAGGCTTATTTTTCTATCTTAGGCCTAGCTAGTTTCTCAGGCTGTGCCGAGTTGCATAGGGAGCGTTAGGCGCAATCCACGGCTGCCTCTAGTGTGGTTGGATAGGATTAGGGATTGCGGTCAGCAGAGTTCCCACGTCTCAGAGCTTGTCCTATGTCTTTTGGTTATTGTCAGGTCACTTTGTGTGCTCTGAACTTCAAGGTCCATTGTGGTTCTGAATTACCTAATCATAACAAGTATGATGTGACAGAGAGACGGACAGGGGGAGAGGGGAGACAGACTGGTGGGGGTGACGGGAGACAGACCGTGTGGGTGACTCGAGTATAAGCCGAGAGGGGCACTTTCAGCCTAAAAAAAAATGGGCTGAAAATCTTGGTTTATACTCGAGTATACACGGTATATAGCTTTTTTTTTAATTTCTAGTACTGTTGTGCCACAAAAAAAACCCTTTTTTGAGAATGGTCATTTGTTCACAATAGACTGAGAACTTTTTTTTATTACCATAGAAAATTCTGTTTGAGACAAGCTGTAGATTTCACTGGTTCCACTTTTTAGAAGTATGGATTAAACCCCCCTCCCCCCTGCATCTGGAATTGATTTTTTTAAAGTTTTTACAGCACTCACCATGTAATATGTTAACACGGTAATTTTATTCTACAGGTTAATACAATACTAAATACCCTGTATTTTTTTCATTTTTTGACTAGCACTTGCTTATTTACTGTGACTTTTTTTTGTATTTTTGACCTCTCTGTGTTTTTGTGTCTTCAAGTTCTTTGGTGGTGTGAACAGGTTCCTACAGACTTGTTCACTATGCAAGTAGCCCATGTGTTTTTGATTCTATAATTGTTCTCTTGTTTCTACAAGACTGGGGAGTCCACCACTCCTCTGTGGGTCATTTGCATTGCAGCTGTTCCATCCTGCATGTCCACATGTATATTTTTTCTCTCTGAACCCTGCTTATACAGGTACTATACAGATGATCAGGTTTTTAAATACATCAGAAAGGGATTATATACATTAGATAGGACTGCTCTATTATGGGTATACCTTGGCGATTGGTGGAGCAGCTTAACATACATTTTTTTGCAAAAAAACGGATTAACTAAATACCCTGTATTTTTTTCATTTTTTGACTAGCACTTGCTTATTTACTGTGACTTTTTTTTACAACAGAGTATTTTTAACCTCTCTGTGCGTCTTTGTGTCTTCAGGTTAATACAATAACAGTAATAGACAAAGCATATATATATTTTTTTAATGTTTTACTACTTTTGCACAACAGAATCATTTTTAAAATGCTTTATTTTGGGGTTGTCATATTCTGCAATTTTTCTGTATACAAAGTATAGTATGAGGGCTTGTTTTTTGTGCAACGAGCTGTAGTTTTTATTGGCACTGTTTTGGTATATATAGAACTTTTTGATCACTTTTGTTTAATTTTTTATGAGGCAAAATGAACATAAAGAGCAATTCTTTTGTTGTTTTCGATATTCTTTTTTAGATCATTGGCAGTGTAGGATAAATATTGAGATAGTTTTATAGCACTGGTCATTACAAATAATCATGGCATTGTCACGGGGCTACTGCGACAGAGAGGTTCCAGAGAACCGCAGTGCTCTGGGCCTCATTCACACACGATGAACAGAAGCTCTTCTCCTGAATGCTGACCTGGCTGTCTTGTGCCAGCAGGGCAGGAGTTAAACCTTGTTGCTGAAGTTCCTGAGAGCTGGTCTCTCAGCTGAATTGGTTTTTGTAATCTCCTCTCCTATATAGACTCAGCTTTGACTACAACTGTTGTCAGTGATCAGTTCTGCTGCCTGGCTTGAAGTGGGAAGGAGCGTGGTATTAGGAGCTTGGAGGTTTATTTACAGAGATTGGTGTCTGCTGTTTTGGTTGCATGTTAAACCTGTTTTCCTTCCTAGTTTTTTCCTTCTTTTCCCTTCTCTGTGTTTCCTCTGTGGTTGTGTGAGCATTTGGTGAGTTTGAGATTTTAGTTACCTTGTCTGCATACCCTGTTTACTTGTCATATTAATACACTGGTGCAGTCCTCCTCCCTGGGGGGGAGAGGGGACCACTGATAGGGCCTGCACAGGAGACAGGGATACGCTGGCGGCTCAGGCCTTCTAACCATTATAGGTACCCCTGAGGTAAGGGAAAGCCAGGGCCCCTTTATAGTGGCAGGGACAGGTGCGGGTCCCAGCACGCCGTCCTGCCCCTTTATCGCCATAAACGGCGTGACAGGCGTCTTTTCCTTTTTCCAAATTAAATAATTTTTAAATGGTAAAACTAAAACTTTTTCATTTACTTTAAAACATTTTTTTATTTCATTTTTTTACAATATTTATTAGTCCCTCAATGAGAACGTAGAATCATCTATATATATAATTGTCTAAGGGTTTTTCCGTCTGTCTGTCTGTCTTTCTGTCTGTCTGTCTTTCTGTCTGTCTGTCTGTCTGTCCTGGAAATCCCGCGTCTCTGATTGGTCGAGGCCATCGTCACCATGGCAACCATTATGACATCATCATCACCATGGCAACCGTTATGACATCATCATCGACATGGCAACCATTATGACATCATCAGCACCATGGCAACCATTGTGAGATTATCATCGCCATGACAACCATTATGGCATCATCATCGCCATGGCAACCACTATGACACAATAATCAAATGCAGCCATTATGACATCGTCGCCATGGCAACCTATTATGACACCATCGCCATGGCAACCATTATGACATCATCACCATACATCATCACCATGGCAATAATGTAATGTAAAAGAATAAAAACTGAAAATGTAGGCCCCTTAAAAAATAGTGAGGAAAGAATGGTTGTAGATGACGAGGAAAAAGCTAACATATTAAACACCTTCTTCTCCACGGTATTCACGGTGGAAAATGAAATGCTAGGTGAAATCCCAAGAAACAATGAAAACCCTATATTAAGGGTCACCAATCTAACCCAAGAAGAGGTGCGAAACCGGCTAAATAAGATTAAAATAGATAAATCTCCGGGTCCGGATGGCATACACCCACGAGTACTAAGAGAACTAAGTAATGTAATAGATAAACCATTATTTCTTATTTTTAGTGACTCTATAGCGACAGGGTCTGTTCCGCAGGACTGGCGCATAGCAAATGTGGTGCCAATATTCAAAAAGGGCTCTAAAAGTGAACCTGGAAATTATAGGCCAGTAAGTCTAACCTCTATTGTTGGTAAAATATTTGAAGGGTTTCTGAGGGATGTTATTCTGGATTATCTCAATGAGAATAACTGTTTAACTCCATATCAGCATGGGTTTATGAGAAATCGCTCCTGTCAAACCAATCTAATCAGTTTTTATGAAGAGGTAAGCTATAGGCTGGACCACGGTGAGTCATTGGACGTGGTATATCTCGATTTTTCCAAAGCGTTTGATACCGTGCCGCACAAGAGGTTGGTACACAAAATGAGAATGCTTGGTCTGGGGGAAAATGTGTGTAAATGGGTTAGTAACTGGCTTAGTGATAGAAAGCAGAGGGTGGTTATAAATGGTATAGTCTCTAACTGGGTCGCTGTGACCAGTGGGGTACCGCAGGGGTCGGTATTGGGACCTGTTCTCTTCAACATATTCATTAATGATCTGGTAGAAGGTTTACACAGTAAAATATCGATATTTGCAGATGATACAAAACTATGTAAAGCAGTTAATACAAGAGAAGATAGTATTCTGCTACAGATGGATCTGGATAAGTTGGAAACTTGGGCTGAAAGGTGGCAGATGAGGTTTAACAATGATAAATGTAAGGTTATACACATGGGAAGAGGGAATCAATATCACCATTACACACTGAACGGGAAACCACTGGGTAAATCTGACAGGGAGAAGGACTTGGGGATCCTAGTTAATGATAAACTTACCTGGAGCAGCCAGTGCCAGGCAGCAGCTGCCAAGGCAAACAGGATCATGGGGTGCATTAAAAGAGGTCTGGATACACATGATGAGAGCATTATACTGCCTCTGTACAAATCCCTAGTTAGACCGCACATGGAGTACTGTGTCCAGCTTTGGGCACCGGTGCTCAGGAAGGATATAATGGAACTAGAGAGAGTACAAAGGAGGGCAACAAAATTAATAAAGGGGATGGGAGAACTACAATACCCAGATAGATTAGCGAAATTAGGATTATTTAGTCTAGAAAAAAGACGACTGAGGGGCGATCTAATAACCATGTATAAGTATATAAGGGGACAATACAAATATCTCGCTGAGGATCTGTTTATACCAAGGAAGGTGACGGGCACAAGGGGGCATTCTTTGCGTCTGGAGGAGAGAAGGTTTTTCCACCAACATAGAAGAGGATTCTTTACTGTTAGGGCAGTGAGAATCTGGAATTGCTTGCCTGAGGAGGTGGTGATGGTGAACTCAGTCGAGGGGTTCAAGAGAGGCCTGGATGTCTTCCTGGAGCAGAACAATATTGTATCATACAATTATTAGGTTCTGTAGAAGGACGTAGATCTGGGTATTTATTATGATGGAATATAGGCTGAACTGGATGGACAAATGTCTTTTTTCGGCCTTACTAACTATGTTACTATGTTACTATGTAACCAATATGACATCATCATCACCATGGCAACCATTATGACATCATCATCGCCATGGCAACCATTATGACATCATCACAATTGCAACCATAATGACATCATTGCCATGGCAACCATTATGACATCATCGCCATCGCAACCATTATGACATCATCATCACTATGGCAACCATTATGCCATCATTATCACCATGGCAACCATTATGCCATCATCATCACCATGGCAACCTTTATGACATCATCATCACCATGGCAACCATTATGACATCATCATCACCATGGCAACCTATTATGACATCTTCATCGCCATGGCAACCTTTATGACATAACCGCTACCATTGCAACCGTCAAGATGGCAACTATTATGACATCATCGCCATGGCAACAACTTTGACATCATCATCACCATGGCAACCATTATGACATCTACGTCGATACTGTGCCCGTCGCTGAATCAGAAACGTGGGATTTCTACGTCCTTTATGACATCATCGTCGCTGTGCCCGTTGCTGATTGGTCGAGGCCGCCAGGCGATGGTGTCATAATAGGTTGCCATGGTGATGATGATGTCATAATGGTTGCCATGGCGATGATGATGTCATAGTTGTTGCCATGGCGATGATGATGTCAAAGTTGATGTCATAAAGGTTGCCTCGACCAATCAGCGACGATGATGTCAGCGACGGGCACAGTATCGACATAGATGTCATAATGGTTGCCATGGCAATGATGATGTCATAAAGGTTGCCTCGACCAATCAGCGACGGGCACAGTCTGCCGTGAATTCTGGAATCATCATTGTTCATATACTACGGGGACATGCATATTCTAGAATACCCGATGCGTTAGAATCGGGCCACAATCTAGTAGAATTATAGAAATATAGAATGGTAGAGTTGGAAGGGACCTCCAGGGTTTTCTGGTGCAACCACCTGCTCAATGCAGGATTCACTAAACCATCTCATAAAGATGTCTGTCCAGCCTCTGGACAGTCTTGAAGACCTCCATGGAAGGAGAACTCACCACCTCTCGTGGCAGCCTGTTCCACTCATTGATCACCCTCACTGTTAAAAAGTTCTTTCTAATACCTAATCTGTGTCTCTATCCATTCAGTTTCCTCCCATTGCATCTAGTCTTTCCTTGTGCAAATGAGAATAAAACTGACCCCTCTACAGTGCAACAGCCCTTGATATTTGTAGACAGTTATTAAGTTTCATCTTAGTCTTCTCTTTTGCAAGCTAAACAAAATCCTCTGTTAGTCATAGGAAATTGTTAGCAGAGTGGTCACCATTCTGGTCGCTCTTCCCTGAACTTGCTTCAGTTTGTCCATGTCTTTTTTAAAATGTGGTGTCCAGAACTGGACACAATATAGGTGCTTCTCACAAAATTAGAATATCATCAAAAAGTTAATTTATTTCAGTTCTTCAATACAAAAAGTGAAACTCATGTATAGAGTCATTACAAACAGAGTGATCTATTTCAAGTGTTTATTTCTGTTAATGTTGATGATTATGGCTTACAGCCAATGAAAACCCAAAAGTCATTATGAGTCGCCCTGCCAGGGCCGTGGAGTACTCGGTACCGGGTCCGGTGTTCACAGGGGGATATCACAGTGGTGACCCGGTCCGTGGCCCTGGGCGCCCATGTAAAAGGGGAAAGGTCTTTAAAGGGAATAAAGTTTATGTTTGTGATGCCACCTGTGGTATTCAGTCAGTGGGGACCGACGCTGCTTTAATGGGTCCTCTGGAGTGATGTTATGGCAGCTAGATGGTATAACTTCCCACAGGTGAAGTATATCCCCAGGGCTCCCGGTGTGTAGATGGAAGATGGTAAGAGGTGCAGTGAAGAACGAGGACACTGGTTTGCAGTCTATTTACCTTATTTACAGAAGACTTCAGCAGCCACAGTCCAGAGCACCAAATCACAGGGCAAGCAGGGTCCAGCCGGCTTGGAGGCAAGTTAGGAGTCCCCTTACCCAGGTGGAAATCAAAGCCTTCCTCTAGCGCCATGATGTTGTAGTCCCTTACTGACTATGGCTTCACATTAGGTCCTCACAGGTGTTCTCTTGCTCTCTCTGTCCCCCATATAGCATAGGACATGACCTGTATGACTGGTGACTTGAGACGGTTTATAGGGACTCTAGCATGCCCCAGCCTCTAAGGGTGTCACCGTCCCTCCTGGGTACTAAGGCGGACAGGTAAAGTGGAGTTCAGCTGTCCTGCCGGTCTCTGATGTAAGTCGTGGAGGGCCTTACGATCCTCGGTGTTCCGGCTACCGGTTTCTGCACCTCAGAAGGAGTCAGCCTGCTCGGGGCTGGTCTCCCCCTGGTATCCTCTCCTGTGCTTTGCTCTCCTGCACATTCACTGCAATATATTCGGCTTTCTGAATGTCTCTTTCCGGGAACTGCTGCACTGCGGCTACACAGCTCCGTAAACCCTCTTCTGCCTCAGAGTGATCCAGTCTGTTTCCTGGCAAGAACTGTTCTGACCTTTCCCTCCAAAACTACCTTATACAGTGGGGCAAAAAAGTATTTAGTCAGTCAGCAATAGTGCAAGTTCCACCACTTAAAAAGATGAGAGGCGTCTGTAATTTACATCATAGGTAGACCTCAACTATGGGAGACAAACTGAGAAAAAAAAAATCCAGAAAATCACATTGTCTGTTTTTTATCATTTTTTTTGCATATTATGGTGGAAAATAAGTATTTGGTCAGAAACAAACAATCAAGATTTCTGGCTCTCACAGACCTGTAACTTCTTCTTTAAGAGTCTCCTCTTTCCTCCACTCATTACCTGGAGTAATGGCACCTGTTTAAACTTGTTATCAGTATAAAAAGACACCTGTGCACACCCTCAAAAAGTCTGACTCCAAACTCCACTATGGTGAAGACCAAAAGCTGTCAAAGGACACCAGAAACAAAATTGTAGCCCTGCACCAGGTTGGGAAGACTGAATCTGCAATAGCCAACCAGCTTGGAGTGAAGAAATCAACAGTGGGAGCAATAATTAGAAAATGGAAGACATACAAGACCACTGATAATCTCCCTCGATCTGGGGCTCCACGCAAAATCCCACCCCGTGGGGTCAGAATGATCACAAGAACGGTGAGCAAAAATCCCAGAACCACGCGGGGGACCTAGTGAATGAACTGCAGAGAGCTGGGACCAATGTAACAAGGCCTACCATAAGTAACACACTACGCCACCATGGACTCAGATCCTGCAGTGCCAGACGTGTCCCACTGCTTAAGCCAGTACATGTCCGGGCCCGTCTGAAGTTTGCTAGAGAGCATTTGGATCATCCAGAGGAGTTTTGGGAGAATGTCCTATGGTCTGATGAAACCAAACTGGAACTGTTTGGTAGAAACACAACTTGTTGTGTTTGGAGGAAAAAGAATACTGAGTTGCATCCATCAAACACCATACCTACTGTAAAGCATGGTGGTGGAAACATCATGCTTTGGGGCTGTTTCTCTGCAAAGGGGCCAGGACGACTGATCCGGGTACATGAAAGAATGAATGGGGCCATGTATCGTGAGATTTTGAGTGCAAACCTCCTTCCATCAGCAAGGGCATTGAATATGAAACGTGGCTGGGTCTTTCAACATGACAATGATCCAAAGCACACCGCCAGGGCAACGAAGGAGTGGCTTCGTAAGAAGCATTTCAAGGTCCTGGAGTGGCCTAGCCAGTCTCCAGATCTCAACCCTATAGAAAACCTTTGGAGGGAGTTGAAAGTCCGTGTTGCCAAGCGAAAAGCCAAAAACATCACTGCTCTAGAGGAGATCTGCATGGAGGAATGGGCCAACATACCAACAACAGTGTGTGGCAACCTTGTGAAGACTTACAGAAAACGTTTGACCTCTGTCATTGCCAACAAAGGATATATTACAAAGTATGAGATGAAATTTTGTTTCTGACCAAATACTTATTTTCCACCATAATATGCAAATAAAATGTTAAAAAAACAGACAATGTGATTTTCTGGATTTTTTTTTCTCAGTTTGTCTCCCATAGTTGAGGTCTACCTATGATGTAAATTACAGACGCCTCTCATCTTTTTAAGTGGTGGAACTTGCACTATTGCTGACTGACTAAATACTTTTTTGCCCCACTGTATATGGGGAGTCACCTAGTAAATAGGATCAAATGCTCCCCCTGGTGGCCTGGAGTGTGAATGTGTTGCATGCTTGTGTTACCTGGTTACAGTTATCCCTTCTTGCCTTCAAGCGTAACATCACTCTCTTTGTGAGGAAAGCAATGCTACTGTGACTACCAGGACCCTGGGGCACCACAATTATGTCAGTAAATTAGAATAATTTAGCAGCCTTGAAAGAATTGTTAAGAAAAGGCCATTCAAAAATTTGAGAGAGATTCACAAGGAGTGGATGGTTGCTGGAGTCATTGCTTCAAGAGCCACCACACATGGATGTATGAAGGACATGAGCTACAAGTGTCACATTCCTTGTGTCAAGCCACTCATAACCAATAAACAATGTCAGAAGAGTCTTACCTGGGCCAAGGAGAAAAAGAAATGGACTGTTGCTCAGTGGTGCAAGGTGTCGTTTTCAGATGAAAGTAAATTTTGCATTTCATTTGGAAATCAAGGTCCCAGAGTCTGGAGGAAGAGTGGAGAGGCACACAATCCAAACTGCTTGAGGTCTAGTGTGAAGTTTCCACAATCAGTGATGGTTTGGGGAGCCCTGTCATCTCCTGGTGTAGGTCCACTGTGTTTTATCAAGACCAAAGTCAGCACAGCCGTCTAGAGCATTTCATGTTTCCCTCTGCCGACAAGCTTTTTGGAGATGGAAGTTTCATTCTCCCGCAGGACTTGGCACCTGTCCACACTACCAAAAGTACCAATACCTGGTTTAAAAACAACAGTATCACTGTGTTTGATTGGCCAGCAAACTTGCCTGACTTTAACCCCATAGAGAGTCTATGGGGTATTGTCAAGAAGAAGATGAGATACACCAGACCCAACAATGCAGACGAGCTGAAGGCTGCTATCAAAGCAATCTGGGCTTCCATAACACCTCAGCAGTGTGACAGGCTGATCACCTCCATGCCACACTGCATTCATGCAGTAATTAATGCAAAAGGAGCCCCGACCAAATATTGAGTGCATTTACTTAACACACATTTCAGTAGGTCAACACTTTGGATTTTAAAATCATTTTCAAACTGATGTTATAATGTATTCTTATTTACTGAGATAATGACATTTGGGTTTTCATTGGCTGTACGCCATAATCATCAACATTAACAGAAGTAAACACTTGAAATAGATCACTCTGTTTGTAATGACTCTATATAATATATGAGTTTCACTTTTTGTATTGAAGAAGTGAAACAAATTAACTTTTTGATGATATTCTAATTTTGTGAGAAGTACCTGTATTTCAAATGAGGCTTGACCAAGGAGTAGAGGGGGATAATTACTTCATGTGGTTTAGACTCTATGCTTCTGTTAATACATCCTAGAATTGTGTTTGCATTTTTGCTGCTGCTTCACACTGTTGACTCATGTTCTGTCTATGATTTATTAGTATACCCAAGTCTATTTCACATGTGCTGTTGCTTAGTACCATTCCTCCCATTCTGCATATACTTTTTCATTTTTCTTGCTCAAATGTAGGACTTTGCATTTTTCTCTGTTAAAAACCATTCTGTTAGTTGCTACCTACAGTTCCAGTTTGTTTAAATATTTTTGAATCCTCTATCTCTCTCTCTTCTCTAGTATTAGCAACATGTGTTCCTTTGATAACATAGACGATACACTGCACCACTTATGTAATGCAGTGTATTATGCCATATCCCAATGTATAAGTGTTACTCATGAACAAGATTCAGTGTTATCCATGGGCAGAATGTAATAGGCGTATATGGAAGACACAGAGGTCTTTGTTAAGCCTCCGATTGTCCTGGCAATCCATATGCACCTTGCAATTGTGCTGACTGGTGATATGCTCTGACAGAGGAAGTGTTTTCACTTTGTCAAACTCCTCTGATACAGCAGTTGTATCTCAGGAGCTAAAGTCTGCTGGGATCGACATTCGGTATCCTTTTTCTTGCTATTATGTCTGAAGCAGCAAGTATACCATGAAGTTCTGGTTATGAGTTGTGATGGGGAGATATGAGTAGGGGTGACACTACCATTAGTCTCATTCCAGTGAGGCAATTAGATATTATAGTCCAGACTGTACATTTGTTGCTTTTAAGTAATAATCCTAGTAATAGTAATCTAGAACCTATATTCAGGCAGGAATATTTATATATGTATCAGAAGTACAAGAAGAACAGGAACTGGTTATGGTAACTGATATTACAGTTATAAAAGGAATATGATCCTTTTTCTTAAAAATTAATGAGATGTTACATCACAGAATAGAAATATGAAAGTATACCACTGATTAAAAGCCAACAATATTGGTCTAATATTACATGTGTATTTCGCTTTTAACACAATGTCACCTCTGTGGCTGCACAATAATACACTAGAACTTGAAAGCAGTCTCATTAGCCAATCAGCTATATTGTAGAATATCGATACCACCTCAATTATAGGCTATTTCACCATTATCTTTTTTGGCAACCATTTTTTTTACCTTGCTATATCTAAAAAAAATCTTTAACTATATAGATATATTGAAATAGTAAAATAAGAGGAATTCTTTAATAAAACTCAGCATATGATGAAATTATTCAACTACTTCATTTAACTTCATTTATTTCAGTTTCTAAATTCAGCAATCTCACTTTCCTTCTCTCTGTCTCACAGTAAGCACTCTTCATCTTCCAATTTCCTCTTCCCAATAATACTACTGTCTTGTCCTACAGATACCATGTAGGATCCCTCACTCTACAGCCCCAACAAAATTACTGACTCCTAGAGGCGTAACTACAATTCTTCGGGCCCCTAAGCAGAATGAGAGGTACTGCCACCACCTAATGATAGGAAACTAAGACAGCAGCATAAGAAGCAGTAATTAAAAGTATTTTTTATCAACACAAATATTATAGAACCCACATAGTAGTTTTAAAGGCAACCTTGTCAACCCCCCCCCCTGGTGTTTTTAACTAAAAGAGCCAACTTGTGCAGCACTAATGTGTTCGGGGGGAAAAGACATGCCCCCCGGATAGACTACAGGTATGGCGGGCTAATTAAAAAAACGAATATTGCAGCGTTGGAAGGACCCCAAATAAAAGAGCCACCTTGACAGAATGCAGCATTAGTCACAGGTTCCCTTTAACCCCTTACCGGCATCGGACGTACTATACCGTCCGATGCCGGCTCCCTTGCTTTGATGCAGGGCTCCGCGTTGAGCCCGCATCAAAGCCGGGACATGTCAGCTGTTTTGAACAGCTGACATGTGCCCGCAATAGGTGCGGGCAGAATCGCGATCTGCCCGCACCTATTAACTCGTTAAATGCCGCTGTCAAACGCAGACAGCGGCATTTAACTACCGCTTCCGGCCGGGCGGCCGGAAATGACGTCATCGCCGACCCCCGTCACATCATCGGGGGTCGGCGATGCTTGTATATTGTAGCCATAGAGGTCCCAGAGACCTCTATGGTTACTGATGAGCGGTGGCTGTGAGCGCCACCCTGTGGTCGGCGCTCACAGCACACCTCCATTTCTGCTACATAGCAGCGTTCAGCAGATCGCTGCTATGTAGCAGAGCCGATCGTGCTGTGCCAGCTTCTAGCCTCCCATGGAGGCTATTGAAGCATGGCAAAAGTTAAGAAAAAAAGTTTAAAAAAATGTGAAAAAAATAAAAAAAAAACATAAAAGTTTAAATCACCCCCCTTTCGCCCCAATCAAAATAAATCAATAAAAAAATCAAATCTACGCATATTTGGTATCGCCGCGCTCAGAATCGCCCGATCTATCAATTAAAAAAAAGTATTAACCTGATCGCTAAACAGCGTAGCGGGAAAAAAATTCGAAACGCCAGAATTACGTTTTTTCGGTCGCCGCGACATTGCATTAAAATGCAATAACGGGCGATCAAAAGAACGTATCTGCACCAAAATGCTATCATTAAAAACATCATCTCAGCACGCAAAAAATAAGCCCTCAACCGACCCCAGATCATGAAAAATGGAGACGCTATGAGTATCGGAAAATGGCGCAATTTTTTTTTTTTTTTTTAGCAAAGTTTGGAATTTTTTTTCACCACTTAGATAAAAAATAACCTAGTCATGTTAGGTGTCTATGAACTCGTACTGACCTGGAGAATCATAATAGCAGGTCATTTTTAGCATTTAGTGAACCTAGCAAAAAAGCCAAACAAAAAACCAATGTGGGATTGCACTTTTTTTGCAATTTCACCGCACTTGGAATTTTTTTCCCGTTTCCTAGTACATGACATGCTAAAACCAATGATGTCGTTCAAAAGTACAACTCGTCCCGCAAAAAATAAGCCCTCACATGGCCAAATTGACGGAAAAATAAAAAAGTTATGGCTCTGGGAAGGAGGGGAGCGAGAAACGAACACGGAAAAACGAAAAATCCCCCGGTCATGAAGGGGTTAAGTAACAGAAAGCCACCAACTTCTAATTCCCTACTAAATAACTATTTTCTTACAACTAAGTGGGCCCTTTAACCTCAAGGTTAACCTCCAGATTGTGATGACAGCCAGGGATTTGCTGATGACCCCTTGCCTGTCATTACGATCCTACTGTGAACAGGCGTTCATAGGAGATCGTGATTTTTGCTACAGTGGCATGTGAAAGTTTGGGTACGCCTGATCTAAATTATTGTTCTCCCTGACGAAGCTGCCCAGCGCAGCGATACGCGTGGGATTCTCCCACACCTTCTCCTTTACTGCCCACAGATTCGCCAGCATTGTGGTCCTCTTCATGGCAGCCACAGATGTGTAATTATTTCTTTGTGGCTCTTTCTTTATTGTTGTGAGCCAGCTATATAGCTCTTATTGCATTTTCTGGCTGTGCTAGTTTCCAGCCTTGTTCTCAGCCTTTTTATTTTGTGGCTGGGGTTTTGTGCACATATCCATAGTGGCTTGCTTTGATGTGCCCCCTTGCTGATTCAGCCTTTATACTTTTTTGGCCCTTTGTTTCCCTTGTGATAGATATTTAGCTCTAGTCACTGGGTTTCATGCACATAGTGATTATTTTACATGGTTGGGTTTGGCTCAGGGTTTGATAACTTTGGGGACGCCCATATGTTATCGGGATCTGTGTGGTTATATTTATCTAGGTCATAAATGTTCGGCCCTTATATATTTATATGATTGTATTCATGTTTATCTATACATTTATACATATGAATATATGAGCATTTTCCATCTATTTGGGCTGTGGTTCTTTGGTGTATTTTTACAACAGGAGAATGGTGTGTTCGTTTTCTGATCCTTATGGGATATGTTTTTAATGTTTTTATATTTTGTATGCTTTTTTGTCTTATAATAAAGTTGTTACTCATTTTGTGATACATAGGTGTGCACACATTTATGCAGTGTCTTTTTCTTTTTTGGTTCAGTATTTGCATTCTCCATGCATTGTGTAGCACCCTAGTGGATATATTTAATATATTGGTTGTGCTCCCGACACATCTCTTTATCTTATGAACAGTCAAGCAAGTTGAAGATGAAATCATCTCTAAAAGATCTCTCTTACAGTTAAAGATGACACATTTCCTTTGTATTTGTAAATTTTCATCATTTACATCAAAATTAAAAAATGGATAATGGGCCAATGCAAACATTTGGACACTTTGAAAGGTTAGTACCTAGTAGCACTCCCTTTTGAAAGTATCACAGCTTGTAAATGCTTTTTGCAGCCAGACAAGAGTTTTCAAATTCTTGCTTGAGGGATTTTCATCCATGTGTAAGCAGGTTATGGGATACAGTGACATACAGAAGGCAGAGTAAGGGTACCGTCACACACTGCCATTTCGATCGCTACGACGGTACGATTCGTGACGTTCCAGCGATATCGTTACGATATCGCTGTGTCTGACACGCAGCAGCGATCAGGGATCCTGCTGAGAATCGTACGTCGTAGCAGATCATTTGGAACTTTGTTTCATTGCTGGATCTCCCGCTGTCATCGCTAGATCGGTGTGTGTGACACCGATCTAGCGATGCGATCCAGCGATGCGTTCGCTTGTAACCAGGGTAAACATCGGGTTACTAAGCGCAGGGCCGCGCTTAGTAACCCGATGTTTACCCTGGTTACAAGCGTAAAACTAAAAAAAAACAAACAGCACATACTTACATTCTGGTGTCCGTCAGGTCCCTTGCCGTCTGCTTCCCGCACTGTGACTGCCGGCCGTAAAGTGAAAGCAGAGCACAGCGGCTGTGCTTTCACTTTCACTTTACGGCCGGCAGTCAGTGAGTGCGGGAAGCAGACGGCAAGGGACCTGACGGACACCAGAATGTAAGTATGTGCTGTTTGTTTTTTTTTAGTTTTACGCTTGTAACCAGGGTAAACATCGGGTTACTAAGCGCGGTCCTGCGCTTAGTAACCCGATGTTTACCCTGGTTACCCGGGGACCTCGGCATCGTTGGTCGCTGGAGAGCTGTCTGTGTGACAGCTCCCCAGCGACCACACTACGATTTACCTACGATCACGGCCAGGTCGTATCGCTGGTCGTGATCATAGGTAAATTGTATAGTGTGACGGTACCCTAAGGGTAAACAGGTTTAACAGTTTTAATTTTAACAGGGGGTTAAGTCCTCGCAGGGAGATGAAGGGTTAAACAGGGGAACAGTAGTCCAATTGTGGAAAATATGAAGGGCAAATAAACAAAGTGACAATATTTCAGTGGTGCACTTTTCGTCTCAGAAGTTCTTCAGAATGCAGGTTCCACTTGGGGAGGGTTGGTAGCGCCTGTCACCGGCGGGCGCGGTGTTGGTCCAAGGAGATTCAGCTGGTAATGGCGGTCCCCCTTCGGCGGCAGTGGTCGGTCTCCAGTACCTTCGGCTTCCGCTAAGCCCCTAGTCCATGAACATAAGCGGCCAGAACAAACAAGGCCGCAGCACGATCAAGACCTTTTGTAGGCGGGAAGGCGACTGATGGTAAGGTGGGCTGTTCAAAAGCCAGTTCTGTCTTTGCAGCATGGGTGCGGTACTCACGGTCAGGAAGTGCATGGCACCTCGCTCACTTCCAGTTACCGGGCACGCTGCACTTCTCTCTCTGCAATACCCACTGGTCATGGTTGGAGCACACGAACGTGGGCGGCACAGCCTTGGTGCTCAAACGCTGGAGCACTTCTTTCCCTGTGCTGTGCACTGCCTGTTCCCACCAAGACTGACTGCTTCCGCGCACGCTGTGACTGTAGCCGCTTAGCCACACCCCCTGTTTCCGAGTGCAAAGGTTTGTCCAGTCTCTTACTCCTTCCCCCAGACAACAGAGGAGACAGCCCCGACAGTTCTGAACCCGGCATAGGACAGGCACCCACGGCCCGATTCTTCTCCTTACACATGCTTCTTTGGAAAATTCTCCAGTTCTGTGAGATTCTTGGGTCGTCTTGCATGAACTGCAGTTTTTATGTCTAGCCACAGATTTTCAATGATGTTGAGATCTTGGAACTGTGAGGGTCATTGTAAAACCTTCAGCTTGCGCCTTTTGAGGTAGTCTATTGTGGATTGTTAAGTATGTTTAAGATCTTTTTTAAGTCAGCTTTTTACATATGGTGTTAGATTTGCATCAAGAATTTGTAGAAATTTCATTGAATCCATTCTTTCCTCTACCTGTGAAATGTTACCCATGCCATTGGCTGCAACACAACCCCAAAGCATGATTGATCCACCCCCATGCTTAATGGTTGGCATGATGTTCTTTTCCTGAAATTTTGTGCCTTTTTTTCTCCATACATACCTTTGATCATTGTGGCCAAATAGTTCTATTTTAACCTCATCAGTCCACAGGACTTGTTTCCAAATTGCATCTGGCTTGTTTAGATGTTCCTTTGCATACTTCTGAAGCTGAATTTTATAGTGAGGATGCAGGACTGGTTTTCTTTTTCCATGAAGGCCATATTTGTGCAGGTGTCTCTGAAATTATGGTACATTGTTCTACTAAATCTTTCTTAAGGTCTTTTGCAGTCAAGCAGGGTTCTGATTTGCCTCTCTCGCAATCCTACAAGCAGCTGTCCCTCAAATTTTGCTTGGTCTTCCAGACCTTATCTTGACCTCCACTGTTCCTGTTAACTGCCATTTCTTAACTATATTTCAAACTGAGGAAAGGGCAATGCTTTACTATATTCTTATACCTTTCTCCTGCTTTGTGGGCCTCCACCATTTTTATTTTCAAAGTGCTAGGCAGCTGCTAAGAAGAACCCATGACTGCTGGCTTTTGGCATAAAGTTAGAGGAGGCTGGATTTTTATAAAGCTGGGAAATTCGCATCACCTGGTCTTTCCTAACTATAATAGTAAACAAGCCATAACCCTAACAGGCTAATTACAGTCTGAAACCTTCGTCAAAGTTATCTGAGCACACAAATCTCCTACGGTGCCAAAACTTTGGCATCATTTGCACATTTTACTTTTTGCAATTTTTAAAATTTAAAAAATAACAATAGGCCTTTTAGAGATCATTTCATCTTCAACCTGCCTGAATAACAGTAATTTTGAACATGGGTGCCCAAACTTTTACATGTTACTGTATACATAGCAGTGCTGAAGCAGTTGTAAATAGCACAGGCGTTTGGACGATCACAGCCTCAAACCTCCTAAAAGGACTATTAAATGCAGTAAAAATTTGAAAAAAAAAACCAGTTTTAAAAAATATGATTTCAAAACAAAAATGCTAAAGATGAAAAATCACCCCACTTTTACCCTATAGGAAATAAAGCTATTTTAAATAATGCACATATTTGGTATTCTGCATTCAGAAATGTCTGGTCTATCAAAATATAAATTAAAATTAATCCTATCTGTAAATGACATAATGAGAAAAGGAATTAAAATGCCAGAATTACATTATTTTACCTACCTCAACATTGCAATCAAATGCAATCGTAACTACCCCAAATGGTATCCGTAAAATTGTCAACTCAGGGCTCAAAAAATAAGCTATCACACGGCCTCATATCCCGAAAAATGGAAATGCTATGGGTCTCAGAAAATGCAAACAAAAACAAATTTTTTTTCATTCAAATTTGTTTTTTTTCACCACTTAAAAAATAAACTATACGTGTTTGGTATCTGCATACTCGTACTGACCCGGGGAATCATATTGCCAGGTCAGTTTTACCATATAATGAACATGGTAAATTTAAAACTAAAAAAAGCAATTGTGGAATTTCACTTTTTTTGCAATTTCATCACACTTGGAACTCATTTTTTGGTTTCCAGTACACTATATATGTAAAATCAATGGTGCTACTCAAAAGTATAACTTGTCCACCTCTCTAGAATAATGTCTCTAGCCACATAACATACAACTATGTCTGTTTATCGATAACTTTAATTTTTGGTTTATGTAATCTAACAACTCAAGTCAACTTAACTCTCATTGCTAACACTCAATATTCTTTGTCCCCCCCCTTTTTTTTCTTTCTTCCTCTCCTTCCCCCTTCTATTAACTCGAATATAAATGAGATTAAATTGTTATATACTGGATTTATACAACTATGACAATTTCATCAAGGTTTTTATATCTTTCTGCTTCTGAAACTGTCATATATTTCCCCCTGCGAGGGGATTCTTGAATTTTGCGATCTCTGTTTTCTATGTTTAATGATGTTTTCTGAAATAAAAACTGTTGAAACTAATAGTATAACTTGTCCTCCAAAAAACGTGCCCTCATGCGGCTATATTGACTGAAATATAATGGCTCTTCGAAGAAGGGGAGGAAAAAACAAAAACGGAAAAATGGAAATTGGCCATGGCGTGAAGAGGTTAAGAGTAAAAATCTAGACTAACCTGCTTCAAAAGGATTGCAGCTTAAAAATACCGTATTCCAGTATATGATAACTTGTAAAAAAGGGCATATGGCTTATATACAAATTAATGTTTTATAAGGATGTACTTTTAAACTTTTATCATTTGCTACATACTGCTACCGCTGGGCAAGCCACAGCAAAAAGGATTTGAAGCTTCCAAGTAAACAGGAAAAAAGTATTTTTTTCCATTTTTACAGATATTTTCTGCTATAAATGTTTTTTTTTAACATGTTGATCTGAAACATTACAAGCTGTCATCTAGACAAAAACGTCCTACTGCCTGGCCTAGATTGAAGACATGAGGGCCAAGGCCTAGCTCCGCAGGCAGCCTTGCTGTAAGTGTATTCAAGAGCTAACCCTCAAAGCACTTTATTCAGGAGATAAGCATAAATCTGTCCTCGTCTGATCTATTTTTATGAACCTACTTCATGGATGTTAGAATGTGTTTAAAAAAAAAAAAAAAAGAAACTGTAAGGATGTTATAATGCACTGAGTATGTCAAGAATAAATACTCTTTGAAGAAATAAAAATCGATGAAACACCAAGAGCGAGAGTGCAAGAATGTAAGTGACTCTTGACGTGACACGGTCATAAAAGGAGCATTCCTCTTGTAAGAGGCTTTGTGGCCCCTCATCTAGTACGGCAGAGTATTATATTTTATGAGAAGTAACGTAAAAATGTCCCAAGTGTTTGATATCCAAACACAAATTTTACAGAGTTCACGTTTGCTGTATTTATTTAACGTTGTTTGTCTTCTGTTGGGGACGTCTGATTTAAGTGTTTAAAGTGAAAGAGATGGATCACCTTTAATTGAAAACTTACAAAGGAAAGTCACTGATACCTTTAGTTTTCACTTTATTCTTGATGTGTTCCTGAAACAAAAGATGAAATCAGCGCTCATGTATGTGTATGACAGTTGCTAGGTTTTTTTATGTAAATATCTAATGGCCTAGATTTAACTGTTGTCGAGCGAACCAAGTTTTTTAAATCTTTAGCAATAGGTAATATATACTGTAATATCATATAGGATGGAGCCAAAGAAACAAATACATTGTATCAAGTTTTGGTAACTGGTACATTGTGCATAAGTTGTCAGACATATGTAATATATAATAATATTACAGATTATGGGCACTGGATTTTTTTTATGGGGGCTTTGAGCCAAGAAAACTGATTTTTGTATGAGGAGTTAGGAAGGATTTTTTTCCCCTAATATGGGGCAGTTAGGGTTTTTGCCTTTCTCTGAATCAACCTGTTAGGCCATAGGTTGAACTTGATGGACTTAACTCTACCTTCAACCTTAAAAACTATGAAACTATGTAGGTTAAGAAACTACATTCAAGAAGCTTAGAAATGTACAATGAAATATTGCAGTAAGTATGTTATCCAATAGCGTTTTTATGGTGTGCCAGAGGTGCATTCACATCCTAGGCACTTTACCTAGAGGACCCAATGGGTTCCCGGCCACATAACACAAAAAAATAGTGTTGGTAGAAGTGTACGTGATATTTTATAGCTAAGCTAAAGCAATAAAATCATTTAGACCTTACAATGAATGTGCAAATAGCCTCTTCAGAGAGAAAAAAGACAGGAACTGTAGAATAATTTATTGGATGAAGCAATCCCCAAAGTCAATATCGACACTTTATCAAGCCTTGCTGCACAAGAAGCCAAATCAATAGTTTTAACTGCAGACACGTGTTTCAGGATGTTTTCCCCTCGTGAGTGTAAAGCAGGAGATCATATTTGGCTAGCTGATAGGCCTTAGATAGGAGGACTAAAGGGTAAAGGTTCTCCTTGTGGACAGTGGCAAGTCAGCATAAGGAGACAAACAGGCCATGTAATGCGCCTCTAAGAAATATAAATATACAAATAGCCTATTCAGTGGCATATGCCATTTAGAAAAGTATTTTTTGCACCAAGCCCAGGAGTTTCCAACTGTGCATTTAATAAGATTTTATGAAAGTATGGGTTTTACCCTTCATTAGAGTGCTTTACCTCTGAGTTTTGCAGTGTCCATTGGAGCTATAGTTGGATTTCTTAATACCTTAGACCACTGACATTTGGGACTATAGAGTAGCCCCCATTACCCATTGACTTCCATTGTAAACAATTATAATGCATAGTATACATAGTATACATAGTATACATAGTATACATTTTTACCGTTTCCCTCTATAGAAAAAAGTTGTGCCGTAAAATATCAGCCACACAGAGGCAAAAAATACAGTATTTTGGCCTTTGCTGCATGAATAAAGGCCTATGAAAACATTTAAGTAATGCACCAAAAGTTTTCTTGGCATATATCGCAAAAGGAGTGCAGTATGAGACCACCTTTATGTGTACGTATGAGTTATATCTGTAATATAAGAAATGTTTAGCAATGTATATTCTTATGGTGTTATATAAATAAATACACAAAAATAATTCACTGCAAACAAATAGTCTAAAATGATGGTGATCCCATATGTTTCTTTGAAAATCTACAAATTTCTTTTTTTACAAATCATCTTTCCTATTCTTCTGGTTTTTTTTCCAAAGTGGATTTGTTGTGTCAGCAATTCATCAGGTGAGCAATGTACACAGAGTGACATAAAAAAGCGGAATGGTCTACTTCAATATATATGTGCCAGATGCACAAAGGACAAGTTGTACATACTGTTTTTATTGAGAGTAAGAAAATAAATGTGTGTTTCTTCATTTAATGCAATGTAGGGTAGTGCGAGGTCATCTGGTCTACATTGCTTGATCATACTCTTCTTCATGTCCTTCCTTTCAAGCACGGATATTTTACTTTGCTCCTTCTATATATTATAAATTGTACTATATCTGTTTGCACAAGTGAGTAACACCTGGTGTGTGATAAACATCAGTTAATTTTCTATATAATTCACTTGGGTAGAGTATGCATCACACATTGAAAATTATAGCCACGTGTGTTTTTGTTAGTTCTACTTTTCCTAAGAGCCCCATTTCTCCATTTGTTTGTCTCTCCTTATGTTAAATCTGTCACCGAATCTGGCACTAGTATTTTATCGCTTTATTGTTTAGGAGAAGCTTCTCAATTACAACTTGACGCATATTTATTGACATTGTCCTCTCTCTCATACATTTGTAGTCATCCTAATCCAGGATCTCATTATGGTAGCTTGTGTTTTTTCTATGAAGGCAATGTGTTAGGGCGCAAGAAACATTTCCTAGAGATTCTGGATAGAGTGGAGTGATTCGATTTGTTAGGAATCTAATTTGTCTCATGTTTTTGGAAATTTGCTGGACCCAGCAAATTCAATCATTTTTTTATTCAATTAGTGTAAATGCACAAAAATGCTTGCCACCAATTTACATATTGTCAAAGATTTTATTGGCCAGAGAATGCTCACATGACCTAGGCCATAGCCGAGTGAGCTTCCCCAAAATGCAATGCAGTTATGACATCACATGGTATAACATAGCCAATTAGGAGGCACCATCATAGCCAGTATAAAAACTAAGGCAGAGAATGCAGCAGCCAGTTGGGGGTGAATCTGAATAGTAAAATGACATTACAGCTTCTCATAAATAAACAGCAATTGAGATAGGGAGATAAAATTATACAATACTGAATAAGCTGTACAAATGGTATGTGACAGCACATGAGTAAACAAGATTAGTTACTAAGGAACAGGCAGTTGGTTAGCATAGACTACTATCCTTTTCTCCATAACCATAAATGTTGAGGTCACTTTGATATTACAGAGGCATTAAAGGTAATCTGTCACCCATAAAATGCCAATTGAGCTATTTATACAGGTGCTTCTCACAAAATTAGAATATCATCAAAAAGTTACTTTATTTCAGTTCTTCAATAAAAAAAAGGGAAACACATATATTATATAGAGTAACTACAAACAGAGTGATTTACTTCACGTGTTTATTTCTGTTTCCCCTTTTCCCCATAGTTTGTAAGCTTGCGAGCAGGGCCCTCACTCCTCCTGGTATCTGTTTTGAACTGTATTTCTGTTATGCTGTAATGTTTATTGTCTGTACAAGTCCCCTCTATAATTTGTAAAGCGCTGCGGAATATGTTGGCGCTATATAAATAAAATTATTATTATTTATTATTGTTATGATTATGGCTTACAGCCAATGAAATCCCAAAAGTCATTATCTCAGTAAATTAAAATAAGTAACAAAAAGCACCTGCAAAGGCTTCCTAGGCATTTAAAAAGTTCCCTTAGTCTGTTTTAGTAGGCTCCACAATCATGGGGAAGACTGCTGACTTGACGGATGTTCAGAAGGCAGTCATTGACACACTCCACAAGGAGGGTAAGCCACAAAAGGTCATTGCTAAAGAAGCTGGCTGTTCACAGAGTGCTGTATCCAAGCATATTAATGGAAAGTTGAGTGGAAGAAAAAAGTGTGGTAGAAAAAGGTACACAAGCAGCCAGGGTAACCGCAGCCTTAAAAGTATTGTTAAGAAAAGACCGTTAAAAAAAAAATATATATATATATATATATATATATATATATACAGCTCTGGCAAAAATTAAGACACCACTGCAAAATGTTCAGTTTGCCTGATTTTTCTCTTTATAGGTATATTGTTTAGTAAAATGTAAATTGTTCTTTTAGTGTATCAACTTCTGACAACATGTTTCCGAATTTCTGAGCAATAATATAGGTATATTGTTTAGTAAAATGTAAATTGTTCTTTTAGTGTATCAACTTCTGACAACATGCTTCCGAATTTCCGAGCAATAAATTTTGTATTTTTTTCTGACAAATAAAAATGGTCAAAAAAAAACAAACTCAGTGCTTTCAGACCTCTAATAATTCAAAGAAAACAAGTTCAGAATCATTTAGAAACAACAATACTAGTGTTTTAACTCAGGAAGAGTTCAGAACTCAATATTTTGTGGAATAACCATGATTTTTAATCACAGCTTTCATGCATCTCGGCATGCTTTTCACCAGTCTTTCACACTGCTTCTGGTGCAAAAATGTAAGCAAGTCTTCCTTCTTTGATGGCTTGTGACTGCCCATCATCCTCTTGATACCATTCCAGAGGTTTATAATGGGGTTCAGGTTTGGAGATTGGGCTGCCCATGACAGGGTTTTGATGTGGTAGTCTCTTAATTTTTGCCAGAGCTGTATCTGGAATCACCCGATCTATTAATATATAAAAAGATTATTCCAATCGGTAAATGGCATAATGCGAAAAAAAAGTAAAAACACCAGAATTTCGTTTTTTGGTGACCACTAGTGATGAGCGAATATACTCGTTACTCGAGATTTCCCGAGCATGCTCGGGTGACCTCCGAGTATTTTTTAGTACTCGGAGATTTAGTTTTCTTTGCCGCAGCTGAATGATTTACAGCTACTAGCCAGCATAAGTACATGTGGGGGTTTCCAGATTGCTAGGGAATCCCCACATGTTATCAAGCTGGCTAACAGATGTAAATCATTCAGCTGCAGTGAGGAAAACTAAATCTCCGAGCACTAATAAATAATCGGAGGACACCCGAGCGTGCTCGGGAAATCTCGAGTAACGAGTACAGGTCCTTCTCAAAAAATTAGCATATAGTGTTAAATTTCATTATTTACCATAATGTAATGATTACAATTAAACTTTCATATATTATAGATTCATTATCCACCAACTGAAATTTGTCAGGTCTTTTATTGTTTTAATACTGATGATTTTGGCATACAACTCCTGATAACCCAAAAAACCTGTCTCAATAAATTAGCATATTTCACCCATCCAATCAAATAAAAGTATTTTTTAATAACAAACAAAAAAACCAACAAATAATAATGTTCAGTTATGCACTCAATACTTGGTCGGGAATCCTTTGGCAGAAATGACTGCTTCAATGCGGCGTGGCATGGAGGCAATCAGCCTGTGACACTGCTGAGATGTTATGGAGGCCCAGGATGCTTCAATAGCGGCCTTAAGCTCATCCAGAGTGTTGGGTCTTGCGTCTCTCAACTTTCTCTTCACAATATCCCACAGATTCTCTATGGGGTTCAGGTCAGGAGAGTTGGCAGGCCAATTGAGCACAGTAATACCATGGTCAGTAAACCATTTACCAGTGGTTTTGGCACTGTGAGCAGGTGCCAGGTCGTGCTGAAAAATGAAATCTTCATCTCCATAAAGCATTTCAGCCGATGGAAGCATGAAGTGCTCCAAAATCTCCTGATAGCTAGCTGCATTGACCCTGCCCTTGATGAAACACAGTGGACCAACACCAGCAGCTGACATGGCACCCCACACCATCACTGACTGTCGGTACTTGACACTGGACTTCAGGCATTTTGGCATTTCCTTCTCCCCAGTCTTCCTCCAGACTCTGGCACCTTGATTTCCGAATGACATGCAAAATTTGCTTTCATCAGAAAAAAGTACTTGGGACCACTTAGCAACAGTCCAGTGCTGCTTCTCTATAGCTCAAAAGTGGATTTACCTGGGGAATGCGGCACCTGTAGCCCATTTCCTGCACACGCCTGTGCACGGTGGCTCTGGATGTTTCCACACCAGACTCAGTCCACTGCTTCCTCAGGTTCCCCATGGTCTGGAATCGGTCCTTCTCCACAATCTTCCTCAGGGTCCGGTCTCCTCTTCTCGTTGTACAGCGTTTTCTGCCACATTGTTTCCTTCCAACAGACTTACCATTGAGGTGCCTTGATACAGCACTCTGGGAACAGCCTATTTGTTGAGAAATTTCTTTCTGGGTCTTACCCTCTTGCTTGAGGGTGTCAATGATGGCCTTCTTGACATCTGTCAGGTCGCTAGTCTTACCCATGATGGGGGTTTTGAGTAATGAACCAGGCAGGGAGTTTAAAAAAGCCTCAGGTATCTTTTGCATGTGTTTAGAGTTAATTAGTTGATTCAGAAGATTAGGGTAATAGGTCGTTTAGAGAACCTTTTCTTGATATGCTAATTTATTGAGACAGGTTTTTTGGGTTATCAGGAGTTGTATGCCAAAATCATCAGTATTAAAACAATAAAAGACCTGACAAATTTCAGTTGGTGGATAATGAATCTATAATATATGAAAGTTTAATTGTAATCATTACATTATGGTAAATAATGAAATTTAACACTATATGCTAATTTTTTGAGAAGGACCTGTATATTCGCTCATCACTAATGACCACAACAATGCATTAAAATGCAAAACCGGGCGATCAAAAGATAGTATCAACACCAAAATGGTATCAGTAAAAACATTAGCTTGGCGCACAAAAAATAAGCCCTAACCCAGCCCAAGAGCATGAAAAATGGAGACGCTATGGGTCTTGGAAAATGGTGCAATTTTTTTTTTTAACAAACTTTGGATTTTTTTTAACCACTTAAATAAAAAAGAACCTATACATGTTTGGTATCTGCAAACTCATAATGACTTGGAGAACAATAATGGCAGGCCATTTTTAACATTTGATGAACATGGTAAAAAAAACAAAGCAAACAAATAGTTGTGGAATTACACTTCATTTGCAATTTCACTGCACTTGGATTTTTTTCCCCATTTTCCAGTACACCATATGGTAAAACCAATGATGTCCTTCAAAAGTACAACTTGTCCCGCAAAGAACAAGCCGCCAGGGAAGCAGGGGAGCAAAGACAGAAACTCAAAAATGGAAAATTCCCCGAGGGCAAAAAAGTTAAATAACTTGCTGATGGTTGAATGCAGTGTTAGGAGACCTCCTCCAAGTGTTATACATGTTTTTTTTTTCAAGGAAAATAGAGGCTTTGCACTACTTGCAATTAATGGCAAATTGTTTAATTGTGAATTAACTTTTGAGCTAAAAATTTTGCAAACTTTGCGTATTCATATTTCAAACAATTAACTTGTCTCTAAATCTGGACAGTTGCTGCAGATTTGCTGACTGCATATTTTAGTTGTAACAATCTTATACCAACATATTTCAATATTATTCTTGCTAAGCCGATATCTCTCCTAAAGAAGGATTGGGTATGGCTACATTTTTACTCTTGCAATGCTTTGTTTCCTCCATATAATTAGTGTTAGGCAGTTAGTGTTATGCGATTAATTGATTATTTGCAGTAATGGAGATTCCTAGTTACCTGAGGAAAAGGTCTCCGCATGATGTATTGGTCATTGGAGTCCTACTCTAGTATCCCGCTGTGATCAACTGTAGCTTCCTGTGGAAGAGGAAATACAGCAATTCATGGTGCTCAACACAATCAATGGAGTGTCTGTATGACACATGTATAATCTCATTCCTCCAGAAGCTATATCTTATTCATATGTCCTAATAGACTTCTAATATATATGCCTTAGTGAGTCCTGTTTTGGTTTGTAATCAAAATACTGCAACCATGTGGTTTTATACTGTAAAGCAGGGGTGTCAAACTGCATTCCTCGAGGGCTGCAAGCAGGTCATGTTTTCAGGATTTCCTTGTACTCCACAGGTGATAATTTAATCACCAGCTCATTATTTGTGTAGGTGATTAAATTATGACCTGTGTAGTACAAGGAAATCCTGAAAACATGACCTGTTTGCAGCCCTCGAGGAATGCAGTTTGACACCCCTGCTGTAAAGGACACTGTGGCCCGTAATATATTATTATACTCACTTACATAGCGCCATTAATTCCAAAGCATTTTACAGACAATGCGGTGTAATGGAGATCAACTCCTGCTATACTAACTTGCATGTTTGGCTCAACTGCTTCTGCTTTACCAACCTGTAGCCAGTCGCACCTGCTGCATTCAGCGCCCAGATCGCACAGTACAAGAATGTACTGTGCGATGAGGTTGGAACCAAGCCGGGAGGTGAGAAGGAAGTGCTATCTTCACAACAAAAGGGGGTTCATGCTTAGTGGCTCCTGTGTAAGGAGAAGAACCCAGCTAGGCATGCTTCCTCCGTGACGGGTCCGGAGCCTTTGGTGCTGTCACCTATGTTGCAAGGGGAGGGGCTTAGGGCTCCAGACCATTCCCTGCACTTCTGGAAAGGGGGCATGGTTAAGCTGAGGGAACTGCAGTGTACGAGTGAACAGACAGTTTGGGCGGGAACGTTGAATGAGCAGACGCCTGCGGAAAGGCTACAGCTGTGAGGAGACGCGGAGGTCTAGGTCCAAACCTGGGACATGACAGAGATACCTCTAGAAACTGTCGACTGAGTGATGTATGGACCTCGCTGACACCGCTGTCACAGCTGACTCTGCGACATCACTGACTGTGAGGGATAAGGTCAGTGAGCGGGATGTAGGCGCACATTTATGCAGTACAACCAACCAGGCTGTCCATTGTGATCTGTGCTTTGAGAGTGCTGCATGCTTCCGTCATGCTGGGACAATCACAGCCAGTGATAAGGACGTTTTCTTCTCGACCTCCACTACTTCTTATGCCCAAGACCCGCATAAGGTCCACGAGGAAACACCGCCAACGTCAGGACCACAAATAAACACCACCATTGTCAGAATTCAGGACACCGACTTCTTCTTGACTGCATCAGACTCTTACTGCGTCACAAGCAATACAGTCTTCAAGACAGAAAACATATTCCCAAAATGTCAAATCCCCTCTAATGTCATCATGGGGGCGCTAATTTTAGCCCAGAACACTCTCAAAACAGCGATCAATACAAAAGAACCAAAAAGAGAGTATAGTATTCTGAATAGAAATGAATTTATTAAATTACTACAAATAAATAATGACATACAACGATATAAACAATCACTTTTGAACAAAGTAAAAAAGCCTGACTTCACAGGTGTAACACCCAGGAACAACATATGTAAGTGGATGGGAAGGAAGTTTTAACATGTAGGCTCAGAGAGCAGATATTATTATCCACTCACTCACATTATAACCAGTATAACTAAATAAAGTAGCCAGACGAACCTATAAAAAGTGTCAATGTGCAAAAAAAGTGCTAATCATGCAAGGACATCTAGTCAGTCATAAACTGGGTAATTAGAGTAAAAGACCCAATCCTAATAAAAGATTAAGAATCTTATGAATGGCCATGTTATAATCCTCACCCATAAATCTCCACTGTTAGGACCTGAGCGATGCAGCCCCAACGCGCGTTTCGCGTTGGCTTCCTCAGATCTTACTGCGTCACAGTCTAGGCGCCACCAGCGACCTCCAGGAGTTCAACAGTGACTGGCGTCAGAGTCATAAGTCTTGATTATTGAACAGGCCTTGCGGGACCTTTGCAGAGGTGGAAAGTGACACGCACACATGTGAACAGGAGTGGGGGGTGACAGTCCCGGCGGCGAAGGTCCGGACCGGGGAGGTGGCCATGAATTTAATTGGTGAACCAGGATGGGTGGAAGATGTATGGAAAGAGATCCAATCCATGAGGGAAGATCTGAACGAGACTAAAAGGAAGGTGACATCGCTAGGTGCACCCGGAAGCACACTGTTCTCAGAACCATGATGGGGTGGAAGAGTATCTTGACGGGAAGAGCCTCCAAGTTGTTACCACTGTGGAGAACTAGGACATGTGGTCCGAGTCTGCCCTCACCGGGGGCAGCCCCTACAGCACTGCCCATTAAACTAGGAGGCTCTGAGGCTGGGAGACACCACCTGGAGCCAGAACAGCCTGAAAGGGGAACCAATAGTCCCAACAATTTAGTGTCAGTGTGTCTATTAGTATGGGCTGAAATGGACGGGTGGGCCGAACGCTGCCTGGTAGATACGGGCTCTCAAGTAACCACGATGCCTGAGATGTACTTTAAAAGACATTTCCAAGAAGCCATGAGGCCTGAATGGGGGCCAGTGATTAAGTTGATGGCCGCCAATCAACTACCTATCCCGGTCACAGGGGTGGCATGGATGCAGATTAAGGTCTGCGGCAAAGACCTGGGCTACAAGGGAGTGGTGTTAACCATGGGTGACCCCACACATGGACATACTGTCACACTGGGAATGAATGTACTCAGGAAGTTTGGAAGTCTTCTTATAATGAGTCTCCTAAAGTGTTCCTGAAACAATAGAGACCACATACACCACAAAGGAGAGTGTTTCAGCAGTTGATGCAGATGGCCCAGGCACAAGAGGCCTCCTGTGATGGAACGGTGATGGGAAATGTGATAATTCCAGCTGCAGCCAATCTCATCATACCACTGGGTCAAAGTGTGCTGTCAGTTCCTGTCTGCACTTGCACCCCGCTGGATGGGTTCAAAGTACTACTAGAACTGGCTACCGTGGAGAATTTACCTTCAGGGCTCTTGGTTGCCATTACATTAGCTACCGTTCATGATGGAATGGTACCCGTGTGGTGTGTGAACTTAAGGGAAGACACTGACGCTTCCCCCAGAAGCGAAATCGGTAAAATTCTCGGCATGCCAAATTCTGGCATGCCAGATACCATCACAGTCAGTCCAATTAAAGGTAAAAGGGGAAGATTCATGGACTGTAGCTGTTAAGACAGTCCCTGTGTTCGATCCCCAACCACAGAAAAAGGGGCATCACATCTTAGAACAAACCTGGGCTGGGTTGACAGAGTGCATACCGCAGCAGGTGGAGCAGTTGGAGGCCTTACTTGGACGTTACCAGGATGTGTTTATTCGACATGAGGATGATTTTGGCTGTACGACTGCCATCACACATGAGATTCCAAAGGGTAATGATGCGCCTGTGAGAGAGCGTTATCGACAGATTCCTCTGCAAATGTACCAGGAGGTAAAAGGGATGCTCACACAAATGCTACAGAATGGTGTCATTTGAGAGAGCCAAAGCCCGAGGGCTGCACCCATTGTCCTAGTAGGAAACAAAGATGGAACTCTATCGTTCTGTGTGAAATATCGCAAACTAAATGCCTGCTAAGTGCGAGATTTATATCTACTACCCTGTATCGAAGAATCCTTGTCTGCTCTGGGGAACACCAAATACTTGACTCTAGACCCGGCTAGTGGGTACTTGCAAGTTCCGATGTCAGAACACGACCGAGCGAAGATGGCCTTTATACTACTTATGGGCCTGTATGAGTTCAATAGAATGCTGTTCGGTTTGGCTAATGCTCCCATAACTTTTCAACGACTCATGGAAAGATGTTTAGGAGATCTAAACTTTGAAGCCACTCTCATCTACCTGGATGACGTAATTGTGTTTGCCACCACATTTGAAGAGCATTTACAATGCCTTGAGCAAGTACTCAGCCGACTTTAGAAGCACGGGCTGTGAGTAAAACCTTCTAAATGTCATCTGTTCCGCACTCAGATTGAGTACCTAGGGCATGTGGTCTCTGCAGAAAGTGTAAGACCGTCCCCTGAGAAGATTGCGGCAGTAAAAGACTGGCCTACCTGAGAACCCTAAAGGATGTTTGACCCTTTATAGGGTATCGGGAATGACTGCACCCACATTGCGAATCCATTACTAGAACTGTTGAAAGGAGTGCCATCAGGATCAAAAAATTGGGAAATTCAGTGGGGAGAGCATCAGGAGAACGAGTTCCAAGCCTTGAAAATGGTGCTGACAGAAGACCCGGTCCTGGTCTATGCTTACTTTTCTCAACCTTTTATTCTCCAAACGGATGGGAGTGTACATGGGCTCGGAGCAGTATTGTCGCAGGTCCAAGACGGGAAAGAAAAGGTGATTGCCTATGCGAGTCATTCCCTCCATGACTCTGAATGGAATCCCGACAACTACAGCTCATTCAAACTCGAATTGTTGGCTATGGTATGGGCCATGACAGAAAAGTTTGTGGAATACCTATCAAGGTCTGAGGTTCTGGTGCGCACTGACAACAACCCACTGTCTCACCTGGAGAACGCAAAGATAGGGGCTCTGGAGCAGCAAATACCTGTACAAAATAGTCTACAAACGGGGGGGGGCTGAAAATACCCATGCAGATGTGTTGTCCAGAGTTCCATATAAGCAGCCTGGTCCTAACTGAGATGAAGAGCTGGAGGCTGACGAAGTTCCTAAGTTCCGAGGATCTGTCAGGATGTTGGCAGCTCTGCGTGAATCGGCTCGGGCAGAATGTTAGGAAGGTATGCTGGGACAGCCCCGCGATGAGTGGGTACAGATACAGCAGGAGGATGGAGTGTTCGTGTTCGCCAAAATTAGGCAGTGGGTGGTCCTCAAACAACCGCCCTGGTAGGAAGAGAGAGAGACCCTGTCCGCCGGGACAAAACAAATCCTACGTCAATGGGAGAGGCTCAATCTGAGAGACAGATTGCTGTATAGAAAGGTCCAGCTGCAGCGAGCCCTGGCTGCCACTTGGAAAGTAGTGATTCCTGAGGGGCTATTACATCAAGTGGCCACAGAGGCACATGAAAAAGGGGGCCCACTTCAGTCAGGAAAAGACTTTTCAGTGGTAACAGAGACTGGAGTACCATCCATTGCTAAAAACAGTGGTGGAAGAAGTGTGTTGGCTCTGTAGGAACTGCGAGCTGTCCAAACCTCTGGAACAAAGGGCCCCCACACAAACTATCGTGACCTCCGCCCCGCTAGAAGTGTTGATGGTTGACTAATATACTGTCTGATAATAGGCGCAGCCCATCAAGGATACGAACATTGTATAGTCATGGTGGATCACTTCACTAAGTTCGCTGTTGTGACCAACTTGGAACCAAACTGTAAAATCTGCAGCTTATGTAATCTGTAAAAATTTCATCCAAGTGTAAGGCTGTCCGAAACAAATACATTCTGACCAGGAAGCCTGTTTTTTGGGAAAAGTGATGGAGGAGTTGCATCGTATGTACCAAATTGGCAGGTCCCGCTGTTATGATACGGTGGTCTAGGAGCAACATGGAACAAGCTCTGAAGGAAGTGGTAACTGTACTGACTGCAGTCCCTAAGCTCAACACAACACTAGAAGTAGCCGTGGAATGCTCCTAACTCTCCCTAGGCATCTCGTCACAACCTAAGAGCTAACTACCCCTAAAGAAAGAAGCAGGAAAGCTATCTTACCTCAGAGAAAATCCCCAAAGGATAGATTAGCCCCCCACAAATAATGACTGTGAGTGGAGAGGGAAAAGACATACACAGAATGAAACCAGGATGAGCACAGGAGGCCAGTCTAGCTAAATAGATAGGACAGGATGGAATACTGTGCGGTCAGTATAAAACACTACAAAAATCCACGCAGAGTTTACAAAAAAAAACTCCACACCTGACTAAAGGTGTGGAGGGCAAATTTGCCTCCCAGAGCTTCCAGCAAGACAGAATAAATTCACACTGATAAGCTGGACAAACATAGAAAGCACAGAATGGATGAGTCCACAATCTATGGACAGAAAAGAGCAAGCAAAAACTTAGCTTAGCTGAACTGGTCAGGATAACAGGGAACTCCAAAGAGATGTGAATCCAACCAGAAACCATTTACAAGTGGCACTGGCAGAAGACAGAGCCAGACCTAAATAGCCGAGCAGAAGAGAAGATAAGTGGAGGCAGCTGATGACAGCTAACTCCAAGGAGCAGCCATACCACTAGAAACCACAAGAGGGAGCCCAAGAGCAGAACTCACAAAAGTGCCACTTACAACCACCGGAAGGAGCCCAAAAGCGGAATTCACAACAGTACCCCCCCCCTTGAGGAGGGGTCACCGAACCCTCACCGGAGCCCCCAGGCCGATCAGGACGAGCCAAGTGAAAAGCACGAACCAAATCGGTGGCATGGACATCGGAGGCAACAACCCAAGAATTATCCTCCTGGCCATAACCCTTCCACTTGACAAGATACTGAAGCCTCCGCCTCGAAAAACGAGAATCCAAAATCTTCTCAACCTCATATTCCAACTCTCCCTCAACCAACACCGGGGCAGGAGGGTCAACCGAGGGAACAACGGGCACCACATATTTCAGCAACAAAGATCTATGGAAAACATTATGAATGGCAAAAGAGGCAGGAAGAGCCAAACAAAAAGACACCGGATTAATAATTTCAGAAATTTTATAAGGACCAATAAACCGAGGCTTAAACTTAGGAGAAGAAACCTTCATAGGAACATGACGAGAAGACAACCAAACCAAATCCCCCACACGAAGACGGGGACCAACACACCGACGGCGGTTAGCAAAACGTTGAGCCCTTTCCTGAGACAATGTCAAATTGTCCACCACATGAGTCCAAATCTACTGCAGCCTGTCCACCACAGAATTAACACCAGGACAATCAGAAGGCTCAACCTGTCCAGAAGAAAAACGAGGATGAAAACCAAAATTACAAAAGAAAGGTGAAACCAAAGTAGCCGAACTAGCCCGATTATTAAGGGCAAACTCGGCCAACGGCAAGAAAGACACCCAATCATCCTGATCAGCAGACACAAAGCATCTCAAATAGGTCTCCAAGGTCTGATTAGTTTGCTCAGTTTGGCCATTAGTCTGAGGATGAAACGCCGAAGAAAAAGACAAATCAATGCCCATCCTAGCACAAAAGGCCCGCCAAAATCTAGAGACAAACTGAGAACCTCTGTCAGACACAATATTCTCTGGAATGCCATGCAAATGAACCACATGCTGAAAAAATAAAGGAACCAGATCTGAGGAGGAAGGCAACTTAGGCAAAGGTACCAGATGGACCATTTTAGAGAACCGGTCACAAACAACCCAGATAACAGACATCTTCTGGGAAACAGGAAGATCCGAAATAAAATCCATGGAAATATGCATCCAGGGCCTCTCAGGGACCGGCAAAGGCAAAAGCAAACAACTAGCACGGGAACAGCAAGGCTTGGCCTGGGCGCAAGTCCCACAGGACTGCACAAAAGCACGCACATCGCGCGACAAAGAAGGCCGCCAAAAGGACCTAGCAACCAAATCTCTGGTACCAAAAATCCCAGGATGACCAGCCAACACAGAACAATGAACCTCAGAAATTACCTTACTTGTCCATCTATCAGGAACAAACAGCTTCCCCACAGGACAAGGGTCAGGCCTATCAGCCTGAAATTCCTGAAGCACCCACCGCAAATCAGGGGAGATAGCAGAAAGAATCACCCCCTCCTTAAGAATGCCAACCGGCTCAAGGACTCCAGGAGAATCAGGCAAAAAACTCCTAGAGAGGGCATCAGCCTTAACATTCTTAGATCCCGGAAGATACGAGACCACAAAACCAAAACGGGAGAACAACAGGGACCATCGAGCCTGTCTAGGATTCAGCCGCTTGGCCGACTCAAGGTAAATCAGATTCTTATGATCGGTCAGGACCACAACACGGTGTTTAGCTCCCTCAAGCCAATGTCGCCACTCCTCAAACGCCCACTTCATAGCCAACAACTCCCGATTGCCGACATCATAATTGCGTTCCACAGGCGAAAACTTTCTGGAAAAAAAAGCACACGGTTTCATCAAAGAACCATCAGACTCCCTCTGAGACAAAACGGCCCCTGCCCCAATCTCAGAAGCGTCGACCTCAACCTGAAAAGGAAGAGAAACATCCGGTTGACGCAACACAGGGGCAGAAGTAAATCGGCGTTTAAGCTCCTGAAAGGCCTCAACAGCCTCAGAGGACCAATTAGTCACATCAGCGCCTTTCTTCGTCAAATCAGTAAGGGGCTTAACCACACTGGAAAAATTGGCAATGAAACGGCGATAGAAATTAGCAAAGCCCAAAAATTTTTGAAGACCCTTCACAAATATGGGTTGGATCCAGTCATAAATAGCTTGGACCTTAACAGGATCCATTTCTATAGACGAGGGAGAAAAAATAAAACCCAAAAAAGAGACCTTCTGAACTCCGAATAGGCACTTAGACTCCTTCACAAATAAAGCATTATCACGAAGGATCTGGAACACCATCCTGACCTTCTTCACATGAGACTCCCAATCATCGGAAAAAAATCAAAATATCATCCAAATATACGACCATGAATTTATCAAGATAATTGCGGAAAATATCATGCATGAAAGACTGGAACACAGATGGAGCATTAGAGAGCCCGAATGGCATCACAAGGTATTCAAAATGGCCTTCGGGTGTATTAAATGCAGTTTTCCATTCGTCACCCTGTTTAATACGAACAAGATTATATGCCCCTCGGAGGTCAATCTTAGTAAACCAACTAGCCCCCTTAATCTGAGCAAACAAATCAGTAAGCAAAGGCAAGGGGTATTGGAATTTGACCGTGATCTTATTAAGAAGACGATAATCAATACAGGGTCTCAAGGAGCCATCCTTCTTAGCAACAAAAAAGAAACCCGCTCCCAATGGTGACGAAGAGGGCCGAATATGCCCTTTCTCCAAAGATTCCTTAACATAGCTCCGCATGGCGGCATGCTCTGGCACAGACAGATTGAAAAGTCGGCCCTTAGGGAACTTACAACCAGGAATCAAGTTAATAGCACAATCACAGTCCCTGTGCGAAGGAAGGGAACTGGACTTGGGCTCATCAAATACATCCTGGAAATCCGACAAAATCTCAGGAACCTCAGAAGAGGGGGAAGAGGAAATTGACATCAAAGGAACGTCACTATGTACCCCTTGACAACCCCAACTAGTCACCGACATAGTTTTCCAATCCAGCACCGGATTATGTTCCTGTAACCATGGAAATCCCAGTAGAACAACATCATGCAGGTTATGCAACACCAGAAAACGGCAATCTTCCTGATGTGCAGGAGCCATGTACATAGTCATCTGTGTCCAGTACTGAGGTTTATCCTTGGCCAAGGGTGTAGCATTTTATTTTTATTTTTTATTATTATACATTTTTATAGCGCCATTTATTCCATGGCGCTTTACATGTGAATACGGGGCAAATATAGACAATTACATTAAACATGAGCATCAATGCCCCTCAAAGGAGTAGGGCTCTGCAAAGGCTGCAAGGAAAAAGCACAGCGCCTGGCGAATTCTAAGTCCATTAAGTTCAGGGCAGCGCCTGAATCCACAAATGTCATGACAGAAAAGGACGACAATGAGCAAATCAGGGTCACAGATAACAGAAATTTAGGCTGGTAATGGTAACAGACCTAGCGACTCTCTTAGTACGCTTAGGGCAATCAGAGATAACATGAGCCGAATCACCACAGTAAAAACACAGCCTATTCTGACGTCTGAATTCCTGCCGTTCTATTCTAGTCAAAATCCTATCACATTGCATAGGTTCAGGACTTTGCTCAGAGGATACTGCCATATGGTGCACAGCTTTGCGCTCGCGCAGACGCCGATCAGTCTGAATGGCTAGAGACATAGATTCGCTCAAACCGGCAGGCGTAGGAAAGCCCACCATAACATCTTTAAGGGTTTCAGAAAGACCTTTTCTGAAAATAGCAGCCAGTGCCTCTTCATTCCATTTAGTGAGCACAGACCATTTCCTAAATTTCTGGCAGTATAATTCTGCCGCTTCCTGACCTTGACACAAGGCCAACAGGGTTTTTTCTGCATGATCCACAGAATTAGGTTCGTCATACAATAATCCGAGCGCTTGAAAAAATGCATCTACGTTCAATAATGCCGGATCCCCTGTTTCAAGAGAAAAAGCCCAGTCTTGAGGGTCACAACGCAGCAATGACATGATGATTTTTACTTGCTGAATGTGATCACCAGAAGAACGGGGTTTCAAAGCAAAAAAACAATTTTCAGTTATTTTTAAAGTTCAAAAACTTGGATCTGTCCCCAAAAAACAAATCAAGAGTAGGAATTATGGGCTCTAAAGCCGGAGTCTGGACAACATAGTCCTGGATACTCTGTACTCTTGCAGCAAGTTGATCCACACGAGAAAACAAACCCTGAACATTCATGCCAGAGCATATATCCTGAACCACCCAGATATCAAGAGGAAAAGAAAAAAAAAAGACAAACCAAAGCACAGAAAAAAAAAATGGTTCAGAACTTTCTTTTCCTTCTTTTGAGATGCATTTAATTCATTTTTGGCCACTTGTACTGTTATGATACGGTGGTCTAGGAGCAACATGGAACAAGCTCTGAAGGAAGTGGTAACTGTACTGACCGCAGTCCCTAAGTTCAACACAACACTAGAAGTAGCCGTGGAATGCTCCTATCTCTCCCTAGGCATCTCGTCACAGCCTAAGAGCTAACTACCCCTAAAGAAAGAAGCAGGAAAGCTATCTTGCCTCAGAGAAAATCCCCAAAGGATAGATTAGCCCCCCACAAATAATGACTGTGAGTGGAGAGGGAAAAGACATACACAGAATGAAACCAGGATGAGCACAGGAGGCCAGTCTAGCTAAATAGATAGGCCAGGATGGAATACTGTGCGGTCAATATAAAACACTACAAAAATCCACGCAGAGTTTACAAAAAAAAACTCCACACCTGACTAAAGGTGTGGAGGGCAAATTTGCCTCCAAGAGCTTCCAGCAAGACAGAATAAATTCACACTGATAAGCTGGACAAACATAGAAAGCACAGAATGGATAAGTCCACAATCTATCGACAGAAAAGAGCAAGCAAAAACTTAGCTTAGCTGAACTGGTCAGGATAACAAGGAACTCCAAAGAGATGTGAATCCAACCAGAAACCATTTACAAGTGGCACTGGCAGAAGACAGAGCCAGACCTAAATAGCCGAGCAGAAGAGAACATAAGTGGAGACAGCTGATGACAGCTAACTCCAAGGAGCAGCCATACCACTAGAAACCACAAGAGGGAGCCCAAGAGCAGAACTCAGAAAAGTGCCACTTACAACCACCGGAGGGAGCCCAAGAGCGGAATTCACAACATCCCGCACCACGCCGTATCACCCTCAAGGTAACTGTGTCTGTGAACAATTTAACCAGACACTAATCCAAATGCTGAGGACCCTGGAGGAGGACTGAAAAACCTGATGGCCTGAGTATGTATCAGAATTAGTATGGGTATACAACAATCGAGTGCACCGAACCACTGGTTATACTTCCTATACCCTCTTATTCGGCCGTGCAGGAAGAGGTATCACTGAGCTGAATTTGGATCCAGAGGAGGAGTACCCACGGATGGGAGTGTCCACCTGAGTCTGAGAACATCGTCATCGGGTGCAGACACTACTTCATCTGGTGTAGACCCGGTTTCGAGAGTTGGAACATTCAGAGGTGGCTCCTCTACGGAGGACAGCTATACAAGCTAGAGACCGGGTATTAGTCAAAGAGAAATGTCCTGGAGATAAGTTAGATCATCGATGGAAAAAAATACCATATCGTGTGCGGCGACAAGTCAATTCTGAAGGGCCTATCTATGAAGTTCAGCCCGAAGGGGTCAAAGATGCTCCTACTTGTGTTGTGCACCAAAACATGTTACACCCTTGCGTGTCTAGAGACCCTGCTTGAACTGAGAAAGAAGAACACAATGCTCCTGAGAATCTCCCATCAGACTCCTGCAATTCCTGAAATGGCTGTTTTTTCAGAGTTGAACACGTCTCCGCCTTCGTTGATCCAGCCTGATTCAACTGCTTAAATAGAACCAACTGATATTCCCAGTTTATGACGTTCCGAACGTTCGACAGCAGGAAAAACCCCCAACCGATTTGATTAGGATCATTTTGTTTGGCAGCAAGTTGTTCGAAACATAGAAGAATGTCATCGCATACTACAAGAACTCTTGCCTGTGGAATGGCAAGCACAAAGAGAGGGGGAATGTAAGGAGAAGAACCCATCTAGGCGTGCTTCCTCTGTGACACAAAAAGTTGCGTTCCCGTGCGGTTGTCGGGCACGTCAAAAGCCGCATGCGGACGCATCCGCATATAATGCATGTCCCTGCGTACCCAATGTTAAAAATAGGGGTGACCAGAAAAATGCCCACAGGAAAAATGCCCACAGGAAAATTGCCCACAGGAAAGTTGCCCACAGGAAAATTGCCCACATGGAAAATTGTCCACATGGAAAATTGCCCACACGAAAAATTACACACCTGGCAAATTGCCCACACAGAAAATTGCCCACATGGAAAATTGCCCATATGGAAAAGTGCCCACATGGAAAATTGCCCACACAGAAAATTGCCAATTGCAGCATAACAACGTTTCAGATCTATGATATTTGAGGTGCAAGGTCAAAAATGCCCACAGAAAATTGCCCACAGACTGAATTACAGGTTAAATGCTCTGCAGGACAGGGGGATAGAATATGCATGTATACATGAGATGCTCTGCAGGGCAGAAGAATAATATATAATTATAGGTGAGATGCTCTACAGGACAGAGAATAGCAAAGATCTATAGGTTAAATGCTCTGCAGGACAGGGGGATAGTATGCAGGTATACGTGAGATGCTCTGCAGGGCAGAAGAATAATAGAATTATAAGTGAGATGCTCTGCAGGACAGAGAATAGTATAGAATTATAGGTGAGAAGCTCTGTAGGACAGAGAATAGTATAGAATTATAGGTGAGAAGCTTTGCAGGACAGAGAATAGCAAAGAGATATAGGTTAAGTGCTCTGCAGGACAGGGGGATAGTATGCAGATATATGTGAGATGCTCTGCAGGGCAGAATAATAAAATAGAATTATAGGTGAGATGCTCTGCAGGGCAGAAGAATAGTATAGAATTATAGGTGAGATGCCCTGCAAGAGATAGAATAGCATAGATCTATAGGTTAAATGCTCTGTAGGACAGGGGGATAGTATGCATATATATACGTAAGATGCTCTGCAGGGCAGAAGAATAATATATAATTATAGGTGAGATGCTCTGCAGGACAGAGAAGAGTATAGAATTATAGGTGAGATGTTCTGCAGCACAGGGGGATACTATGCAGGTATACATGAGATGCTCTGCAGAACAGAATAATATATAGTTATAGGTGAGTGCTCTGCAGGACAAAGAATAGTATAGAATTATAGGTGAGATGCTCTGCAGCACAGAAGAATGTCGGTGAAAATTGCCCACACAGAAAACTACCCACAAGTTTATTAAGAACAGTTTATTAAGGAGTTCTAATAACAATAACTTAAGTTTATTAAACAATCATTGCACACCTGCAAATAATTAGCTGCCAGGTGATAGTCCTTGACTTCCATGGGCTCCATTGAAATACAATACAGCACAACACAGGCAGCAAAGAAAATGCAGAATGGATTTCAACAAAGGTCTTTGGGCCCAGTTTACTTCTCCAGGTTCAACAGGTTCAGTTCACTCATCCCTAGTTCCAGAGTACAGATTTTGTTCTTAGGAATTGTCATTCCACTGTGCTAACAATAATTCCATTCTCAATGTGGTGTGTCTGGGCCTAGAGACCCTTATTCCACTCTCAGTGCAGTGTGTCTGGGCCTAGAGACCCTTATTCCACTCTCATTGTGGTGTGTATGGGCGTAGAGACCCTTATTCCACTCTCAGTGCAGTGTGTGTGGGCCTAGAGACCCTTATTCCACTCTCAGTGCGGTGTGTCTGGGCCTAGTGATCCTTATTCCACTCTCAGTGTGGTGTGTCTGGGCCTAGAGACCCTTCTTCCACTCTCAGTGTGCTGTGTCTGGGCCTAGAGACCCTTATTCCACTCTCAGTGTGCTGTGTCTGGGCCTAGAGACCCTTATTCCACTCTCATTGTGGTGTATCTGGGCCTAGAGACCCTTATTCCACTCTCATTGTGGTGTGTCTGTGCCTAGAGACCCTTATTCCACTCTCACTGTGGTGTGTCTTGGCCTAGAGACCATTACTCCACTCTCAGTGTGGTGGATGTGGGCCTAGAGACCCTTATTCCACTCCCATTGTGGTGTGTGGGCCTAAAGACCCTTATTCCACTCTCATTGTGGTGTGTCTGTGCCTAGAGAACCTTATTCCACTCTCATTGTGGTGTGTCTGTGCCTAGAGACCCTTATTCCACTCTCATTGTGGTGTGTCTGGGCCTAGAGACCCTTATTCCACTCTCAGTGCGGTGTGTGGGACTAGAGACCCTTATTCCACTCTCATTGTGGTGTGTATGGGCCTAGAGACCCTTATTCCACTCTCAGTGCAGTGTGTGTGGGCCTAGAGACCCTTATTCCACTCTCAGTGCGGTGTGTCTGGGCCTAGTGATCCTTATTCTACTCTCATTGTGGTGTGTGTGGGCATAGAGACCCTTATTCCACTCTGCGCAGTGTGTCTGGGCCTAGAGACCCTTATTCCACTCAGTGTGCTGTGTATAGGCCTAGGGACCCTTATTCCACTCTTATTGTGGTGTGTGTGGGCCTAGAGACCCTTATTCCACTCTAATTGTGGTACGTGTGGGCCTAGAGACCCTTATTCTACTCTCATTGTGGTGTGTGTGGGCATAGAGACCCTTATTCCACTCTGTGCAGTGTGTCTGGGCCTAGAGACCCTTATTATACTCAGTGTGCTGTGTATAGGCCTAGAGACCCTTATTCCACTCTTATTGTGGTGTGTGTGGGCCTAGAGACCCTTATTCCACTCTCATTGTGGTGTGTGTGGGCCTAGAGACCCTTATTCCACTCTCATTGTAGTGTGTGTGGGCCTAGAGACCCTTATTCCACTCTCTTTGTGGTGTGTCTGGGCCTAGAGACTCCTATTTCACCCAGTGTGCTGTGTATGGGCTAGAGACCTTTATTCCACTCTCAGTGTGCTGTGTATGGGCCTAGAGACCCTTATTCCACTCTCAATGTGCTGTGTATGGGCCTAAATACCCTTATTCCACTCTCATTGTGGTTTTCCTGGGCCTAGAGACCCTTATTCCACTCTCACTGTGGTGTGTCTGGGCCTAGAGACCCTTATTCCACTCTCATTGTGGTGTGTGTGGGCCTAGAGTCCCTTATTCCACTCTCATTGTGGTGTGTCTGAGCCTAGAGACCCTTATTCAATTCCATCATATGTGTATGATACATGACTACATAGGATCTGTTCACCCTTAGGCTGTGTGCACACGTTGCGTTTTTTTCATGTTTTTTTTGCGTTTTTCGCCATAAAAACTATATTAAAGGGACACTGTCACCTGAATTTGGAGGGAACAATCTTCAGCCATGGAGGCGGGGTTTTCAGGTGTTTGATTCACCCTTTCCTTACCCGCTGGCTGCATGCTGGCTGCAATATTGGATTGAAGTTCATTCTCTGTCCTCCATAGTACACGCCTGTGCAAGGCAAGATTGCTTTGTGCAGGCATGTACTGTGGAGGCCAGAGAATGAACTTCAATCCAATATTGCAGCCAGCATGCAGCCAGCGGGTAAGGAAAGGGTGAATCAAAAACCCCAAAACCCCGCCTCCATGGCTGAAGATTGTTCCCTCCAAATTCAGGTGACAGTGTCCCTTTAAACGCATAAAAAACGCATACATTATGCATCCCATCATTTAGAATGCATTCCGCAATTTTTGTGCACATGATACGCTTTTTTCCGAAAAAAAAACGCATCGCGGTAAAAAACACAGCATGTTCAATAATTTTGTGGATTTTCTCCATTTTCCCGCTATTTAATGCATTGGGAAGCTCCAGAAAAAAACGCGCCAAAAAACGTGAAAAAAACGCATGTGGATTTCTTGCAGAAAATGTCTGGTTTTGCTCAGGAAATTTCTGCAAGAAATCCTGAACGTGTGCACATAGCCTCCCTCTTGGCAGTCATAAGTAGACAGGGAAGGAAGTGCAGGTGCCAGATTCACTGCTACTGAAGTCAATGGGAGAGTGGCGCTGCTATGGCACTTCCACTCCTCTGACAGATTCTGACTCTCAATTTTCTGCGGTGCCTTCTGGGCTTCCAGGACCATCTATCTCAGCCAGCAGCACCCTGCTTTTGGTGGGCTCCCACTGAGATGATAATGTATTAGATGTGACCTGCAGCCCATGTAACTCCACAGATAATACAGTGATTCTTTTGTGAGTACTGATAGCAGTGATGGCTCCTCTGGATCACACTGCTGCTGGTTCTGCATGTGCTGCTGTTCTGGGCTGGTAAGAGGAGTAAGGCAGAGTCAGTGAGAGATGAGAGCAGACTATATCTATCTATTGCTGATAATGACAGACTGCTACAAACCACAGAACTTCAGCATTTTAGCAGTTTTGCACTAGGTCAGCTGTAAATCACAAGTTGATCACATATCATGAGAACATCCTCACCTTGCACCTCAAATATCATAGATCTTAAACTTTTTGATGCTGCAATTGGCAATTTTCCATGTGGGCAATTTTCCATGTGGGCAATTTTCCATGTGGGCAAATTTCCGTGTGGGCACTTTTCCGTGTGGGGAATTTTCCGTGTGGGAAATTTTCCATGTGGGCAATTTTCTGTGTGGGCAATTTTCCGTGTGGGCAATTTTCTGTGTGGGCAAAATTCCTGTGGGCATTTTTCCTGTGGGCATTTTTCATGTGGGCAATTTTTCTGTTGGCAATTTTCCTGTGGGCATTTTTCAGGGAACCGCTGTGTGGTTCTCTGTGCCTTCTAAATTCTAAAGCAACCCTCTATTATATAGTAATGCCGGGTGCAAGTGCCCTAGTAAACAGTACCCATATTTTGTCCCCTAGAAAGTAAGAATGCCCTCTGTGTGCCCCTTTGATAGTCACAGTAACCTGAGTTCCCTATAACAATAAGTGCCCACTTTACATTTAATAATGTCCCGAGTCTCCCCTGTACAGCTCCCCTATTTACAGTATGATGCTCTCTTACACACAGTACAATGCCCCCTCACTGTATATATACTGACTCCTTAGTAGCCCCCAAACTGTTTGATGGCTCCAACACTGTATGATGGCCCCTCACTGTAATCTCCACACTGTATGATGGCCCCCTAGATAGCCTCTATATAGTATAATGCACCAGATAGTCCTGAATATAGTATAATGCACTCCCCATAGGCCTCCATATAGTATAATGCACTCCCTATAGGCCTCTACATAGTATAATGCACCAGATAGTCCTCAATATAGTATAATGCACTCCACCTATGTCTTCATATAGTATAATTGACTCCCCATAGGCCTACTCTATGTTGTATAAGGTAGCCCCCATAGGTAGACTCTATAGCATAAGGTAGCCCCATAGGCAGACTCTATAGCATAAGGCAGCCCCATAGGCAGACTCTATAGCACAAGGCAGTCTGCATAGGCAGACTCTGTAGCACAAGGCAGCCCTCATCGGCAGACTCTGCAGTATAAGGAAGCCCCCATAGGCAGACTCAATAGTATTAGGGAGCCCACCATAGGCAGACTCTGTAGTGTAAGGCAGTCCCCCATAGGCAGACCTTGTAGTATAAGGCAGCAACCCATAGGCAGATTCTGAAGTATAAGGCTGCCCCCCATAGGCAGACTCTGTAGTATAAGGCAGCACCCATAGGCAGACTGTAGTATAAGGCAGCCCCCTTAGGCAGACTCTGTAGTATAAGGCAGCCCCCCCATAGGCAGATCCTGTAGTGTAAGGCAGCACCCCATAGGCAGACCCTGTAGTATAAGGAAGCCCCTATAGGCAGACTCTGTAGTATAAGGAAGCCCCCCATAGGCAGACTCTGTAGTATAAAGCAGCCCCCATAGGCAGATCCTGTAGTATAAGGCAGCACTCCATAGGCAGACTCTGTAGCATAAGGAAGCCCCTATAGGCAGACTCTGTAGTATAAGGAAGCCCCCCATAGGCAGACTCTGTAGTATAAAGCAGCCCCCATAAAAATAAATAACTACTTGCCTCTTTTCTTCTTGGTTCCTCCACTGCTCTGAGCGCCTGCACATCGCCGGACTGCATGCCCCGGGCAGTGACGTCATCGCGCCCACTGTCAGTGTCAGCGTCGGTGACATCAGACGCTGACGGGGGATGATGAGAGAAGGAGTGTAGCGCTCCTTCTCTCATCTATGCGATCAGCTGTATCGCCATGTAGCCGATACAGCTGAACCTGCGATGACATGTGGGGGCCCACTGCTGGCACCTGCCCCCCTGCCTGCTTAGGGGCTCCATAGAGGCCAGGCGGCATTGCAGGGAGATCGATTCTCCCTGCTCTGCCACAGAATGTAACTGTATTGGCATGCTGCACACACCGATACAGTTACAGTAGTGTAGCTCAGGGTGGGCCCCCTCAGAGGGCCCCCTCTGCCCCCCCCAGTAGCTACGCTACTGTGTAGAGATGTCCCTATTCCTAAGAATAGGAAAAAGGTGGCTCAGTGCTAACTACTGAGCCACTGTTAGCACTAAGCCACTTTTTCCTATTCTTATTAATTCCCCCTATAAAAAAGTAATACAAATAGGGTTGAGCGACCTTTGCTTTTATAGGATCGGGTCGGGTTTCACGAAACCCGACTTTTTCAAAAGTCGGGTCGAGTGAAATCGGCCGATCCTATAAAAAAGTCGGGGTCGGGGTCGGCTGAAACGCGAAACCCAATGCAGTGCATTGGGTTTCCATGGTTCCCAGGGTCTGAAGGAGCGGAAACTCTCCTTCAGGCCCTGCGATCCATATTTTAGTGTAAAATAAAGAATTAAAATAAAAAATATCGCAATACTTACCCTCTGACGCGCCCTGGAACTAACCGGCAGCCTTTCTTCCTTAGAATCAGCCTTCAAAGACCTTCGGTGACGTCGCGGTGACGTCGCGGCTTGTGATTGGTCGCGCGGCGGTCACATGGGCGGCCGCGCGACCAATCACAAGCCGCGACGTCACCGTGACGTCACCGAAGGTCCTTCCTAAGAATCAGCGCTTCCAGGACCTTCGGTGACGTCGCGGTGACGTCGCGGCTTGTGATTGGTCGCGCGGCCGCCCATGTGACCGCCGCGCGACCAATCACAAGCCGCGACGTCACCGCGACGTCACCGAAGGTCTTGGAAGGCTGATTCTAAGGAAGAAAGGCTGCCGGTTAGTACCAGGGCGCGTCAGAAGTATTGCGATATTTTTTATTTTAATTCTTTATTTTACACTTAAATCTGAATTCCGATACCAATTCCCGATATCTTAAACATATCGGGAATCGGTATCGGAATTCCGATTCCAGATTCAAAAGATCGCCGACTTCATGGCCGACCCCACGCTGGGGTCGGGTCGGGTTTCATGAAACCCGACTTTGCCAAAAGTCGGCGACTTTTGAAAAATTTCGACCCGTTTCGCTCAACCCTAAATACAAATTAAAACTATAAAAATAGTACCAAATTATTTTTTTAGGGCCACTATGAATTAAAAAAGGTATTTTCCCCTTATATAGTGCTTCATTTAAAAAAAAATGAGACTTTGCTGTGGCCATTTAGGGATTTAGAAACAGTGATCCTGAAAGGGTTTAGGGTTTTTCTATGAAAGCGTGCAGAAAACTTTTAACTTTCGATTTATTAACAAGAGTTTTCGCGTTTAATGTCTTTCCTTCTAATCTTTGCAAGTAGACCCACATTTTGTCAGCTCAACATAGCAGTAAAACTCAAATCTCTTAAAAGCTTTGAAAGCTTAAACTTGTTTATTAGGCTTTTTTTATAAACTGTTATGCTCCCAGTTTCGCACCAACATGTTAATCAGCATAATAAGATGTAATACAATTAGTACAAAATAGTTTCCTGAACTGAGCTGCTGATTAACATTTGTCGGAAATACCCAACTCTTTGACAACTGTTTATCTATTGTTTTCTGAGATTCTTTAGATCATACCTCTCAACATATGAATGTAATTTTCAAGGACATTTGTTCGCAAGTTACCCCAAGGCAGACACTCAGCATGCTAGTTGAATGTGACATTAATCATCATGCTAATGTCGGCTTGAAGTAATTGTTAACTTTTAGCACAACAGTGCCTTTTGTGAGTTGGCTCTATGGAAAACTCATAGTTCTCATACCAAAAGAAGGGAAGGTATATTCAACTTAATAAAATTCCTCAACAAATTAAGGAACTTAAAAATCTTGTAACTTAACTTTTTTGTTGACTTCTAATTATAAAAAGGACATAATAAAACCTAATCTCTCCCTTAAAAAAATAAAAGAATCCTAAAAATTTAAAAAATGCTGCCTTGGCCAAGCCACAATATTTGTCTTGGCTATATTGAAGACCAGCTACACTTTGGTGCACAGGAAAAGTTTTATTTTTCACTTTTAGCTTTTTTTTTCAGACGTCTGTGATTCATTTACTTGCTCTGTGAATTTGACTGATAGAACAGGTACCCATTAGGCTATGTGCCTACAATAGGGATATAGCAGTATTTTCGTTGTATCCAAAACACAGCGCTCTAATCACACTGGTAAATCCACATTTGTTCATTGAACCATATGGATTTATCTCAGCCAATGAATGGCTGTGGGTGAGACTACGCAGCGGAGACTAGCGTCCCTGCTGCAGATAATTGACATGCTGCGACTCGTTATTCCACACCGATGGTGAGTATACGCAGTGTTAAATAGAAGCACAGTGAGCATGGGATTTCTAGATATCCCATCCACTGTGCTTGCAACCTTGAATGCTGCATTTTGGATGCAGCGCAGGTGACCTGCGTGTTGAAAACCCTGGTATTCCGGATTGTGGGTACATACCCTTATAGTCAATACGGCTATTCACATGTCTGTGTTGTATGTAGAAAATGTTCACAAAATAAAATCATGGAGATCTCAGTTTTTGATTGGATTTATGGATCAACCCTTTCTCGACATATGAGGTACAGTTACGCCAAATGTCAGGTTTGGATGTGGGCTCACGTGATAAAATTATTAGTGTAATTCAAAACTACAACTCATTCCACAAAAAACAATCTCTCATACAGCTATGTGGATGAAAATATAAAAAAGTTGGCTCCTGGAAGACGGGAAGGAAAAAACGAAAACATGGAAATAGGCCGCAGCACGAAGGGTTTAATATTATAATGTTAATTATAAATTTTTAGGTCTGTAAAAATCAGATAGCATCGGTGTATAGTCTAAGTGCTGTCCGTGATTAAAATTGTGATAGGAGAAGCTCTGCAATGTATTTTTTTTTCATACATGAAAATCACTGATAAAACATTGATGGTAAAAACTGACACACTGACCAAACACTGATGAAAAATGGATCCTAAAAACTAATGGAAATAGGACCGTGTTTTGCATACGTGAAAAATCACAGATTTATAAATGAGGTCTTAAAATAAACATATATGGCATATACATATGGTTCCCTGAGGATCTTCTAGCTTTTTTTACTGCCTAATGAAGAAAATTAAATAGGGTGTATCTTTTGGAGGTGCAGCCTTCACGGCACCCCACACAAGGATTCTCCCATAATTGAGATGGGTTTGTTGCAGTTCACGCACATTCAATTTTATTCAGGCTGTTAAACAAAGCATAAGGGATACAAACCCAAGGCACCTTGTCTGGTGATTACAGTTTCAAAAGGGTACACAACTTGACAGACAGAGAGCAACTCAATACACTTAGGCAAATGTTGTGATCGCTATAGGCTCTAGTCATACTCTAGATCTAGTGACACTAGCTGTGTAGGGTTGATGAGGGATCCAACCGCTATTGGTTCAAGAGTGCTGTCGAAGTGGGATATGCTAACAGTCTCGCATAACAGGACGTGCCAAGCCACTAATAGTCTACCTCCAACCTGGCACTGGAGACTGTGAGGTGCCACTCTACTGCATTTACACAAATGAGGAGAGACCCTTTCCTTGCCAACTGCTTCTGCTTATACACAGCAGAAATCATCCTCATTAAAGGGGTATTACAATCTCAGAAACATACAGTATATCCACTAGATGTGGGTCCCACCAAGCATGCTTGACTTTTTATGAAATCGAATTGTAGTTAATGCAGAAAGCCCTACATGCATGGCCACCTCTTCATTCGCGATGGTGCAAGGTGGGGCCATATTTTCAACCTCCAAATATCATTTGTTGCATTTCCTATGGATGTACCATACATTTCTGAGATTTGATTCCCACTTTAACTTTAGAGGCACAGTACATGAAAATAAAAACAAACAAAAATAAATAAAATGGCATGCAGAGAATGGACGAAGAGGCCTTGGTAACCATAAACATGCACTGGCATGACATATCAGTACCACAAAAATGTTCTGCCAGCTTCACTGGTGGTACCAAATAGTAATATGAACAGTAATAATGAAAATTAGTGCAAGCACACTGTTTTCCTTGGAAATCCCTAAATGGGATGCACATCTATTAAAATGCAATCTATAATATAACACTGGGAGCGTCACTCTGTCCGAAGCCTTTATAGACTGCGCAAGCACAAGCGCCGGCGCAGTTTGGACCCCACAGAGTGATGCTCCCAGGAGATCGCGGTATGCGTAAACACTGAACGCACACCGCGATCTCCACCGGAGAGGCAGGGACGCGCCAGGAGGGTAAGTATATTCACCTGTCTGTCCCGTTCCAGCGCTGCGTGCGGCTCCGTCTCCCGGGTCCATTGCCTGTGACGTTCACAGTTCAGAGGGCGCGATGACGCGCTTAATGCGTGCCGCCCTCTGACTGAACAGTCACAGCCAGAGGAGCCGGAACATGGAGCGGACGCAGCGCTGGATCAGGGCCAGGTGAATATAGCAAGTGCCGGGGGCCTGAGCGAGCGGCGACTCCAGCACCTGACCCCCAGAGCGCGCCGGTGCCCCCGCCTGCTCAGGCCCCCCAGCACTCGGCGCCCAGCGACGATAGGTGAGTATGGTATTTTTTTTTATATATCGCAGCAGCAGACGGGGCATATAATCCTATGGAGCATCTTATGGGGCCATCAACCATAATGGAGCAGTGTACGGGGCATATAATACCATGGAGCATCTTATGGGGGCCATCAACCATAATGGAGCAGTATACGGGGGCATATAATACCATGGAGCATCTTATGGGGCCATCAACCATAATGGAGCAGTGCACTGGGGCATATAATACCATGGAGCATCTTATGGGGCCATCAACCATAATGGAGCAGTGTACGGGGCATATAATACCATGGAGCATCTTATGAGGGCCATCAACCATAATGGAGCAGTGTACGGGGGCATATAATACCATGGAGCATCTTATGGGGCCATCAACCATAATGGAGCAGTGTACGGGGGCATATAATACCATAGAGCATCTTATGGGGGCCATCAACCATAATGGAGCAGTGTACGGGGGCATATAATACCATGGAGCATCTTATGGGGCCATCAACCATAATGGAGCAGTCTACGGGGGCATATAATACCATGGAGCATCTTATGGGGCCATCAACCATAATGGAGCAGTCTACGGGGGCATATAATACCATGGAGCATCTTATGGGGCCATCAACCATAATGGAGCAGTGTACGGGGCATATAATACCATGGAGCATATTATGGGGTTCATCAACCATAATGAAGCAGTGTACGGGGGCATATAATACCATGGAGCAACTTATGGGGCCATCAACCATAATGGAGCAGTGTACGGGGGCATATAATACCATGGAGCATCTTATGGGGCCATCAACCATAATGGAGCAGTGTACGGGGGCATATAATACTATGGAGCATCTTATGGGGGCCATAAACCTTTATGGAGCAGTGTACGGGGCATATAATACTATGGAGCATGTTATGGGGGCCATAAACCTTTATGGAGCAGTGTACGGGGGCATATACTATGGAGCATCTTATGGGGGCCATAAACCTTTATGGCTATAAAGGCACAGATGATTGGCCTCGGGGAGACCAAAACATCCAACAACGCGGAGACACCTGTTGTGAGTTCTGTTTTTGGGCTCCCTCTGGTGGTTACTGATGGTACTGGGTGACTTGTCTTTCCTGGGTTTCTGGGTTCCACCTGTTCCATCAGCATATGGGAGTTTCCTATTTAACCTGGCTTTGCTGGCATTTCCTCGCCGGTTATCAATGTATCCAGTGTGTCTTGTTACCTCTGCTCCCTGCTCCTAGAACCTTCTGGACAAGCTAAGTTTGGATTTTCCTGTTTTGTGTTTTGCTTAATTTGGTTTTTAGTCCAGCCTGCAGATATGTGATTTTCTGCTGCTGGTTGCTCTAGTGGGCTGAAATTGCTTTTCATGTACCATGAGTTGGCACATGAGTTCAAGTAATTTCAGGATGGTTTTTTGAAGGGTTTTTCGCTGACCGCGCAGTTCACTTTTGTATCCTCTGCTATCTAGCTTTAGCGGGCCTCATTTTGCTGACACTGTTTTCATACTACGTATGTGCTTTCCTCTCATTTCACCGTCATTATATGTGGGGGGCTGCTATTTGCTGTGGGGTATTTCTCTGGAGGCAAGAGAGGTCTGTGTTTCTTCTGATAGGGGAAGTTAGACCTTCGGCTGGAGCGAGACGTCTAGGATCATCGTAGGCACGTTCCCCGGCTACTTTTATTTGTGTGTTAGGTTCAGGGTCGCGGTCAGCTCAGGTTCCATCGCCCTAGAGCTTGTTTGTATCTGTGCTTGTCATTTTTGTGATCCCCTGCCATTGGGATCATGACAGTATAACCGGCCCACAAAGTGTTAATTGTATTGGCTGAAGTAGGAGGATAAGTAGTCTGAGGAAGTTTTTTTTTTTTTTTCTTTCCCCTTTCCCTCAGAGTTTGCTGCCTAGTCTTATTGCAGCCTGGCTACTTCCTCCTCCTCTTAATCTTTGAATGGCTCTGATCTCAGCTGTTTATCATGGACGTCCAGAGTTTGGCTTCCAGCCTGAATAATCTTGCCGCTAAGGTTCAAAATATACAGGATTTTGTTGTACATGCTCCTATGTCTGAACCTAGAATTCCTGTCCCAGAGTTTTTTTCTGGAGATAGATCTCGTTTTCTGAATTTTAGGAACAATTGCAAGTTGTTTCTTTCTTTGAAATCTCGCTCCTCTGGAGACCCTGCTCAGCAAGTCAAGATAATTATATCTTTCCTGCGGGGTGACCCTCAGGATTGGGCATTTGCATTGGCACCAGGGGACCCTGCGTTGCTTAATGCGGATGCATTTTTTCTGGCATTGGGTTTGCTCTATGAGGAACCTAACCAAGAGATTCAGGCTGAAAAAGCTTTGTTGGCCCTCTCTCAGGGGCAAGATGAAGCAGAAATTTATTGTCAAAAATTTCGGAAGTCGTCGGTGCTTACTCAGTGGAATGAGTGCGCTCTGGCTGCAAAGTTTAGAGATGGCCTTTCTGAGGCCATTAAAGATGTTATGGTGGGGTTCCCTGCGCCTGCTGGTCTGAATGAGTCTATGACTATGGCTGTTCAGATTGATCGGCGTTTACGGGAGCGCAAACCTGTGCATCATTTGGCGGTGTCGTCTGAACCGTCACCTGAGATAATGCAATGTGATAGAATTCAGTCCAGAAGTAAACGGCAAAAGTATAGGCGGACAAAAGGGTTGTGCTTTTATTGTGGTGATTCAGCTCATGTTATATCAGCATGCTCTAAACGCACAAAAAAGGTTGATAAGTCTGTTGCCATTAGTACTTTACAGTCTAAGTTCATTCTGTCTGTGACTCTGATTTGTTCATTATCATCCATTTCCGTCGATGCCTATGTGGATTCAGGCGCTGCCCTGAGTCTTATGGATTGGTCATTTGCCAATCGCTGTGGGTTTAGTCTGGAGCCTCTGGAAGTCCCTATTCCTTTGAAGGGAATTGACTCTACACCTTTGGCTATGAATAAACCTCAGTACTGGACACAAGTGACCATGCGTATGACTCCCGTTCATCAGGAGGTGATTCGCTTCCTGGTACTGTATAATTTGCATGATGTTCTAGTACTTGGTCTGCCATGGTTACAAACTCATAATCCAGTCCTTGACTGGAAATCAATGTCTGTGTTAAGCTGGGGTTGTCAGGGGGTTCATGATGATGCACCTCCGATTTATATCGCTTCATCTACTCCTTCTGAGATTCCTGTGTTTTTGTCTGATTATCGGGATGTTTTTGAGGAGCCTAAGCTCAGTTCGCTTCCTCCTCACAGGGATTGCGATTGTGCTATAAATTTAATTCCAGGCAGTAAATTTCCTAAAGGTCGTTTGTTCAATCTGTCAGTGCCAGAGCATACTGCTATGCGGGATTATGTTAAGGAGTCCTTGGAAAAGGGACATATCCGTCCATCTTTGTCCCCTTTGGGAGCAGGTTTTTTTTTCGTGGCCAAAAAAGATGGTTCCTTGAGGCCTTGTATAGATTATCGTCTTTTGAATAAGATTACCGTAAAATATCAGTATCCTTTGCCATTGTTGACTGATTTGTTTGCTCGCATTAAGGGGGCTAAATGATTCACTAAGATTGATCTTCGGGGTGCGTATAATCTTATACGAATAAAGCAAGGTGATGAGTGGAAAACCGCATTTAATACGCCTGAGGGCCATTTTGAGTATTTGGTAATGCCTTTTGGACTTTCTAATGCTCCTTCAGTCTTCCAGTCCTTTATGCACGATATTTTCCGTGAATATCTGGATAAATTTATGATTGTGTATTTGGATGATATTTTGGTTTTTTCTGATGACTGGGAGTCTCATGTTCAGCAGGTCAGGAAGGTGTTTCAGGTCCTGCGGGCCAATTCCTTGTTTGTAAAAGGCTCAAAGTGTCTCTTTGGAGTCCAGAAGATTTCTTTCTTGGGGTATATTTTTCCCCTTCTACTATTGAGATGGATCCCGTCAAGGTTCAGGCTATTTGTGACTGGACGCAGCCTACATCTCTTAAGAGTCTACAGAAGTTCTTGGGCTTTGCTAATTTCTATCTTCGTTTTATAACTAATTTTTCTAGTGTTGTTAAGCCTTTGACGGATTTGACTAAGAAGGGTGCTGATGTTGCTAATTGGTCTCCTGCGGCTGTGGAGGCCTTTCAGGAACTTACAGTTAGGGCCAGAAATATTTGGACAGTGACACAAGTTTTGTTATTTTAGCTGTTTACAAAAACATGTTCAGAAATACAATTATATATGTAATATGGGCTGAAAGTGCACAATCACCGCTGCAATATGATAGTTTCCACATCCAAATCGGAGAAAGGGTTTAGGAATCATAGCTCTGTAATGCATAGCGTCCTCTTTTTCAAGGGACCAAAAGTAATTGGACAATGGACTCTAAGGGCTGCAATTAACTCTGAAGGCGTCTCCCTCGTTAACCTGTAATCAATGAAGTAGTTAAAAGGTCAGGGGTGGATTCCAGGTGTGTGGTTTTGCATTTGGAAGCTGTTGCTGTGAGCAGACAACATGCGGTCAAAGGAACTCTCAATTGAGGTGAAGCAGAACATCCTGAGGCTGAAAAAAAAGAAAAAATCCATCAGAGAGATAGCAGACATGCTTGGAGTAGCAAAATCAACAGTTGGGTACATTCTGAGAAAAAAGGAATTGACTGGTGAGCTTGGGAACTCAAAATAGGCCTGTGCGTCCACGGATGACAACAGTGGTGGATGATCGCCGCATACTTAATTTGGTGAAGAAGAACCCGTTCACAACATCAACTGAAGTCCAGAACACTCTCAGTGAAGTAGGTGTATCTGTCTCTAAGTCAACAGTAAAGAGAAGACTCCATGACCGTAAATACAAAGGGTTCACATCTAGATGCAAACCATTCATCAATACCAAAAATAGACAGGCCAGAGTTAAATTTGCAGAAAAACACCTCAAGAAGCCAGCTCAGTTCTGGAAAAGTATTCTATGGACAGATGAGACAAAGATCAACCTGTACCAGAATGATGGGAAGAAAAAAGTTTGGAGAAGAAAGGGAACGGCACATGATCCAAGGCACACCACATCCTCTGTAAAACATGGTGGAGGCAACGTGATGGCATGGGCATGCATGGCTTTCAATGGCACTGGGTCACTTGTGTTTATTGATGACATAAGAGCAGACAAGAGTAGCCGGATGAATTCTGAAGTGTACCGGGATATACTTTCAGCCCAGATTCAGCCAAATGCTGCAAAGTTGATTGGACGGCGCTTCATAGTACAGATGGACAATGACCCCAAGCATACAGCCAAAGCTACCCAGGAGTTCATGAGTGCCAAAAAGTGGAACATTCTGCAATGGCCAAGTCAATCTCCAGATCTAAACCCAATTGAGCATGCATTTCACTTGCTCAAATCCAGACTTAAGACGGAAAGACCCACAAACAAGCAAGACCTGAAGGCTGCGGCTGTAAATGCCTGGCAAAGCATTAAGAAGGAGGAAACCCAGCGTTTGGTGATGTCCATGGGTTCCAGACTTAAGGCAGTGATTGCCTCCAAAGGATTTGCAACAAAATATTGAAAATAAAAATATTTTGTTTGGGTTATGTTTATTTGTCCAATTACTTTTGACCTCCTAAAATGTGGAGTGTTTGTAAAGAAATGTGTACAATTCCTACATTTTCTATCAGATATTTTTGTTCAACCCTTCAAATTAAACGTTATAATCTGCACTTGAATTCTGTTGTAGAGGTTTCATTTCAAATCCAATGTGGTGGCATGCAGAGCCCAACTCGCGAAAATTGTGTCACTGTCCAAATATTTCAGGCCCTAACTGTAAGCGCCGGTTTTCTTCTGCCCCTGTGTTGCGTCAGCCAGATGTTTCGCTCCCTTTTCAGGTTGAGGTTGATGCTTCCGAGATTGGAGCGGGGGCGGTTTTGTCACAGAGAAGCTCCGATGGCTCAGTGATGAAGCCATGCGCGTTTTTTTCTAGAAAGTTTTCGCCGGCTGAGTGGAATTATGATGTTGGTAATCGGGAACTTTTGGCCATGAAGTGGGCATTTGAGGAGTGGCGTCATTGGCTAGAGGGTGCTAGACATCGTGTGGTGGTCTTGACTGATCACAAAAATTTGATTTACCTTGAGTCTGCCAGGCGTCTGAATCCTAGACAGGCTCGTTGGTCACTGTTTTTCTCTCGTTTCAATTTTGTGGTTTCATACCTGCCAGGTTCAAAGAATGTGAAGGCGGATGCTCTTTCTAGGAGTTTTGTGCCTGACTCCCTTGGAAATTCTGAGCCCTCTGGTATCCTTAGGGATGGGGTGATTTTGTCTGCTGTCTCCCCAGACTTGCGACGTGCTTTGCAGGAGTTTCAGGCGGGTAAACCCGATCGTTGTCCGCCTGAGAGACTGTTTGTTCCGGATAATTGGACCAGTAGAGTCATCTCCGAGGTCCATTCTTCTGCGTTGGCAGGTCATCCTGGAATATTTGGTACTAGAGACTTGGTGGCCAGGTCTTTTTGGTGGCCTTCCTTGTCGAGGGATGTGCGTTCTTTTGTGCAGTCTTGTGAAGTTTGCGCTTGGGCTAAGCCTTGCTGTTCTCGGGCCAGTGGATTGTTGTCACCTTTGCCTATCCCGAAGAGGCCTTGGACGCACATTTCCATGGATTTTATTTCGGATCTCCCTGTCTCTCAAAAAATGTCCGTCATCTGGGTTGTGTGTGATCGCTTTTCTAAAATGGTTCATCTGGTACCCTTGCCTAAGTTGCCTTCCTCCTCTGAGTTGGTCCCTCTGTTTTTTCAGAATGTGGTTCGTTTGCATGGGATTCCTGAGAACATCGTTTCTGACAGGGGATCCCAGTTTGTGTCTAGATTTTGGCGGACGTTCTGTGCTAAGATGGGCATTGATTTGTCCTTTTCGTCTGCATTCCATCCTCAGACGAATGGCCAGACTGAACGAACTAATCAGACCTTGGAAACTTATTTAAGGTGTTTTGTTTCTGCTGATCAGCATGACTGGGTTACCTTTTTGCCGCTGGCCGAGTTTGCCCTTAATAATCGGGCTAGTTCTGCTACCTTGGTTTCTCCTTTCTTTTGTAATTCGGGGTTTCATCCTCGTTTTTCCTCTGGTCAGGTGGAACCTTCTGATTGTCCTGGAGTGGACATGGTGGTGGATAGGTTGCATCGGATTTGGAGTCATGTGGTGGACAATTTGAAGTTGTCCCAGGAGAAGGCTCAGCAGTTTGCTAATCGCCGTCGCCGCGTGGGTCCTCGACTTCTTGTTGGTGACTTGGTGTGATTGTCTTCTCGTTTTGTTCCTATGAAGGTCTCTTCTCCTAAGTTCAAGCCTCGGTTCATCGGTCCCTATAGGATCTTGGAAATTCTTAACCCTGTGTCGTTTCGTTTGGATCTCCCGGCATCGTTTGCTATTCATAATGTGTTCCATCGGTCGTTGTTGCGGAAGTATGAGGTACCTGTTGTTCCTTCGCTTGAGCCTCCTGCTCCAGTGCTGGTGGAGGGAGAATTGGAGTATGTTGTGGAGAAGATCTTGGATTCTCGTGTTTCCAGACGGAAACTCCAGTATTTGGTCAAGTGGAAGGGTTATGGTCAGGAGGATAATTCTTGGGTGGTTGCCTCGGATGTTCATGCTGATGATTTGGTTCGCGCTTTTCATAGGGCTCATCCTGGTCGCCCTGGTGGTTCTCGTGAGGGTTCGGTGACCCCTCCTCAAGGGGGGGGGGTACTGTTGTGAGTTCTGTTTTTGGGCTCCCTCTGGTGGTTACTGATGGTACTGGGTGACTTGTCTTTCCTGGGTTTCTGGGTTCCACCTGTTCCATCAGCATATGGGAGTTTCCTATTTAACCTGGCTTTGCTGGCATTTCCTCGCCGGTTATCAATGTATCCAGTGTGTCTTGTTACCTCTGCTCCCTGCTCCTAGAACCTTCTGGACAAGCTAAGTTTGGATTTTCCTGTTTTGTGTTTTGCTTAATTTGGTTTTTAGTCCAGCCTGCAGATATGTGATTTTCTGCTGCTGGTTGCTCTAGTGGGCTGAAATTGCTTTTCATGTACCATGAGTTGGCACATGAGTTCAAGTAATTTCAGGATGGTTTTTTGAAGGGTTTTTCGCTGACCGCGCAGTTCACTTTTGTATCCTCTGCTATCTAGCTTTAGCGGGCCTCATTTTGCTGACACTGTTTTCATACTACATATGTGCTTTCCTCTCATTTCACTGTCATTATATGTGGGGGGCTGCTATTTGCTGTGGGGTATTTCTCTGGAGGCAAGAGAGGTCTGTGTTTCTTCTGATAGGGGAAGTTAGATCTTCGGCTGGAGCGAGACGTCTAGGATCATCGTAGGCACGTTCCCCGGCTACTTTTATTTGTGTGTTAGGTTCAGGGTCGCGGTCAGCTCAGGTTCCATCGCCCTAGAGCTTGTTTGTATCTGTGCTTGTCATTTTTGTGATCCCCTGCCATTGGGATCATGACAGACACCATCACGTGTTTCTCAACGCAGTGATTCCAGAACACTGCCCCCATCCCTTATGGGAAATATGCAGATGCATGTAAAGAAGCTGCGGAGACACCATCACGTGTTTCTCGACGCAAGCAGTGAATAGCCAGGCCTTTCCCCGGGAAGGAACAACCACGGGAAGGGCAGCATCCTATGAAGGATAGCCACCTATGCCAAGCATGGTATCCATCCACAGACAGCTGTTTCGGGGTTTTTGCCCCTCATCAGTGTGGAGTAGGAATCTGGCTATTAGGAGCAGTGCCTAGTAAAAAGGCTATAAAGGCACAGATGATTGGCCTCGGGGAGACCAAAACATCCAACACCGCGGAGACACCATCACGTGTTTCTCAACGCAGTGATTCCAGAACACTGCCCCCATCCCTTATGGGAAATATGCAGATGCATGTAAAGGGCAGGTGGCTTTCCTTCATAGGATGCTGCCCTTCCCGTGGTTGTTCCTTCCCGGGGAAAGGCCTGGCTATTCACTGCTTGCGTCGAGAAACACGTGATGGTGTCTCCGCAGCTTCTTTACATGCATCTGCATATTTCCCATAAGGGATGGGGGCAGTGTTCTGGAATCACTGCGTTGAGAAACACGTGATGGTGTCTCCGCGGTGTTGGATGTTTTGGTCTCCCCGAGGCCAATCATCTGTGCCTTTATAGCCTTTTTACTAGGCACTGCTCCTAATAGCCAGATTCCTACTCCACACTGATGAGGGGCAAAACCCCCGAAACAGCTGTCTGTGGATGGATACCATGCTTGGCATAGGTGGCTTTCCTTCATAGGATGCTGCCCTTCCCGTGGTTGTTCCTTCCCGGGGAAAGGCCTGGCTATTCACTGCTTGCGTTGAGAAACACGTGATGGTGTCTCCGCAGCTTCTTCACATGCATAAACCTTTATGGAGCAGTGTACGGCGCATATACTATGGAGAATCTTATGGGGGCCATAAACCTTTATGGAGCAGTGTACGGGGCATATACTATGGCGCATCTTATGGGGGCCATAAACCTTTATGGAGCAGTGTACGGGGCATATACTATGGAGCATCTTATGGGTGCCATAAACCTTTATGGAGCAGCGTATGGGGCATATGGATGGGAGCAGCAAATTACAGAACGGGGGCGCAGGATGGGAGCAGCACATGACAGAACGGGGGCGCAGGATGGGAGCAGCACATGACAGGATGGGGGCGCAGGATGGGTGCAGCACATGTCAGAATGGAGGCGCAGGATGGGTGCAGCACATGTCATAATGGAGGCGCAGGATGGGAGCAGCACATCAGAATGGGGGCGCAGGATGGGGACGCAGGATGGAGCAGCACATGACAGGATGGGGATGCAGGATGGAGCAGCACATGACAGGATGGAGACCATATACCAATATAAATGCTCGCCACCTGGGTTCAATAGCTAGTTACATGTGGTCAGGTAAGAGTTCCACTGCAGCCATTGCAACCTCACGATACATGTGAACCCTGAATGATCTGCTTTTTCAATTATGGAAGAGCTTTAATTCCTGCAGCAAATATTACAAGTGATATAAAAAATATTTTCTTTCCAAAGTTATAAACATGACACCATTAATTATTGAATAAAAGCAAGTAAAAAAAAAGTTCTGATGTACTTTATATGACCCTCAAAGTGTTTCTTTATCCCCATATCTACGCAGTTATTGTAAGATCTTTAATTTATGCCGTGCATGTCTCTGGGCTTTGTAGGAGTGTCAATCTATGTCTTTTGTAGGCCTACCATGTAATTACAATCCCTTGTCAATAGTCTTTGTCGTTAAACAGCTAATGACAACTGCTATAATGTGAGCATTTCCGCTGTGTCTGCAATGAAATCTGAAACATTGAACAGTTCCTCATTATTACGGAAATGTACAATTGCTTTGAAAAATATGACATAGATTTGCTGCAAACAGCAGAGTAATGGCCAGGGACAGGGAGTTTCAGTTTGATGGAAGAAGTTCTTACAGCTAAAATGTGCAAAAATGTGTGTATATTATTGAGATAATATATATCTATATATCTAGATCTCTCTCTCTCTCTCTCTCTCTCTATATATATATATACACTGCTCAAAAAAAAAAAAAAATCCCACATCCTAGATATCACTGAATGAAATATTCCAGTTGTAAATCTTTATTCAATACATAGTGGAATGTGGTGGGAACAATAAAACCTAAAAATTATCAATGTGATGTTCGTCCTTCGTTTTCGAAGATGACCATGACTTCAGGGTTAGAAGAGAATTAATAGTTATGGGTCCGGAGGTGGCTGATGAGTCCAATCCGGGCCCTGAAGGTTCGCCCACATACTTGACATAAGGAAGCAGATGTGGTCAGTACACCAGATTCTACTTGTGCCCTGCGTACAGCACGCTTTCTTTTTGTGTCACAGATTTTCCTATCTTCAGCTGCACGTGCTCCTGAGGTGATCCTGTCCCGCCAACCTGGACGATCCAGGGCAAGCTCTTCCCATTCATTGGTGTTGACTTCCAGGTTTTTGAGAGACACCTTAAGGCAATCCTTATAGTGCTTCTTCTGCCCCCCAACTGCTCGCTTTCCTTGGCACAGTTCTCCATACAGCAGTTGTTTCGGTAGTCGGCTGTCAGGCATTCTGACCACATGCCCAGCAGCCCACCTGACTTGGACTTTCAGCAGGAGAGTGTAAACGCTGCCGAGCCCAGTTTGTTCCAGAATTGCCATGTCTGGGACATTGTCTTGCCACCTGATGTGGAGGAGTCTGTGGAGGCAACTCATGTGGAAATGATTAAGCTGTTTAGCATGCCAGCTGTACACTGTCCAGGTCTCGCTAGCATAGAGAAGTGTGGTGGGGACCACCGCGCAGTAGACCTTCAGCTTGGTGGTAAGGCTGAGTCCTCATCGTTCCCAATTTTTGTGGGAAAAAAAAGATTTTTTATTTTCACGGCTCTGCGTTATAAACTGTAGTGAAACACTTGGGGGTTCAAAGTTCTCTCAACACATCTAGATAAGTTCCTTGGGGAGTCTAGTTTCTAATATGGGGTCACTTGTGGGGGGTTTCTACTGTTTAGGTACATTAGGGGCTCTGCAAACGCAATGTGACGCCTGCAGACCATTCCATCTAAGTCTGCATTCCAAATGGCGCTCCTTCCCTTCCGAGCTCTCCCATGCGCCCAAACGGTGGCCCCCCCCCCACATATGGGGCATCAGTGTACTCAGGACAAATTGTACAACAACTTTTGGGGTCCTATTTCTCCTGTTACCCTTGGGAAAATACAAAACTGGGGGCTAAAAAATAATTTTTGTGGGAAAAAAAAAGATTTTTTATTTTCACGGCTCTGCGTTATAAACTGTAGTGAAACACTTGGGGGTTCAAAGCTCTCACAACACACCTAGATGAGTTCCTTAGGGGGTCTACTTTCCAAAATGTTGTCACTTGTTGGGGGTTTCAATGTTTAGGCACATCAGTGGCTCTCTAAACGCAACATGGCGTCCCATCTCAATTCCAGTCAATTTTGCATTGAAAAGTCAAATGGCGCTCCTTCCCTTCCGAGCTCTGCCATGCGCCCAAACAGTGGTTTATCCCCACAGATAGGGTATCAGTGTACTCAGGACAAATTGTACAACAACTTTTGGGGTCCAATTTCTTCTCTTACCCTTGGGAAAATAAAAGATTGGGGGCAAAAAGATCATTTTTGTGAAAAAAATATGATTTTTTATTTTTACGGCTCTGCATTATAAACTTCTGTGAATCACTTGGTGGGTCAAAGTGCTCACCACACATCTAGATAAGTTCCTTAGCGGGACTACTTTACAAAATGGTGTCACTTGTTGGGGGTTTCAATGTTTAGGCACATCAGTGGCTCTCCAAACGCAACATGGCATCCCATCTCAATTCCTGTCAATTTTGCATTGAAAGTCAAATGGCGCTCCTTCCCTTCCGAGCTCTGCCATGCGCCCAAACAGTGGTTTACCCCCACATATGGGGTATCAGCATACTCAGGAGAAATTTTACAACAACGTTTGGGGTCCAATTTCTTCTCTTACCCTTGGGAAAATAAAAGATTGGGGGCAAAAAGATCATTTTTGTGAAAAAAATATGATTTTTTATTTTTACGGCTCTGCAGTATAAACTTCTGTGAAGCACTTGGTGGGTCAAAGTGCTCACCACACATCTAGATAAGTTCCTTAGGGGGTCTACTTTCCAAAATAGTGTCACTTGTGGGGGGTTTCACTGTTTAGGCACATCAGGGGCTCTCCAAACGCAACATGGCGTCCTATCTCAATTCCAGTCAATTTTGCATTGAAAAGTCAAATGGCGCTCCTTCGCTTCCGAGCTCTGCCATGCACCCAAACAGTGGTTTACCCCCACATGTGGGGTATCATTGTAGTCAGGACAAATTGTACAGCAAACTTTGGGGTCCATTTTCTCCTGTTACCCTTGGTAAAATAAAACAAATTGGAGCTGAAGTAAATTAATTTTATGTGAAAAAAAATTAAATGTTCATTTTTATTTAAACATTCTAAAAATTCCTGTGAAACACCTGAAGGGTTAATAAACTTCTTGAATGTGGTTTTGAGCACCTTGAGGGGTGCAGTTTTTAGAATGGTGTCACACTTGATTATTTTTTATCATGTAGACCCCTCAAAATGACTTCAAATTAGATGTGGTCCCTAAAAAAGGTGTTGTAAAAATGAGAAATTGCTGGTCAACTTTTAACCCTTATAATTCCCTAACAAAAAAATTTTTGTTTCCAAAATTGTGCTGATGTAAAGTAGACATGTGGGAAATGTTACTTATTAAGTATTTTGTGTGACATATCTCTGTGATTCAATTGCATAAAAATTCAAATTTGGAAAATTGTGAAATTTTCAAGATTTTCGCCAAATTTCAATTTTTTTCATAAATAAACGCAGGTAATATCAAAGAAATTTTACCACTATCATGAAGTACAATATGTCACGAGAAAATAATGTCAGAATCACCGGGATCGGTTGAAGAGTTCCAGAGTTATAACCTCATAAAGGGACAGTGGTCAGAATTGTAAAAATTGGCCTGGTCATTAACGTTGAAACGACCCTTGGGGGTAAAGGGGTTAATGATGGCTTTCATTTAGCTATTCTGTATGTAAATCCCATTTCCTTTAGGCGGTTTCTTACAGTTGACTCCAGTTTCCACCCATTTGTTCCTCATTTGTTTTTTTGTGCTTTTCCTGTTTTGTAGACATATTGCTTTAAGTTTCCGGTCTTGATGCTTTGATGTCTTCCTTGGTCTACCAGTATATTTGCCTTTAACAACCTTCCCATGTTGTTTGTATTTGGGCCAGATTTTAAACACAGCTGACGGTGAACAACCAACATCTTTTGCAACATTGCGTGATGATTTACCCTCTTTTAAGAGTTTGATAATCCTCTCCTTTGTTTCAATTGGCATCTCTCCTGTTGGAGCCATGATTCATGTCAGTCCACTTGGTGCAACAGCTCTCCAAGGTGTGATCACTCCTTTTTAGATTTAGATGCAGACTAATGAGCAGATCTAATGTGATGCAGGTGTTATTTTTGGGAATTAATATTTACAGGGTGATTCCATAATTTTTTCCTCAGAATTGAGTGATTCCATAATTTTTCCCCTATGCTTGGTTAAAAAAGGAACCATTCCTGACTACCACATTTTTTGATTTATTTTAGTGTTTCTTAAAGCCAGAAAGTTGCCATTTGAAATGACTTTAGCTTTGTGCCATGTCTGTGATCTGCTTTTTTTCTACAACTGAAGGCCGGTGATTCCATCATTTTTGCCAGATGTTATATGAAACTAGAGTGATATATAACACTCCAAAAAAAGTGTTGAACAATTTGTCGGGATTCATTTAGTTATCCATAGAGTATTAGTTGCTTTCCATGACATTAGGGTGGTATATAACACTCCAAAAAGGAGTTGAAAAATTTATCTGGATTCAATTACTCATCCATACAGTATTACCTGCTTTATGTTAAATTTCGGTGGTATAGAACACTCCAAAAAAGTTTCAAATTTTATTATGGATTCAATTAGTCATCCATACAGTTTAACATGATTCTTGTTACATAACAATGGTTTATAAAACTACAAATAAACCCTTCCAAAAATTTTTATGGATTCAATTTGTCATCCATACAGTTTAATGTACTAAGTGTAATATTACGATGGGTTAAAATTTTGAAAAACTGCCTAGTGCAGTTCTACACTCTAGAAGCTGCTTTGTGTGCAATTTCATTGGTTTAAAATAAAAACCAAAATTGGCCTGCTACAGGTGTACAAATTTTGTCCCTTGGTACTCGGTCTTATCTGCCACTATCTCTCCTGGTGTGACATCATTGCTTTGTACCAATACGTGTCCAAGAACATTACCTGTGTCTTTACCAACAAGGTTACTGGGATTGCCCACTTAACGAACAACACATGGACAAGCACTTGTGGCCAGTGACTCTACATTTCACAGACTGCACACTGGGTAAACATTGTGGTGGCTGGGGATGAGTCCCACCATGGCACGGCGCATGTGTTACTAACACCAAGGATTGTCGGTCCTACTTCTATCAGTTTCCTCCATCTTCTACAGCAGTTCCGGCACATCTTCTGCTCCTTTTCCATCTCTGATGTGCTATCTCAGAGCGTGTTGTCCATATCAGCTGGAAGGCTGGAAGCTCTGCAACACTGTCTCGGTGATGTGGCAAAAGGCTCTGCTGAAGCTAATTTGTTTAAGAGACAAACCGCACACCATGGCAGAGTTACTAAAAGGAATAACAGAACAGACAGATATGTGGGTTTTGCCGCTGAACCTCCAACCAGGTATTATTGTGTGTGATAATGGGCGTAACCTGGTGGTGGCTGGAATCTTGGCAGCACTGCATCTGCAAAACAGCAACAGGCTCTGATGAAGCTAATTTGTCTATTAGACAATCCACACACCACTACAGAGTTATTGAATGGAATAATCAATGAGACGGATCTGTGGCTCTCCTAAAACCAGGCATGGTCGTGTGTGATAATGGCTGTAACATAGTGGCGGCTGTGAAGCTTGGCAAGCTCACAAACATACCATGCTTGGCCCACATGCTCAACTTGTATGGTTTCTGAAAACTTACCCAGATTTGCCAGAGCTTCTGGTCAAGGTATGCCGTGTCAGCGCAAATTTCCGGAAGTCGGCTACAGCTGCCGCTGCTCTCAAAGTGCTACAGCAGCGCATGCAAATACCAGCTCACTGACTGGTGTGTGACATCAATTCACCATGCACTGGAACTCCACACTGCATATGCTGGCAAGGTTTTGTCAGCAGCAGAGGTCAGTTGTTGTATATCAGCTCCATCACACTCATCGGTATTCTGGTCAGCCATTGCACATACCAATTGAAGATTGGGAATGGAGGTCTGACATTTGTGCAGCTTTCCAAGACTTTAAAGACTCCACAAAGATGGTGAATGGTGATGACACCATCATCAGCAAAACAATCCCGCTTTTGTGCCTACTTAAACATTTGCTGCTAACAATTAAACATGAAGCTTTGCATGCAGACCTGGTGTAGATGAAGGAAGACATGAGATAGGGATAGACTACCCAGCCCAGCCTCATCTCATCAGCTCAATGTGGATTAGGTACCAATGAGGATGTGGAGGAGGAGGAACAGGAGCTAGCTGAGCACGACAGAGGCTAATATCCACACAAGCTTTGTCCCGTCTCTCCTATGTGGTTGTGCTGAGTAGGGGAATGAGGAGGAAGAGATGGAGAAGGAGGAGGAGATGGAGAGTAGTCATCATATTGGACACAGGGAAGTGTTGGCTGTAAGGACAATGGCACATATGGCAGACTTGATGTACCACTGCCTTTCCATTGACTCTCACATTACATTCATATTTGCCAAAAAAAGAGTAATAGTTGTTCACCCTGCTATACCTTCGCTACAAGGAGAACCTTGCGTTGCTCCTTCCTGTGATGGAGAGGTCTACTTAATTGGTGCTATACCATAAGACCACTGTGGAAAATATGTTGGAAAAATTCCCATTAGACAACGCTAGTGGCAGGGGGCAAGCTTCCTTGTCCAACCAATTAGGAGAAGAGAGGGAGCCACACAGCAGAGGCAGGGGTGCACTGTTAAGGTACCGTCACACATAGCGACGCTGCAGCGATACCGACAACGATCCGGATCGCTGCAGCGTCGCTGTTTGGTCGCTGGAGAGCTGTCACACAGACAGCTCTCCAGCGACCAACGATCCCGAGGTCCCCGGTAACCAGGGTAAACATCAGGTAACTAAGCGCAGGGCCGCGCTTAGTAACCCAATGTTTACCCTGGTTACCATCCTAAAAAGTAAAAAAACAAACGCTACATACTTACCTTCTGCTGTCTGTCCTCGGCGCTCTGCTTCTCTGGTCTGGCTGTGAGCGCCGGGCAGCCAGAAAGCAGAGCGGTGACGTCACCGCTCTGCTTTCCGGCTGACCGACGCTCACAGCCAGAGCAGGAGGAGAGCAGAGCACAGCGCTGGAGGACAGACGGCTGTAGGTAAGTATGTAGTGTTTGTTTTTTTACTTTTAGGATGGTAACCAGGGTAAACATCGGGTTACTAAGCGCGGCCCTGCGCTTAGTTACCCGATGTTTACCCTGGTTACCAGCAAAGACATCGCTGAATCGGTGTCACACACGCCGATTCAGCGATGTCTACGGGGAGTCCAGCGACGAAATAAAGTTCTGGACTTTCTTCCCCGACCAGCGATCTCCCAGCAGGGGCCTGATCGCTGCTGCCTGTCACACTGGACGATATCGCTAGCGAGGACGCTGCAACGTCACGGATCGCTAGCGATATCGTCTAGTGTGACAGTACCTTTAAAGGCCTGGGTCAATATCATGACACCATCCCAGTGTACAGGCCCTGATGACCAGGCATTTTTGACAAGGAGGAAAAAGTTTTTAAAGATGGTCAGGCAATACCTGGTCGACCAAACCAGGGTACTCCCTAATTTTTCTGCGACCTTCAGCTATTGGTTCTCCAAGCTGGACACCTTGCAAGAGCGGTCTTTCCATGCCTTGGAGGCGTGGTGCTGCCATGCCGCTAGCGTCTTGCCTGAGCCAGTTTTTAGTGTAGCTGGAGGGGTCAAAACAGACAGGCGCTTTCACGTGTTAACAGAAAGTGCTGACTGGCTCACTTTGATAAAAATGAGCAAAGTTTGGATTAACCTCAACTTATCCAACCACCAGATGACAGCAGCACATAAAGTGTTTTTAATCTTCAGTATTTGAATGAGGCCCGCTAGTTGTTGCCTTCAAGGGTCTATGGATGACTGTATTACCCTCTTTAACAATTTTTCATGGCTTAGCACCTGTGCTATTATCCTTAAATGTTTCTAATAATAATAGTCTACGAAACTGATATTTGTGCCAACTAAGTGTGGCTGAGCAGAAAAGCAATTTGAGCTGTTACATGAGGTATCAGGGCTCCCAGCAAAGCAGGCTTACACCGGCCTTTCACCTACCTTGTCTTAATTTAAGCTTAAATTAAAAAATATATATGCTTGCCCAGACCCTGATGCCTTATGTATGGCCCATAGCTGACTGCTGCTGAGCTACAATCAAATTTCTACTGTGGGAGAATTACTCATCAGTCAACTACCTGTATTACTAGACTTACATTTTTCTAACATTAGTGGTCTACCAAGCTGATATTTGTGCCACCTGAATGTGGCCTCAAAAAATCAGTTTGCAATCACTTTCAGTCAACTAGCTGTATTACTATCCTTAACTTTTTATAACATTTATGGTATACCAAGCTGACATTTGTGTCACCTGACTGTGGTTGATCAAAAATCACTTTTATGATATTATATGAGGTATTAGGGCTCCTAGCAAAGCAGGCTTACACCGGTCCCTCACCCAACTTGTCTTAATTTAAATTTAAATAAAAAAAATATAAATGCTGGAGCAGACCCTGATATCTCATGCACGGCCCATGACTGACTACTGCTGTGCCATTATCAAATTTCTACTGTGAGTCAATTAACGCCATTTTCCTGTTGTCTGACCCTAATATTTCAAAATGGTTGGACTCCAAGTTGGATCTCTTTCATGTATGTTGCCTTAATTTGGAAGGCCTCTCAAAGCACCAAGCCTACATCTGTCACTCATCCATCTGTTACTGATCAATGTTTCAGCTAGAAATGATGGTCTAAGCCCTTTTTCCATGCCCTGTCGATGCATTCATGCTGGGCAATTATACTATTTGTACTCTGGGTCAATTCATGCCACCTTTCCTGATGTCTGCCCCTTTTTGGGAAACTTTTTGGCCCCCCCTGAAGGTGTTGTCTTTGTGTTTGGTTTTGCCTCCCATTGAATTCAATGGGGTTTGGGTATGTTCGCCAAACCGAACCTTGAAAGGTTCGCTCATCTCTATTATATAGCAACGAAATGTACCCCAAAAAATGTAATACCCTATGGATCAGCAATATAATACCAATACATTTTTTAGCAAGTTTTTTGAGGCTTTTATAACAAGGAAATGGATTCCAGAAAACCAGAATAGTCTATAGATGAGCAATATAATACCAAAATATTTTTGAGGGTTATATACCAACGAAATGTACCCAAGAACACATAATACTGTATGGCTGCGAAATGTAACCCAGCAAAAATGTGTAACTTTTTTTAAGTCTTATATATCACAAAAATGTACCTCAGAAAATGGAATAGTGTATGGGTAACAAATGTGAACAAGCAAGCAACATTTACAAATGCTTTTTTCTAATGTTATATACTACCAAAATGTGACAGAAAGCAGGTAATACTCCATAGAGGAGTAGTCAAACCTGAAATATTTTTCTACGCATTTTGTAAGTTTTACATGCCACCGTAATGCAACAAAGCCCATGTTAAACTCTATGGATGATTAAATTCATACAAATGTTTTTAACAAAAATATTTTGAAAGTGTAGTTGATGTACTTATACAGTCATAAAGGCTTTGCAGAATGTGCAAAGCCAGACAAAAATTATGAGGAGAATCATCCACAGACCACTGAAAGGCAACTACTGGCAGGCATCATTAAAATATTGAATATTGCGAACACTTTATGTGCTGCTGTCATTTGGTGGTGTGAAAAAGTGTGGGCTAATAGAGGCTTTGCTCATTTTTATGAGAGTGAGCCTGTCTACTTTACATAGTAACATAGTAACATAGTTAGTAAGGCCGAAAAAAGACATTTGTCCATCCAGTTCAGCCTATATTCCATCATAATAAATACCCAGATCTACGTCCTTCTACAGAACCTAATAATTGTATGATACAATATTGTTCTGCTCCAGGAAGACATCCAGGCCTCTCTTGAACCCCTCGACTGAGTTCGCCATCACCACCTCCTCAGGCAAGCAATTCCAGATTCTCACTGCCCTAACAGTAAAGAATCCTCTTCTATGTTGGTGGAAAAACCTTCTCTCCTCCAGACGCAAAGAATGCCCCCTTGTGCCCGTCACCTTCCTTGGTATAAACAGATCCTCAGCGAGATATTTGTATTGTCCCCTTATATACTTATACATGGTTATTAGATCGCCCCTCAGTCGTCTTTTTTCTAGACTAAATAATCCTAATTTCGCTAATCTATCTGGGTATTGTAGTTCTCCCATCCCCTTTATTAATTTTGTTGCCCTCCTTTGTACTCTCTCTAGTTCCATTATATCCTTCCTGAGCACCGGTGCCCAAAACTGGACACAGTACTCCATGTGCGGTCTAACTAGGGATTTGTACAGAGGCAGTATAATGCTCTCATCATGTGTATCCAGACCTCTTTTAATGCACCCCATGATCCTGTTTGCCTTGGCAGCTGCTGCCTGGCACTGGCTGCTCCAGGTAAGTTTATCATTAACTAGGATCCCCAAGTCCTTCTCCCTGTCAGATTTACCCAGTGGTTTCCCATTCAGTGTGTAATGGTGACATTGATTCCTTCTTCCCATGTGTATAACCTTACATTTATCATTGTTAAACCTCATCTGCCACCTTTCAGCCCAAGTTTCCAACTTATCCAGATCCATCTGTAGCAGAATACTATCTTCTATTGTATTAACTGCTTTACATAGTTTTGTATCATCTGCAAATATCGATATTTTACTGTGTAAACCTTCTACCAGATCATTAATGAATATGTTGAAGAGAACAGGTCCCAATACTGACCCCTGCGGTACCCCACTGGTCACAGCGACCCAGTTAGAGACTATACCATTTATAACCACCCTCTGCTTTCTATCACTAAGCCAGTTACTAACCCATTTACACACATTTTCCCCCAGACCAAGCATTCTCATTTTGTGTACCAACCTCTTGTGCGGCACGGTATCAAACGCTTTGGAAAAATCGAGATATACCACGTCCAATGACTCACCGTGGTCCAGTCTATAGCTTACCTCTTCATAAAAACTGATTAGATTGGTTTGACAGGAGCGATTTCTCATAAACCCATGCTGATATGGAGTTAAACAGTTATTCTCATTGAGATAATCCAGAATAACATCCCTCAGAAACCCTTCAAATATTTTACCAACAATAGAGGTTAGACTTACTGGCCTATAATTTCCAGGTTCACTTTTAGAGCCCTTTTTGAATATTGGCACCACATTTGCTATGCGCCAGTCCTGCGGAACAGACCCTGTCGCTATAGAGTCACTAAAAATAAGAAATAATGGTTTATCTATTACATTACTTAGTTCTCTTAGTACTCGTGGGTGTATGCCATCCGGACCCGGAGATTTATCTATTTTAATCTTATTTAGCCGGTTTCGCACCTCTTCTTGGGTTAGATTGGTGACCCTTAATATAGGGTTTTCATTGTTTCTTGGGATTTCACCTAGCATTTCATTTTCCACCGTGAATACCGTGGAGAAGAAGGTGTTTAATATGTTAGCTTTTTCCTCGTCATCTACAACCATTCTTTCCTCACTATTTTTTAAGGGGCCTACATTTTCAGTTTTTATTCTTTTACTATTGATATAGTTGAAGAACAGTTTGGGATTAGTTTTACTCTCCTTAGCAATGTGCTTCTCTGTTTCCTTTTTGGCAGCTTTAATTAGTTTTTTAGATAAAGTATTTTTCTCCCTATAGTTTTTTAGAGCTTCAATGGTGCCATCCTGCTTTAGTAGTGCAAATGCTTTCTTTTTACTGTTAATTGCCTGTCTTACTTCTTTGTTTAGCCACATTGGGTTTTTCCTATTTCTAGTCCTTTTATTCCCACAAGGTATAAACCGCTTACACTGCCTATTTAGGATGTTCTTAAACATTTCCCATTTATTATCTGTATTCTCATTTCTGAGGATATTGTCCCAGTCTACCAGATTAAGGGCATCTCTAAGCTGTTCAAACTTTGCCTTCCTAAAGTTCAATGTTTTTGTGACTCCCTGACAAGTCCCCCTAGTGAAAGACAGGTGAAACTGCACAATATTGTGGTCGCTATTTCCTAAATGCCCAACCACCTGCAGATTTGTTATTCTGTCAGGTCTATTAGATAGTATTAGGTCTAAAAGTGCTGCTCCTCTGGTTGGATTCTGCACCAATTGTGAAAGATAATTTTTCTTGGTTATTAGCAGAAACCTGTTGCCTTTATGGGTTTCACAGGTTTCTGTTTCCCAGTTAATATCCGGGTAGTTAAAGTCCCCCATAACCAGGACCTCATTATGGGTTGCAGCTTCATCTATCTGCTTTAGAAGTAGACTTTCCATGCTTTCTGTTATATTTGGGGGTTTGTAACAGACCCCAATGAGAATTTTGTTACCATTTTTCCCTCCATGAATTTCAACCCATATGGACTCAACATCCTCATTCCCTTCGCTAATATCCTCCCTTAAAGTGGACTTTAGACAAGATTTTACATAGAGACAAACCCCTCCTCCTCTCCGATTTTTACGATCCTTTCTAAACAGACTGTAACCCTGTAAGTTAACTGCCCAGTCATAGCTTTCATCTAACCATGTCTCGGTTATTCCCACTATGTCAAAGTTACCTGTAGATATTTCTGCTTCTAGTTCTTCCATCTTGTTTGTCAGGCTTCTGGCGTTTGCGAGCATGCAGTTTAGAGGATTTTGTTTTGTTCCAATCTCCTCACTGTGGATTGTTTTAGAAATGTTCTTACCTCCCTTCTGAGTATGTTTTCCTGGGTCGTCTTTGTTCGAGTCTAATGTTTTTCTTCCCGTCCCCTCTTCTTCTAGTTTAACGCCCTCCTGATGAGTGTAGCGAGTCTTCTGGCGAATGTGTGTTTCCCAGGTTTGTTGAGGTGTAGTCCGTCTCTGGCGAGGAGTCCATCATACCAGTAATTCACACCGTGGTCCAGGAATCCAAATCCTTGTTGTTGCCTTTCTTTATTAACAGGTGATAGCGCCTGTCTGTTATTACTCCCCTGGCGGCACTAAAAACCCATGTAGACAAGACGCTAGTGGCAGGGGAGCACAACACATACATGGCATAGAGGGACAGCTAATACCAGGTATCTGACTTTGAGACCCAATAGTTGAAAGTCACAAAGGAATTAGCGAGTATGCAGGTTTGGTCGCCAGTAATTGCTTGCCTATCTTTAAAAACTTCTCTCCTTGCCAAAAATAACTGGTTATCAGGCCCTGGGTGCTGAACTGGCGTCATGAAATTGGCCCACGCCTTTGACAATGTACTCCTGCCTCTGCTGTGTGCCCCCCTTGGTTGGGCAAGGAAGCTTGCCGCCTGCCGCTAGCATTGTCTAATGGGAATTTTTTCAACATATTTTCCACAATGGCCTTCTGGTATAGCACCATTTTGGAAGACCTCTCCACCTCAGGACGAAGAGATGCAAAGTTCTCCTTTTAGCTTGGGAATATCCTGGTGAACAACCAGTACTCGTTTTTGGCCAAGATGAATGTAATGAAATGGAAAGGCAGCAGTGCATAAAGTCTGCATTATGTGCCATGCTCCATACAGCCAACACTTCCTTGTCTCTACCATGATGACGACTCTCCATCTCATCCTCCTCCTCTTCACTCTCTTCCTCCTCATTCCCATCCTAAGCGCATCCAGGTAGGAGAGACGTGTGGGTAGTAGCCTGTGTTGCACTAGCCACCAGCTCCTGTTCCTACTCAGCACCCACCGCTTCATTATTACCCAATCTATATTGAGCAGATGAGATGAGACTGGGCTGGCTACAGTCTCTCTGTGTTATGTCTTCCTCTATCTCCACCTGGTCCGTTTGCAAAGCTTCATGTTTATTTGTGAACAGCAACTGTTTAAGTAGGTACAGAAGCAAGATAGTTGACTATTACATCATTGTCGCTCACATCTTTGGAGTCTTCAATGTCTTGGAGAACCAAACAGATGTCAGACATCTATGCCCACTCTTCAGTTGTTAAGTGCAGAGGCTGACCAGAATGCTGACTGGTGTGATGGAGCTGTTACTCAACCACTGGCCTCTTCTGCAAACAAAGCCTTGCCACCATGTGCAGTGTGGAGTTCCAGCACATGATGACATTGCACACCAGTCGGTGAGCTGGCACTTGAATGTGCTGCTGCGGCACTGCCAGAGTGACGGCAGCTGTAGTCGACTTGCTGAAATGGGCACTGACGTGGTGTACCTTGACCAGAAGTTCTTGGAAATCTGGATATATTTTCAGAAATAGGGGGAAAGAAAGAAACACCTCAAGAGGTTACACTAAACCATACAGGTTGCACATGACAGGACATTTCCTTGCGCCTTCCCTGCAAGATGTTTCACGGTGAAATTAAAATTTTTCAGAGACAGGAACCATCTGGTGAACCCAGCATTCCTCTCCTTGACATTTCTCATGCAGACAAAGGGTGAATGATATGTCACCACGTGAAATGGTCGACTGAGCAAAAAATAGCGCAGGGACTCCAAGGCCCACTTAATGGCCAGACCCTCCTTCTCCACTACGCTATAATTTTTCTCTGCCAGAGTGAGTGTATTACTCAGGTAGGTGACCATAAGTTCCTCTCCGTTCACCTCCTGCAACAGGACCGCTCCTAGGCTGATGTTAGAGGCATCCGTCTGCATGACGAAGATTATCTTGAAGTTGGGGCTAATGAGGGCAAGCTGCCTGCACAGCATCAACTTCATAGACTGGTATGCTTCCTCCGCCTGAGGGTTCCACCGAACCATAACCGACTTCTTTCCCTTTAAGAGATCTGTTAGGGGTGTTGTTCTCCCAGAGAAATATTAGGTATGAACCTTCGGTAATACCCAGTGATGCCAAGGAATGCTCTTACCTGTTTAGTGGTAACACCGATTTTTTTCAGTGGACCGAGCGGTTCGAGGAAAAAGTTGTACATGTGCACAGCCCCATAGCCTTCGCACCTTTGATATTTTATTTGTGAAAAACGTGGTCCGAGAAAATTAATTGTGTGCACGAGCCCTAACAAAGAGACTCAGTTTGTAACATATTATTGAACAAAAATATAAAAATTGAAGTGTTTAACAAAGGTAGTTAGGGTCAGTTTATGTGTATAGTGCCTTTAGTGTAGATTTATTTTAGGCATAAAAACGTTTAGATCAACTGCACATATTGCTGTGTATCTTTTTCTTTTTATATACAGTAGAATCATAGAATGTTAGAGTTGGAAGGGACCTCAAAGGTCAACGTTTCCAACCCCCTGCTCAATGCAGCTTTCACTAAACCATCTCAGACAGATGTCTGTCCAGGCTTTTTTTGAAGACTTTCATTGAAGGAGAACTCACCACCTTTCATTGCAGCCTCTTCCACTCATTGATCAGCTTCATAGTCAAAAAGGTTTTTTTCTAAAATCTAATCTGTATCTAATCTGTCAGTTTCCTTCCATTGTTTCTCGTGTTTCCATGTGCAAATGAAAATAATGATGATCTCTCTATACTGTGACATTCCTTCAGATATTTGTAGACAGCTATTAAGTCTCATCTTAGCCTTCTTTGTTGCAAGCAAAACATTCCCAGATCCTTTAACCGTTCCTCATAGGACATACTTTGCAGTCTGCTTACTATCCAGGTAGCTCTTCTCTGAACTTGCAAATATATGTAAAAGGGGTGCACCCCTATACTGATGATGATGATGATGATACAGGGTGCAAAACCTAGTCTGTAGGGCAAACTAGATACAGCAAAAAAGAGAAAAGACTAGACTAATGATGGTATGCACACCCGAAAATTGTAAAAAATCAGAAAACTTTTATTATAACACCTCAAAATAGACAGACACAGATAAAACCATTTAAAAGGGACTAAGATATAGGACCGATAAGCGACACCCCTATATATTGCAACTATAGTATAGTACAACCAAAGAAACGTTATAATTAAAAGCAAATATGCATAATATAGTAGGCTGTACAAATATAAATAACAAAATGTCTCTTGCTCATAGGTTAAATAAGTCAAGTCTCCTAGTATTGAACCAAAACAAAAAGAATGTCATGACACACAATGTGCTGCAAACATATACACACATAATTGAAGCCCTATGAAATAGGCATGACTATAATAATTAACAGTGTTATCTAAGCATGGTCAATGCCTGGAAAGCCCAAATACCAATATTCATATCACAATGTTAGGCTTGAAAGTAGGCACAGACTCCACAATGATATATACGGCTATACATTAAATAACAGTATTTTCTGAACATGCTAGGTACCTGGAAAGCCTAAGTCCCAATGTGCACATATCAATATTAGGCTGACACATAAGCGTAAACCCCACAGAGATGTATGTCCAAATACCTATGTGGACCTGGTCCAACAAAAATAGGCAGCAACTGATAACAAATAACGTGCAATTGCGCCTGGAGAACGCAAGGTGGGGAAAAATAAGCCCACTCTGGGTAGATAAATACCACTTGAGCTGCGGGGGAGTGCAGCGGATTGAGGCGTCCAGGAGAGACAAGAGACAAGAATAAGGGGTGAGGCAAGAGCCCCACGCATATCGCTGCAACAGCAGCTTCATCAGGGGAAGTGAGGTCATCAGTATTTTCTGAGGTAAATATAGAGGTATCACTGATTAGATAAATATGAACCGGTGTGTGGCAGAAACCGCAGACGCCCATCCCAGCCGCCCTGGAAGGTGCAACAATGTGGCTATAGCCAGAAGAGTTGCCTTTGTCATGGTGCACATGCACATGCGCAACGGCAATCCTAGGGGGAGCAAACTGTGCACACGCCAGATAGAAACCTCAGTAACAGAGGGCCATATAGAAAAAAGTGCAAGAGAGATTATTCACATGACATGAATGCCGATATGCTGCGGGGGGCATATGATGTGTGGGTGCCAAAGTAAGTAAACAAAGGACCACAGAAATATTATGTTATTATGTTATGTTCTTCTCTGAACTTGCTTCTGTTTTTCAATGTCTTTTTTAAAACGTGGTGTCCAGAACTAAACACAGCATTCCAGATGAGGCCTGACCAAGGAGGTGTAGAGGGGGATAATTACTTCATATGATCTAGACTCTATGTTTCTCTTAATACATCCTAGAACCATGTTTGCCATTTTGCTTCTGCATCACATGGTTGACTCATGTGCTGTCTGTGATCTATTAGTATACCCAAGTCTTTTTCACACATATTGGAATTGTTGACTAATCGTTGCAGGTCTAGCAAACGGTTTAGTCTCTGAATATTATTGTTATCTTATTTCACTGATATAAAGTGCATTGCACATTATTAAATTATTTTTTTTTTCAATCTATAAGGATGGTGTTTGTAGTGGGTTCTTCAAATAATGGACTTGTCTGGGGTGTCTATTATCTAGAGATGAGTGAAAGTGTTCGGAAAACGTTTGCCAATCTCAAATTTGGCACGAATGTAGTGTTAAGGACCGGCGGAACGCACCAAGTATAGATGATATGAAACTAGGTGCGTTCGCAGTCCGAGGTCCACCGTGCAGGTAAAAGACCCTGCTGCTAGTAAGACGGACTATATGGCTGTACTAAGTATACACACATGGGTTAACTTCACCCTGCGTGAAGGAAGCGATCCTGTTGCGTCACAGGACCGCAGTACCGCACATAGAGCGCGAGCAAGAAGTCAGCGAACTCAACCCCTACACAGGATTGAAGTCCGATTAGACACTTGCTGGCACAACACCGCAACTGGGTGTGTAAGGAAACTTATAACATAGAATCTATAGGCACGAGAGTGCGTGCGGTGCCGCACTGACGGACGCCACTAACCACCCAGGCTTGGGTAAGAAAAGCGCAGAGGAAGCGCACGGCGCCGTACTGGCAGGCACAGCAACAGGACGCTGTGATGTGTGTTACGTGCAGATGGCTAGTCGGGCGCTAGATAGCTACCATCAACCGCGAGCAGTCAACAACTCTAGGGAGGGATACTTAGGAGCTTTCATCCATCGACATACATTCATCTACACACACACATAATATCAAGACAATACTAGCGCATGGCCGTGCGGTCATGCGCAGTTTATATAGCTGCAGCACAGGAAACAGCTACAGAAGTTTTGCCCTTTCAGGACCTGCCAAAAGGACCAATGGGATGTGCTGCAGTACCTGAGCATGTGACCCTCGATCTCCAACGGGAGATCTTGCCCTGGGCATGCTCAGTGTGTGCAAATAAGGACTTAGTCCCAGAGAAGCCCGCTCGCCGCAGATCAGTGCAGGGTACAACAGGAGAGCCAGAAAAGGCAGCAGTAACCCTTTGCACAGAATCAGTCCCAGCAAGACGCTGGGCGCGACGCCTCCGCTGAGCAGAGCCCAATTCGGCCGAAGCAGAATGGGAGACCGCAGCAGACACGGATCGAGATTCCCCCTGTGCAGCAGAGGAAACTCGACTCCTAACATGTAGCACATTCGGATTTGCGTTCGCTTTCACAAGAATTTTTATTCAAAGTCAGCAAAAGAATGTCACATGTTATGACCTGGTGGTTAGGACAATAATGGACCTGATGATCAAGAGCACCCGGAAAGATCTGATAGCTACAAAAACACGGGACAAGCTCTGGGAAGTGGAAACTCTGCTGACCGCAATCCCTAATCCTATCACACACACTAGAAATAGCCGTGGATTGCTCCTAACGCTCCCTATGCAACTCGTCACAGCCTCAGAACTAGCTAGCCCTAAGAAAGGAAAATAAAGCCTACCTACCTTGCCTCAGAGAAATTCCCCAAAGGAAAAGGCAGCCCCCCACATATAATGACTGTGAGTTAAGATGAAATCACAAACATAGAGATGAAATAGATTTAGCAAAGAGAGGCCCGACTTACTGGACAGACAGAGGATAGAAAAGGTCACTTTGCGGTCAGCACAAAAACCTACAAAAAGCCACGCAGAGAGTGCAGGAAAAAAACCTTCTGCACCGACTCACGGTGTGGAGGCGCCCCTCTGCATCCCAGAGCTTCCAGCAGGCAAGGCAATATTCACAATAGCAAGCAGGACAGAAAAAATAGCAAACAGGAAAATAGCAAAGAGGAACTTAGCTTCTGCTGGAGTAAACAGGTAACAGAGCGATCCAGGAGCGAACTAGACCAATAGTACAACATTGACAGCTGGCATGGGGCAAAGATCTAAGTGGAGTTAAATAGAGCAGCCCACTAATGACTTAGCCTCGTCACCTGTGGAAGGAAACTCAGAAACACCCACAGCCACCAGAGGAAGTCCATGGACAGAACCAGCCGAAGTACCATTCACGACCACAGGAGGGAGCCCGACAACAGAATTCACAACAGTCACAGTTCCATAAATCATTGTGTTCCCACTAATGCTTTTGTTATTACTTTGGCCTTGATAGTGGCGCTGTATGATGAGTGGGGGAGCAGGGGGGTTGATGAGGGAAGGGAGTGTGTCTAGGTTAGAGAAGCATGTGGAGAGGTTACAACAGCGGCGTGTGCTTTTTTTTTTCTTCCCTTAACTTTATGTGTGTTGATTCCGGCAACCAATCAAACCATCCACAACATCATGACTAGTGTTGAGCGATACCTTCCAATATTTGAAAGTATCGGTATCGGATTGTATCGGCCGATATCCGAAAAATATCGGATATCGCGGATACCGATACCCGATACCAATGCAAGTCAATGGGACACAAATATTGGAATGTATCCTGGAATGGTTCCCAGGGTCTGAAGGAGAGGAAACTCTCCTTCAGGCCCTGGGATCCATATTCTTGTAAAAAATAAAGAATAAAAATAAAAAATATGGATATACTTACCCCTCCGGCGGACCCTGGACCTTAGCGGTGTAACTGGCAGCCTCTGTTCCTAAGAATGAGCGGGTGAAGGACCTTCGATGACGTCGCGGCATGTGATTGGTCGCGTGACCGCTCATGTGACCGCTCACGCGACCAATCACAAGCAGCGACGTCATCGCAGGTCCTTCACTCACTCATTCTTAGGAACGGAGACTGCCAGTTGCAGTGGTTACAACCAGGGTGCGTCCGAGGGTGAGTATATTCATATTTTTTATTTTTATTCTTTATTTTACACATAAATATTCATCCCGATTCTGATTCCCGATATCGCAAAAATATCGGAACTCGGGATTGGAATTCCAATACTGCAAATATCGGCCGATACCCGATACTTGCGGTATCGGAATGCTCAACACTAATCATGACACAAGGTCTTCTGTGATTGGCTGCTGAAGTCACATGTCCCTGGCCATGTAAAAAGCGGACATCTTCTTTTGCTGGCCAATTTGCTCAGTGTCGCAGTGCAGAGAGGTCGTTCCTGTGCTAGTGCCGGTGCTGAAAGTGAACTTATCCTGTGTGAAATCGATCTTCCAGCATTAAAGTAGATTGTTTAAAAACTGTGTGTCAGTCTCCGGAAGTCCCATTAGCTACTCCAAATCATTTACAGTATGCTAACACTGAGTTTCAGTGGTCAAATTTAACCCTTATAACTCCCTAACAAAAAAAAATTTGGGTTCCAAAATTGTGCTCATGTAAAGTAGACATGTGTGAAATGTTACTTATTAAGTATTTTGTGTGACATATCTCTGTGATTTAAGGGCATGAAAATTCAAAGTTGGAAAATTGCAAAATTTTCAAATTTTTGCCAAATTTTCATTTTTTTCACAAATAAACGGAAGTAATGTCAAGGAAATTTTACCACTATCAAGAAGTATAATATGTCATGAGAAAACAGTGTCAGAATCACTGGGATCCATGCAAGCATTCCAGAGTTATAACCTCATAAAGGGACAGTGGTCAGAATTGTAAAAATTGGCCCGGTCATTAACATGCAAACCACCCTTGGGGATTAAGGGGTTAATCAGATTGATCAGTCAACTACCTATGTTACTATTCTTACATTTTTCTACCAATAGTAGGCTATGAAACTGATGTTTGTGCCATCTGAGTGTGGCTGGAATGAAAAAAAAACGTTGGAGGTGTTGCCTGAGGTGTGAGGTCTCCCAGCTAATAATGATTACACCACTCCCTTAACCACCAGGTCCTCATTGAAACTTGAATTATGAACTGTAAATGCTGGGCCAGACCCTGATACCTCATGCATGGCTCATGGATGATTGCTGATGTGCGATTTGCAAATGTCTACTGTGGGTCAATTGTGACATTTTTCCTTGTATCTGCGCCTAATTTTAGCTGTTTGGGAAGCTTTCTGTCACGCCTTAAAGGTATTGTCTATACATTTGGTTTTGCCTCCCATTGAATCTAATGGAGTTCGGGTATGTTCGTTGAACCGTTTGTTGAACTGTTTGGTGAATGGAGGTCCTTTCGGTGAGTCTGAACTGAACCGAACCGAACTTTGACAGGTTTTCTCATCTCTGCTCTTATCCTAAAGGTGGACCTACACACAATTTTCTTACACATATCAGTCAACCCGGACATAAAATGCACGGAGTGTCATGATTCAGATTGTCATAAGGATTAAGGACAATAAGGCATATTTATCAAAACTGTGTAATTCTTAGACAGTTCAATTTTAGTCTAGATTATCTTAAAATGCACCAAGTTTATCAAGTGGTTCATGTAACACAGTTAGTCTATCAAACTTTATACCACCCGTTACTTTGTCCCAGAGATGTGCACCACAATTTCAATGCATTTTTTGGTGCATTACATTGCACATTAAGCCACAACAATTTTCTGGCAAGCCTCATCCCCTTTTCAGCAAGGCCATGAAGCCACGTTATGAAAAGTGCTTTATGCATATTATAAGTCTGGATAAAGTCATGAAATACAGTTTTTTGGCACAGATTATAGCAGAATTCTGGTGCATTTAGTTGGCTACATATGCTCCATTGTGTGCATTGGCGCATACAATGTCCTGTCGCTAGCTGATTACGGCAGTTAGTGTACCGCAAGAGCTGAGAATGATGAGAAGCTGGGAACAAAAAGTGGTAAGTCAATAGAAATGTCTGGTCTAGGGCTTCTTTTTTTGCTTCATCTGAGGTTTGAATTAATTTAAGGTTCTTCTAAACGTATTTTAGGTTCTGTTCAAGGGTTTTGTTTGCATATTCTGCTAATTTGGCTGATATTGTGTGGTACTTTGGTCCCAGCAATTATCAGTTCATGCCAATAGTTGAACTTTCAAGACTGAGTAAGGCAGGTGAATGTTAAAACAAACATACCAAACTGGTCATATTATGCCTAGATGGTGGCCCGATTCTAACGCATCGGGTATTCTAGAATATGTATGTAGTTTATTTATGAAGATTTGAGAATAATGCAATGAATACAAAGGACCGACCAATTAGCGAAGCGCGGTTCAAATCCGCGCCAAATGGCGGCCAGACTGCGTCTGTTGCTGATTGTTTGCGGCCAGTCGGGCACGACTAATCAGTGAAGACAGGGCGAGCTGCAGGTTTTTGAGGGCTCCGGGCAAAAGAGTCTCACAGCCCACGTAGCATATAACACAGCTCACGTAGTATATAGCACAGCAACGTAGTATATAGCACAGCCACATAGTATATAGCACGGCTACGTAGTATATAGCACAGCCACGTAGTATATTGCGCAGTCACTTAGTATATTGCACAGCCACGTAGTTTATAGCACATCAGCCACGTAGTATATAGCACAGCCCACGTAGTATATAGCACAGCCCATGCAGTATATAACACAGGCCACGTAGTATATAGCACAGCCACGTAGTATGTAGCACAGCTGCGTAGTATATAGCACAGCCCACGTAGTATATAGCACAGCCCACATAGTATATAGCACAACCATGTGGTATATAGCACAGCCCACATAGTATATTGCACAGCGATGTAGTATATAGCACAGCGACGGTCACTGCTGCAATGTATTCTTGGGACCAGAGCATCGCGAGGAGCGGGAAAGGCTGTTGCGGACGGCAGAAGGTGAGAATATAATGATTTTTTTTATTATTTTTAACATTATATGTTTTTACTATTGATGCTGCATATGCAGCATCAATAGTAAAAAGTTGGTCACACTTACAGGGTTAATGGCAGTGTTAACGGACTGCGTTACACCACGTTATGCCGTGGTGTAACGCAGTCCGTTAACGCTATGTGGGCGCTGACTGGAGGGGAGTATGGAGGGGGCACTGACTGGAGGGGAGTAGGGAGGGGTGAATTCACGGCCGGACTGTGCCTGTCGCTGATTGGTCGTGCCCAGCCGGCCGCGACCAATCAGCGATGCGGGATTTTCGTGACAGACAGACAGACAAACAGACGGAAGTGGACCTTAGGTGATTATATAGATAGATTGCATGTGACTGAGGATAGTTCCCTTAATATGAAGTGCCCTGTTGTCTGTGCATATGCCCTACAGTTCCAAACTTCAGCTTTTGAGTGGCAGGTGTGACACATACACACACATCTATATATATATATAAATGAGTGTATGTGTGTATGTATGTGTGTATCGATGATGGTGTCATAATGGTTGCCATGGTGATGATGATGTCATAAAGATTGCCATGGCGACGATGATGTCATGATAGGTTGCAATGGTGACGGTTATGTCATAATGGTTGCCATGGTAATGAGATGTCATAATAGGTTGCCATGGTGACAATGAGGCCAGAATGGTTGCCATGGCGATGATAATGTCATTATGGGTATATGGGCACGGAACTATGAGATGGAGGATGTGTGATGGTATATGGATGGGCACGGGACTATGGGATGGAGGATATCTATGATGGTATATGGGCACAGGACTATGGGAAGAAGAAGAATCATGATAATTTGTTTGAACAAACCCCACTTAGTAAATAGAAAGCAAAGAACATGAAATTAACAATCATTTTTTTATTACACACAAATCCAGATGAAACTTTTTTTGAGAACTTAAAACACATTTTGATATTGATCTTGGCTTCTGACACATTTTTATATTAATCTTGGCTTATTCTGACACATTTTGATATGGATGGGCACGGGACTATGGGATGGAGGATATGTATGATGGGAATATGGGCACGGGACTATGTGATTGAGGATATGCATGATGAGAATATGGGCATGGGGCTATTGGATGGAGGATGTGTGTGATGGGTATATGGGCATGGGACTATGGGATGGAGGATGTGTATGATGGGTATATGGGCAAGGGACTATGGGATGGAGGATGTGTACGATGGGTATATGGGCATGGGACTATGGGATGGAGGATGTGTATGATGGGTATATGGGCACGGGACTATGGGATGGAGGTTATGTATGATGGGTATAAGGGCACGGGACTATGAGATGGATGATATATATGATGGGTACATGGGCATGGAACTATGGGATGGAGGATAATCATTGTAATTTGTTATAACTTACCATAGTTAGTTACTATGACGTGATGACAAAGAATCAGACCAGACACAAGATATGGGTATAAGGGAATCACAACACTGCACTGACCGCTGGGAACAGGGGTGGCCTAACAAGGGTATGGCGATGAAGGATGCTCAAAACCTACTGAGAGTGCCCTCTCAACTTGTAGGGCAAGGTGACTTGTGTACCCGGTCTCGAGACCCCTGGTGTGTGACAAGTGTTCAACCCAACAGGATTGAACAGAGAGGGGATATGTGATGCAGTGACCTGTTACAGCTAAGGGGCACTGCAGAGGCATATGGAGGCCATGGGAAGGCATGGCAGTCGCAGGCATAACTATGATGGTGAGACAATGTCCGGCATTATTGTGAATGGCCGGTATGTGTCTCAGAGGAGATCCTCTGCGCTGTAAGCTGATAATGTTGCTCTGGGACCTGTAGTCCCACAGTATTGGTTTCGTTTAAAGGGAGGCTTACAGGGTTAGTCGGAGAGCTGGGCAGGTCTGACTAACCACACACACCTCCCACCTATGGGAGTGGTTACAAGTATATAATGTTACCATGGTGTGGTCACAAGGGGGAGAGTGTATGGACTTGAATGGTCTGTGTAAGGTCCTGGATGGTCTGTGTGTTGGAAGGTCCCAGGTGGGGACGGACTTCCTGAAGAGCACATGGTGAGGCCTTGGACCTGGAGGCCTGTGTGTAGTACAGGCCCAGGTGGGGACGGACGTCATGAATAGCGCATTGAGAGGCCATGTATGCAGAGTCTGTGACGGCACTGCGTTGGAGAAGCTACCATTTTTTCTGCGGGTCTGGACTTTCGTGAGTGCCCTGGTCACAAGGACGGTGATCCCAGTAAGACAGCTTTCCCAGGAGAGAGGACTGACAGGAGGTCAGTGTCTGGAGCAGGAGCACCAGAAAGGTAACTCCAGCAAGGAGGTTATAACGGCAGAGAAGTATCTGCTATTGGAACTGACTGATGTGTGCCGGACAGGCAAGTCGGTGATTGTTATGTTCCGTTGATACATGTAATTAACTGTATGAACGTAACCGCAGCTGACATGGACTATATGTCAGTCCTGTGATGTTCAAATGCCCTACCGTGGTTTATGGAGGTATAATAAACCAGGCATGGACTTTTGTTAAAGATAATACGGTCTTGCTGTGTGTGTTACATTGCTGCCAAGCAAGTATTCCCCAAACCGTTAGTGATTGTGGCATCACACTACTTAGTTTGCTATTTTCAACAAGTAAAAGCCAATGATCATTAAAAAAAATAATTTCCAGAAAAAAACCTTTAAACCTAAAAATCTTGATAAAAGTAAAACAGTTAGTATAATGTACCTGACAATTGTCCTATAGGAAAAATCAAGGTCTTTTACACAGTGCTGTGCAAATTAATTGGTTACCAGTCAGTAATTCAAACGAGTTTTAACATATAATAAATAAATCCTGGTCAACTAGCCAGTGGAAAAAGGTAATTTTCAGAATTAGTATGTAACAGTGCATTATAACATTTTATTCTTTTGTTTTGTTCCAATTAATTTGCACAGCACTGTAACTGAATTTCTTAGGAATTATGACAAAATTGGAAAACATTTATACTTTGGTATATTTTTTCTTTACCGTCTTCTAAATACGACAATGTAAACTAACACATTTACCTAATAATTTGGGACTATAAAGACTCATTCCCACATTGGGAAACAGGATATACCGTAATCCATTCTGACCAATGACACCAACCAAGCGAAGCCATAAGTCACGTGTGAGCGCAGATCTTATAACACTGGCGAGTTTCAATATTTACCATGAAATATCCTTTCTTTCATCGCATACAGTGGCTTGGAAGACTGAGAAGGATGGGACCAGCAGGCCACCATGTATTGAGCTGAAAACCTGAGCTCACACTTCTTTGCAGTACGTCTTTTGATCTGCAATTCATTTAATTAAAGGGAACCTGTCACCTCGTTTTTTCAGATTGAGATATAAATACTGTTAAATAGGGCCTGCGCTGTGCGTTACTATAGTGTATGTAGTGTACCCTGATTCCCCAACTATGCTGAGAAATACATTACCAAAGTCGCCGTTTTCGCCTGTCAATCAGGCTGGTCTGGTCAGGTGGGCGTGGTGACATCGCTCTTTTGTTCCCCAGCTTTCCGTTGGTGGCGTAGTGGTGTGCGCATGTCCAATTTCCGAATTCCCTGCGCGCACGTGAAGAAACAGTGCGCGATCTGCGCTGTAATCCCTTTCATCGGTGGTGGCGGCCATCTTCCTGGGGCCGCGCGTGCGCAGATGGAGTGCTCTGCTGCACGGGGCTTCAGGAAAATGGCCGCGGGATGCCGCGCTTGCGCAGAAGAGATCGCGGCGGCCATTTTCCCAAAGCCGAGATGCAAACTGGCCCATCAGAAAAACGGCGAAACCAAAGTAGCCGAGCTGGCCCGATTATTAAGGGCGAACTCAGCCAAAGGCAAAAAGGACACCCAATCATCCTGATCGGCAGAAACAAAACATCTCAGATATGTTTCCAAGGTCTGATTGGTTCGTTCAGTCTGGCCATTTGTCTGAGGATGGAAAGCCGAGGAAAAAGACAAATCAATGCCCATCCTAGCACAAAAGGCTCGCCAAAACCTCGAAACAAACTGGGAACCTCTGTCAGAAACGATATTCTCCGGAATGCCATGTAAACGAACCACATGCTGGAAGAACAATGGCACCAAATCAGAGGAGGAAGGCAATTTAGACAAGGGTACCAAATGGACCATCTTAGAGAAGCGATCACAAACAACCCAAATGACCGACATTTTTTGAGAGACGGGGAGATCCGAAATAAAATCCATAGAGATATGTGTCCAGGGCCTCTTCGGGACTGGCAAGGGCAAAAGCAACCCACTGGCACGAGAACAGCAGGGCTTAGCCCGAGCACAAATCCCACAGGACTGCACAAACGAACGCACATCCCGCGACAGAGACGGCCACCAAAAGGATCTAGCCACCAAATCTCTGGTACCAAAGATTCCAGGATGACCAGCCAACACCGAACAATGAACCTCAGAGATAACTCTACTCGTCCATTTATCAGGGACAAACAGTTTCTCCGCTGGGCAACGGTCAGGTCTATTAGCCTGAAATTTTTGCAGCACCCGCCGCAAATCAAGGGAGATGGCAGACAAAATTACCCCCTCTTTGAGAATACCCGCCGGCTCAGACAAACCCGGAGAGTCGGGCACAAAACTCCTAGACAGGGCATCCGCCTTCACATTTTTAGAGCCCGGAAGGTACGAAACCACAAAGTCAAAACGGGAGAAAAACAGCGACCAACGAGCCTGTCTAGGATTCAACCGTTTGGCAGACTCGAGATAAGTCAAGTTCTTGTGATCAGTCAAGACCACCACGCGATGCTTAGCTCCTTCAAGCCAATGACGCCACTCCTCGAATGCCCACTTCATGGCCAGCAACTCTCGATTGCCAACATCATAATTACGCTCAGCAGGCGAAAACTTCCTGGAAAAGAAGGCGCATGGTTTCATCACCGAGCCATCAGAACGTCTTTGCGACAAAACAGCCCCTGCTCCAATTTCAGAAGCATCAACTTCGACCTGGAACGGGAGCGAAACATCTGGTTGGCACAACACAGGGGCAGAAGAAAAACGACGCTTCAACTCTTGAAAAGCTTCCACAGCAGCAGAAGACGAATTGACCACATCAGCACCCTTCTTGGTTAAATCAGTCAACGGTTTAGCAATACTAGAAAAATTATTGATGAAGCGACGATAAAAATTAGCAAAGCCCAGGAACTTTTGCAGACTCTTCAGAGATGTCGGCTGAGTCCAATCATAAATGGCCTGAACTTTAACAGGGTCCATCTCGATAGTAGAAGGGGAAAAGATGAAACCCAAAAATGAAACCTTCTGAACACCAAAGAGACACTTTGACCCCTTCACAAACAAAGAATTCGCACGCAGGACCTGGAACACCATTCTGACCTGCTTCACGTGAGACTCCCAATCATCCGAGAAGACCAAAATATCATCCAAGTATACAATCAGGAATTTATCCAGGTACTCTCGGAAGATGTCATGCATAAAGGACTGAAACACTGATGGAGCATTAGAAAGCCCGAATGGCATAACCAGGTACTCAAAATGGCCCTCGAGCGTATTAAATGCTGTTTTCCATTCATCGCCCTGTTTAATACGCACAAGATTATACGCACCACGAAGATCTACCTTGGTGAACCAACTAGCCCCCTTAATCCGAGCAAACAAATCAGACAGCAGCGGCAAGGGGTACTGAAATTTGACCGTGATTTTATTTAGAAGGCGGTAATCAATACAAGATCTCAGCGAACCATCCTTCTTGGCCACAAAAAAGAACCCTGCTCCCAATGGCGACGACGACGGGCGAATATGACCCTTCTCCAAGGATTCCTTTACGTAACTCTGCATAGCTGTGTGCTCAGGCACAGACAAATTAAACAGTCAACCTTTAGGAAACTTACTACCAGGAATCAAATCGATAGCACAATCACAATCCCTATGCGGAGGTAGGGCACTGGACTTGGGCTCATCAAATTCATCCCGGTAATCCGACAAGAACTCTGGGACCTCAGAAGGGGTGGATGATGAAATAGACAGAAATGGAACATCACCATGTACCCCCTGACAACCCCAGCTGGACACAGACATTGATTTCCAATCCAATACTGGATTATGGACTTGTAGCCATGGCAACCCCAACACGACCACATCATGCAGATTATGCAACACCAGAAAGCGGATATCCTCCTGATGCGCAGGAGCCATGCACATGGTCAGCTGGGTCCAGTACTGAGGCTTATTCTTGGCCAAAGGCGTAGCATCAATTCCTCTCAATGGAATAGGATACTGCAAGGGCTCCAAGAAAAACCCACAGCGCCTAGCATACTCCAAGTCCATCAAATTCAGGGCAGCGCCTGAATCCACAAATGCCATGACAGAATAGGATGACAAAGAGCAGATCAAAGTAACGGACAAAAGAAATTTCGACTGTACCGTACCAATGGTGGCAGACCTAGCGAACCGCTTAGTGCGCTTAGGACAATCGGAGATAGCATGAGTGGAATCACCACAGTAAAAACACAGCCCATTCTGACGTCTGTGTTTTTGCCGTTCAGCTCTGGTCAAAGTCCTATCGCACTGCATAGGCTCAGGTCCATGCTCAGATAATACTGCCAAATGGTGCACAGTTTTACGCTCACGCAAGGGTCGACCGATCTGAAAGGCCAAAGACATAGACTCATTCAGACCAGCAGGCATAGGAAATCCCACCATGACATCCTTAAGGGCTTCAGAGAGACCTTTTCTGAAAATTGCTGCCAGCGCACATTCATTCCATTGAGTGAGCACAGACCACTTCCTAAACTTCTGACAATATATCTCTACCTCATCCTGACCCTGACACAGAGCCAGCAAATTTTTCTCTGCATGATCCACTGAATTAGGTTCATCATACAGCAATCCGAGCGCCAGAAAAAACGCATCAATATAACATAATGCAGGATCTCCTGGCGCAAGGGAAAATGCCCAGTCTTGAGGGTCGCCACGTAATAAAGAAATAATGATCTTAACTTGTTGAACTGGGTCACCAGAGGAGCGGGGTTTCAAAGCCAGAAACAGTTTACAATTATTCTTAAAGCTCAGAAACTTAGCTCTATCTCCAGAAAACAAATCAGGAATAGGAATTCTTGGCTCCAACATAGAATTCTGAACCACAAAGTCTTGAATATTTTGTACTCTTGCAGTGAGATGATCCACACAAGAAGACAGATCTTTAATGTCCATCACTACACCTGTGTCCTGAACCACCCAAATGTCTAGGGGAAAAGAAAGACAAAACACAGTACAGAGAAAAAAAAATGGTCTTAGAACTTCTCTTTTTCCTCTATTGAGAAGCATAGTACTTAGGCCTCCAGTACTGTTATGAATAGGTAATTCAGAACCACAATGGACCTTGAAGTTCAGAGCACACAAGTGACCTGACAAAAACCACAAAACATAGGACGAGCTCTGAGATGTGGGAACTCTGCTGACCGCAATCCCTAAACCTATCAAACCACACTAGAGGCAGCCGTGGATTGCGCCTAACGCTCCCTATGCAACTCGGCACAGCCTGAGAAACTAGCTAGCCTGAAGATAGAAAAATAAGCCTACCTTGCCTCAGAGAAATTCCCCAAAGGAAAAGGCAGCCCCCCACATATAATGACTGTGAGTTAAGATGAAAATACAAACACAGAGATGAAATAGATTTAGCAAAGTGAGGCCCGACTTACTGAATAGACCGAGGATAGGAAAGATAGCTTTGCGGTCAGCACAAAAACCTACAAACAACCACGCAGAGGGGCAAAAAGACCCTCCGCACGACTAACGGTACAGAGGTGCTGCCTCTGCGTCTCAGAGCTTCCAGCAAGCAAGAAAAACCAATATAGCAAGCTGGACAGAAAATATAGCAAACAAAAGTAACACAAGCAAAACTTAGCTTATGCAGGGCAGACAGGCCACAAGAACGATCCAGGAGAGAGCAAGACCAATACTGGAACATTGACTGGAGGCCAGGAACAAAGAACTAGGTGGAGTTAAATAGAGCAGCACCTAACGACTTAACCTCGTCACCTGAGGAAGGAAACTCAGAAGCCGCAGCCCCACTCACATCCACCAGATGAAGCTCATAGACAGAACCAGCCGAAGTACCACTCATGACCACAGGAGGGAGCTTGACCACAGAATTCACAACAGACGAGGTTAATTCGTTAGCTGCTGCTCTATTTAACTCCACTTAGATCTTTGCTCCATGCCACCTGTCAATGTTCCAGTATTGGTCTAGTTCACTCCTGGATCGTTCTTGTGACCTGTCTTCCCTTCAGAAGCTAAGTTCCAGCTTGTATTTCTTTGGTTTGCTATTTTTCTGTCCAGCTTGTTATTTAATTTGTTGTCTTGCTTGCTGGAAGCTCTGGGATGCAGAGGGAGCGCCTCCGCACCGTGAGTCGGTGCGGAGGGTCTTTTTGCGCCCTCTGCGTGGTCTTTTTGTAGGTTTTTGTGCTGACCGCAAAGTAACCTTTCCTATCCTCGGTCTGTTCAGTAAGTCGGGCCTCACTTTGCTTAATCTATTTCATCTCTGTGTTTGTATTTTTTTCTTTACTCACAGTCATTATATGTGGGGGGCTGCCTTTTCCTTTGGGGAATTTCTCTGAGGCAAGGTAGGCTTTATTTTTCTATCTTCAGGGCTAGCTAGTTTCTTAGGCTGTGCCGAGTTGCATAGGGAGCGTTAGGCGCAATCCACGGCTATTTCTAGTGTGTTTGATAGGTTTAGGGATTGCGATCAGAAGAGTTCCCACGTCCCAGAGCTCGTCCTTTATTATCAGTAACTATCAGGTCATTCCGTGTGCTCTTAACCACCAGGTCCATTATTGTCCTGACCACCTGGTCATAACAGTCCTAGCCATAACATACCTGGGGGACGTTAGAAACTAGTAACATCTGGAACCAAAGAACGAGAGAGAGAGAGAGCTGTAGAGAACGAACGATCGAGAACAGCAGTTGTGAGGACTATTCCGAATGCTCAGCAGGGTAGGACTACAACGTACAGGCGCTATTGGTAGGCAACGATTTCCATCTGCGAGGGAAACTCTGGATGTGCCCATCGGACCGGCCGGTCTCAGAGAGCCCTGTTAAACGTACTCTGGATTGAGGATCCTGAAGCCTTCAGTAAAGAGGTAAAGAGACTGCAACCTTGTGTCCTCGTTATTGACTGCGCCTTACACCATCACCATCCACCTTACTGGGAAGCCCTGGGGACATACTTCCCCTGTGGGAAGGTACACCATTCGGCTGCCATTCCATCACCCCAGCGGACCCCACAGCAGCGTCGGTCACCCTGACCGAACACCACAGGTGGCGTCACGAAGCATTGACAGACTGTACAAATCCCTTTACTGGACGCCCCTTAGCAGGGTCACGGACCGGGTCTAGCCACCGTGACAGCCTCAGAACCGAACCAGAGAGGCCCGGTACCGAGAACTCATGGCCTTGTGTCTGGGGGCGCTCCAACTTGGCGTCACGAACAGGATCCTACTTAAGCCTGAAGAATTGGGTCATGTGTGCCTTGGAACTGTGATTGAGACGTGTTGGACTGGGATTTGGTGCAAAGACTGTGTACTGCTGTTGTCGCAAGATTCCCGCCAAAACCGCCGCCATTGCAGCGCCATGAGGAGCGCAGGAGAAGAAGAAAGGCATGGAAGTGGGTGTAGAAGAACTGAAGAGCGCAAACAGTAATGGCCGCCCAGTCTAAGAATTGCTGTATCCTGAGGGCGAGCCCATCAGCCGCTGAGATCCGCCTTCTCATCCTCTATGGAGGGTGGGGACAATGGGGACGGAGCCGCCCCCGAAAGAGAGCCCCGGAAGAAGATCTGGAGAAGGGGACAAAGATGGCGACTCCCAGGCCACCGCATGGAGACGACCCTGCCAGGCGCAGGCGCCCGCAGCGATCCCAGAGTCACCGCCGCTGCAGGACTCGACTGCTGTGAAGCCGCCTGAAGGAAAACCTGGAGGGCGAATGCCTGTCGGCTGCGTGGCCGCCACTGAGGCTCGGCGGCTGGCACGTTGCCTGGAAGCCCGTGCCCGGGTGAGTTCTCGGTTGGGCCACCCGACGGAGATCCGCCTTTCCCCTATGTCCCCTCCTCTGCCCACTCCGGCTGCGTCAGAACTTTGCACCCGGTCAGGGAGTTGCGCCCCGCAGGAGCGGGACTTAAGAATCCTGCCGTGATGGAACACCAGCGACACCTAGTGGCGGCTTGGAGGAAACAGCCGCGACTAGGGTTGAGCGAAACGGGTCGTTCATTTTCAAAAGTCGCCGACTTTTGGCAAAGTCGGGTTTCATGAAACCCGACCCCTGTGTGGGGTCGGCCATGCGGTACGCGACTTTCGCGCCAAAGTCGCGTTTCAATTACGCGAAAAGCGCCATTTCTCAGCCAATGAAGGTGGACGCAGAGTGTGGGCAGCGTGATGACATAGGTCCTGGTCCCCACCATCTTAGAGAAGGGCATTGCTGTGATTGGCTTGCTGTCTGCGGTGTCACAGGGGCTATAAAGGGGCGTTCCCGCCGACCGCCATCTTACTGCTGCTGATCTGAGCTTAGGGAGAGGTTGCTGCTGCTTTGTCAGAAGCAGGGATAGCGTTAGGCAGGGTCCATTAACCCCCAAACCGCTTGTGCTGTAGCGATTTCCACTGTCCAACACCACCTTCGGTGTGCAGGGATAGTGGAAGCTACTTTTTTTTTTTCTCAGCGCTGTAGCTCATTGGGCTGCCCTAGAAGGCTCCCTGATAGCTGCATTGCTGTGTGTATGCCGCTGTGCAAACCAACTGCTTTTTTCAAAGCACAAATCCTCTTGTTCCTTCCTTTCTGCACAGCTATCTTTTTTGTTTGTCCACACTTTTTATTTAATTTGTGCATCAGTCCACTCCTTATTGCTGCCTGCCATACCTGGCTGAGATTACTGCAGGGAGATAGTAATTGTAGGACAGTCCCTTTTATTAATTTTTTTTATTTAATTCTCCCTACAAAAAATAAGTTGTGGGAGATTAAGATTGGCATTTCTGCTAGAGTGCCATCCCTGTGTGTGCCATCTCTCTCACATAGTGGGCCATAGAAAGCCTATTTATTTTTTTTGTTGATTTTGTTTCTAAATTCTACCTGAAAAAATCAATAAATCAATCAGTGGGAGATAAATATTGGCCTCTGGGCTTGTGTGCCACTCCTGACTCCTGTGTGTGCCATCTCTCACTCAGTGGGCCATAGAAAGCCTATTAATTTTTTTTGTTGATTTGTTTTCTAAATTCTACCAGAAAAAAATCAATAAATCAGTCAGTGGGAGATAAATATTGGCCTCTGGGCTTGTGTGCCACTCCTGACTCCTGTGTGTGCCATCTCTCACTCAGTGGGCCATAGAAAGCCTATTTATTTTTTTGGTTGATTTGGTTTCTAAATTCTACCTGAAAAAATCAACAAATCAATCAGTGGGAGATAAATATTGGCCTCTGGGCTTCTGTGCCACTCCTGACTCCTGTGTGTGCCATCTCTCACTCAGTGGGCCATAGAAAGCCTATTAATTTTTTTTGTTGATTTGTTTTCTAAATTCTACCTGGAAAAATCAATAAATCAGTCAGTGGGAGATAAATATTGGCCTCTGGGCTTGTGTGCCACTCCTGACTCCTGTGTGTGCCATCTCTCACTCAGTGGGCCATAGAAAGCCTATATTTTTTTTTTTTTGGTTTCTAAATTCTCCCGGTAAAAATCCTTTTATTTTATTTGATTTCTAAATTCTTCCTGAAAAAAATCATTTTATTTTATTTTGTTTCTAAAGTCTCCCTGAAAAAAAAAAAAAAATCAGTGCGAGATTAATATTGCCCTTTCTGCTTGTGTGCCACTCTTGACTCCTGGGTGTGCCATCTCTCTCTCTCAAATATTGGGCACTGGGCCATAGAAAGGCAATTTTTTTTAATTTGGTTTCTAAATTCTCCCGGTAAAAATCCTTTTATTTTATTTGGTTTCTAAATTCTTCCTGAAAAAATCATTTTATTTTATTTTGTTTCTAAAGTCTCCCTGAAAAAAAAAAATAAAATCAGTGGGAGATTAATATTGCCCTTTCTGCTTGTGTGCCAGTCTTGACTCCTGGGTGTGCCATCTCTCTCTCTCAAATAGTGGGCACTGGGCCATAGAAAGGCAATTTTTTTTTTATTTGGTTTCTAAATTCTCCCGGAAAAAATCATTTTACTTTTTTTTGGTTTCTAAATTCTTCCTGAAAAAATCATTTTATTTTATTTTGTTTCTAAAGTCTCCCTGAAAAAATAAAATAAAATCAGTGGGAGATTAATATTGCCCTTTCTGCTTGTGTGCCAGTCTTGACTCCTGGGTGTGCCATCTCTCTCAAATAGTGGGCACTGGGCCATAGAAAGGCAATTTTTTTTTTTTGCTTTCTAAATTCTCCCTGAAATAAAAAAAAAAAATACAGTGGGAGATTAATATTGACATTTGTGCTTGAGTGACAGTCCTGCGTGTGTGGCATCTCTCTGATTTGGTGCCACAGAAAACAGAGTGTGTAACATTGTTCCTGATTTTCCTTGCGGTCTCACCAACCTGTAAAGGGATATCGAAATCATACTGAAGTTATAGCTCACCGTGTAAGTTGTTTGACAGCAACAAATACCGTTACTTTGGTTACGTTTTTAAAACAATGAGGAAGTCTGGTGGAAGAGGTCGTGGCCGTGGGCGTTCATTGTCAGCTGGTAATGATGGTAGTGGTAGTGGAGCATCAGGTGGTCGTGGGAAAAGAAATATTGCACCTAAGTCTGGAGCTGTGTAGCCAGGTTCGTCGTCTGGCTACAGAAGGCCTCGAACGCTCCCTTTTCTGGGAGTTGGAAAACCGCTTTTAAAGCCGGAGCAGCAAGAGCAAGTTTTGGCCTACCTTGCAGACTCAGCCTCTAGCTCTTGTGCCTCCTCTTTTGAAACTGGTAAATGTAAAAGCAGCGCGTCGTTAGTGGATGTTCACGGTCAGGGACAAGTCGCTTCCTTGTCCTCTTCAGCAAAATCAACAACAGAGAAGGATGCAGCAGGTGACACAATGGGTTACTCCATGGAGCTTTTTACACATACCGTCCCTGGCTTAGAAAGTGAAGCAGTTAACAGGCCATGCCCATTGCAAGTTGAATCTGACATGGAGTGCACTGATGCACAGCCACAGCCAGACTACTATGCTGGTCCTTTGACTCAGACCACAACATTGCCCTCGCAGGGTACTGATCCAGAATCTGACCCTGATGAGACTATGTTGCCCCATCACGAACGCTCTACCACCAACTTACACGGTGACACAGACGAAGTTGCGCACGAGGTAGAAGAGGAGGTTATAGATGACCCAGTTGTTGACCCCGATTGGCAGCCATTGGGGGAACAGGGTGCAGGCGGCAGTAGTTCTGAAGCGGAGGAGGAGGGGCCGCAGCAGGCATCAACATCGCAACAGGTTCCATCTGCCAGGCCCGTATCTGGCCCAAAACACGTGGCAAAGCCAAAAACTGTTGGAGGACAGCGTGTCCATCCGGTTAAAGCTCAGTCTGCAATGGCTGAAAAGGGATCCGAGGCTCGAAAGAGTGCAGTCTGGCATTTTTTTAAACAACATCCAATTGATCCACACAAAGTCATCTGTCAAAAATATTCAACTAGCTTAAGCAGAGGTCAGAATCTGAAAAGTCTCAATACAAGTTGCATGCATAGACATTTAACCACCATGCATTTGCAAGCCTGGACTAACTACCAAACGTCCCTTAAGGTTGTAGCACCCTCGGCCAATGAAGCTAGTCAGCAACGCTACATCCCTTCCGTCACTGTAAGGCCACCATTTTCCGCACCACCAGCAGTATCTGTGCAGGTTTCTTTGCCAGCCCAAAGCAGTCAGGGTCAGGGAATCACCAGTTTCGTAGGAGGAAATACTGCATCTAGGGCACCGGCAGAAACAATACCGTCTCCAACCGTCTCTCAGTCTGCCATGTCCACCGGCACACCCGCTAGTTCCATGATCTCCAGCTCTCCAGTCCAGCTCACCCTACATGAGACTCTGGTTAGAAAAAGGAAGTACTTATCCTCGCATCCGCGTACACAGAATTTTAACGCCCACATAGCTAGACTAATCTTGTTAGAGATGATGCCCTACCGGTTAGTTGAAAGCAAAGCTTTCAAAGCCCTGATGGAGTACGCTGAACCACGCTACGAGCTACCCAGTCGACACTTCTTTTCGAGAAAAGCCATCCCAGCCCTGCACCAGCATGTTAAACAGCGCATCGTCCATGCACTCAGGCAATCTGTGAGTACAAAGGTGCACCTGACTACAGATGGATGGACCAGTAGGCATGGCCAGGGACGTTACGTGTCCATCACGGCACACTGGGTGAATGTGGTGGATGCAGGGTCCACAGGGGACATCAATTTTGGGACAGTTGTGCCTAGCCCACGGTCTAGGAAACAGTTGGCTGTAGGCGTTTGCACCCCCTCCTCCTCCTCGTCCTCCCGCAGAAGCGAGAGCTCTTCCACAGACCGCAGTCGCCCAACCACTCCATCGGCAGCTGTCACTGTTGCACACCAGTTGTCCCATTATGGCCCAGCTACTGGCAAGCATCAGCAGGCTGTATTGGCTATGAAGTGTTTGGGCGACAACAGACACACCGCGGAAGTTCTGTCCGAGTTCTTGCAGCAAGAAACGCAGTCGTGCATTCCTTGCCTGGCTCACACCTTAAACCTGGTGGTGCAGTGCTTATTGAAAACTTATCCTGGGTTCTCCGACCTGCTCCTCAAAGTGCGTGGACTTTGCTCACATATCCGCCGTTCGCCTGTACACTCCAGCCGTATGCAGACCTATCAGCGGTCTTTGAACCTTCCCCAGCATCGCCTAATCATAGACGTTGCAACAAGGTGGAACTCAACACTGCACATGCTTCAGAGACTGTGCGAACAGAGGCGGGCTGTTATGTTTTTGTGGGAGGATACACATACACGGGCAGGCAGTAGGATGGCAGACATGGAGTTGTCAGGTGTGCAGTGGTCGAAGATACAAGACATGTGTCAAGTCCTTCAGTGTTTTGAGGAATGCACATGGCTGGTTAGTGCAGACAACGCCATAATAAGCATGAGCATCCCCCTCATGTGTCTGCTGATGCAAAGTTTGACGCACATAAAGGATCAGGCGTCTGCACCAGAGGAAGAGGAAAGCCTTGTTGACAGTCAGCCATTGTCTGGTCAGGGCAGTGTACAGGACGAGGTAGCGGGCGAAGAGGAGGTGGAGGACGAAGAGGATGATGGGGATGAGTATATTTTTAATGAGGAAGCTTTCCCGGGGGCACTGTTAATTGGTGGCGTGGCAAGGCCGGGTTCTGGTTTTTTGAGGGACACAAGTGACGAAGATTTGCCTGAAACTGCCCCTCAACCAATCACAACCGCAGATTTGACAACTGGTACATGGCCCACATGGCGGATTATGCCTTATGTATCCTCAAAAGGGACACACACATTACTAAAATGATGAACGATGATGATTACTGGTTGGCCTGCCTCCTTGATCCTCGCTATAAAGGCAAATTGCAAAATATTATGCCACATGAGAACTTGGAACTAATATTAGCAACCAAACAATCAACTCTTGTTGACCGTTTGCTTCAGGCATTCCCAGCACACAGCGCCCGTGATCGTTCTCACACGAGCAGCAGGGGGCAGCAGAACAGAAGTGTTAGAGGTGCAGAAATCTGAAGTGGCGTTGGACAGAGGGGTTTTCTGACCAGGTTGTGGAGTGATTTTGCTATGACCGCAGACAGGACAGGTACTGCTGCATCAATTCAAAGTGACAGGAGACAACATTTGTCCAGTATGGTTACTAACTATTTTTCATCCCTTATCGATGTTCTACCTCAACCGTCATTCCCATTTGATTACTGGGCATCCAAATTAGACACCTGGCCAGAATTGGCAGAATATGCATTGCAGGAGCTTGCTTGCCCGGCAGCTAGTGTCCTATCAGAAAGAGTATTCAGTGCTGCAGATTCAATATTAACCGAAAAAAGGACTCGTCTGGCCACCCAAAATATTGATGATCTAACCTTCATTAAAATGAACCACAACTGGATTTCGAATTCTTTTGCCCCACCTTGCCCGGCCGACACCTAGCTTTCCTATGAAAAGGTATTGCCTGTGGACTACTCTGAATGACTTTACCAATCTCGTAATTTGCAGCAGCTGATTGTCCAGCATACGACATGTTTACACCTCCCTAAATGGCCAAACTCCCAACACGGGGCCGTGGTATCGCCACTTGGCGCAAGCACCCGTGAGAGTGCTGTTTGTCTGAAGAGGTGGGTGTGCACACTTTTGGTCTACGGCACTGCCACTGGGTCCCTCATAGTACAATAAAGTGTCTCTGGCGGTGGTGGTGCGCACCCAACGTCAGACACACTGTTGTAACATGAGGGGCCCTGGGCATGTACCGCTGGCCAAAAGAGAGTTCACCCACCCCCAGCTCAAACATTGCTCTACCACTTGCACAATTATCTCTCACAGTTACACCTATGTTTAGTCTATGCGCTGACATCCGTAAATTACTGCCACTGACAATACCATTGTGTTGACATGTATGATGGTACTTAACATAGTCAGGGGCAGTGTCCTATATTTACCCAAGTAAATACTTTGTGCCAAATTACTAGGTCTGAAACTACGCAGAGGAGCCCAACCCTGTACCTAATAATTGCACCCTTTTGGTTTTTCTTTTTGTTGTAATGCGAGACATTAACATGTATTGATTTTTTGGGACTACTAACTGGCAGACACTCATTACAATCGGCCGCCGCTGACAACACCAATGGTGCCCACTGCCTGTGTACCCCTGCAAGAGAATTCAAAGTGCCTACAGCCCAATTTTATTATGTTAGGCCTTCGAAGCCTGTCTGCGGTCCCTTCTTCCACTAGGCCTCCACTGACCAGTCTACTGCTGCCCGTGTACCCCTGGAACCAATGTTAAAGTGCCCAAAGCCCTAATTTATTATGTTAGGCCTTTGAAGCCTGTCTGTGGACCCTCCTTCAACTAGGCCTCCACTGACCAGTCTACTGCTGCCCGTGTACCCCTGGAACCAATGTTAAAGTGCCCACAGCCCTAATTTATTATGTTAGGCCTTCGAAGCCTGTCTGCGGTCCCTCCTTCCACTAGGCCTCCACTGACCTGTCTACTGCTGCCCGTGTACCCCTGGAACCAATGTTAAAGTGCCCACAGCCCTAATTTATTATGTTAGGCCTTCGAAGCCTGTCTGCGGTCCCTCCTTCCACTAGGCCTCCACTGACCAGTCTCATGCTGCCCGTGTACCCCTGGAACCAATGTTAAAGTGCCCACAGCCCTAATTTATTATGTTATGCCTTCAAAGCCTGTCTGCGGTCCCTCCTTCCACTAGGCCTCCACTGACCAGTCTACTGCTGCCCGTGTACCCCTGGAACCAATGTTAAAGTGCCCACAGCCCTAATTTATTATGTTAGGCCTTCGAAGCCTGTCTGCGGTCCCTCCTTCCACTAGGCCTCCACTGACCATTCTACTGCTGCCCGTGTACCCCTGGAACCAATGTTAAAGTGCCCACAGCCCTAATTTATTATGTTAGGCCTTCGAAGCCTGTCTGCGGTCCCTCCTTCCACTAGGCCTCCACTGACCAGTCTACTGCTGCCCGTGTACCCCTGGAACCTATTTAAAAGTGCCTACAGCCCAATTTTTTATTATGTTAGGCGTTCGAAGTCTGTCTGCGGCCCGTTCTTTCTACTACTCCTACACTGACCAGACCACTGCTGCCCTTGTACCCCTGGAACCTATTTAAAAGTGCCTACAGCCCAATATTTTATTATGTTAGGCCTTCGAAGCCTGTCTGCGGCCCGTTCTTTCTACTACTCCTCCACTGACCAGACCACTGCTGCCCGTGTACCCCTGGAACCTATTTAAAAGTGCCTACAGCCCAATTTTTTATTATGTTAGGCGTTCGAAGCCTGTCTGCGGCCCATTCTTTCTACTACTCCTACACTGACCAGACCACTGCTGCCCGTGTACCCCTGGAACCTATTTAAAAGTGCCTACAGCCCAATATTTTATTATGTTAGGCCTTCGAAGCCTGTCTGCGGCCCGTTCTTTCTACTACTCCTCCACTGACCAGACCACTGCTGCCCGTGTACCCCTGGAACCTATTTAAAAGTGCCTACAGCCCAATATTTTTTTATGTTAGGCCTTCGAAGCCTGTCTGCGGCCCGTTCTTTCTACTACTCCTACACTGACCAGACCACTGCTGCCCGTGTACCCCTGGAACCTATTTAAAAGTGCCTACAGCCCAATTTTTTATTATGTTAGGCGTTCGAAGCCTGTCTGCGGCCCGTTCTTTCTACTACTCCTACACTGACCAGACCACTGCTGCCCGTGTACCCCTGGAACCTATTTAAAAGTGCCTACAGCCCAATATTTTATTATGTTAGGCCTTCGAAGCCTGTCTGCGGCCCGTTCTTTCTACTACTCCTCCACTGACCAGACCACTGCTGCCCGTGTACCCCTGGAACCTATTTAAAAGTGCCTACAGCCCAATATTTTTTTATGTTAGGCCTTCGAAGCCTGTCTGCGGCCCGTTCTTTCTACTACTCCTACACTGACCAGACCACTGCTGCCCGTGTACCCCTGGAACCTATTTAAAAGTGCCTACAGCCCAATATTTTTTTGTTAGGCCTTCGAAGCCTGTCTGCGGCCCGTTCTTTCTACTACTCCTACACTGAACAGACCACTGCTGCCCATGTACCCCTGGAACCTATTTAAAAGTGCCTACAGCCCAATTTTATTATGTTAGGCGTTCGAAGCCTGTCTGCGGCCCGTTCTTTCTACTACTCCTCCACTGACCAGACCACTGCTGCCCGTGTACCCCTGGAACCTATTTAAAAGTGCCTACAGCCCAATTTTATTATGTTAGGCGTTCGAAGCCTGTCTGCGGCCCGTTCTTTCTACTACTCCTCCACTGACCAGACCACTGCTGCCCGTGTACCCCTGGAACCTATTTAAAAGTGCCTACAGCCCAATTTTATTATGTTAGGCGTTCGAAGCCTGTCTGCTGCCCGTTCTTTCTACTACTCCTCCACTGACCAGACCACTGCTGGCCGTGTACCCCTGGAACCTATTTAAAAGTGCCTACAGCCCAATTTTATTATAATAGGCGTTCGAAGCCTGTCTGTGGCCCGTTCTTTCTACTACTCCTCCACTGACCAGACCACTGCTGCCCGTGTACCCCTGGAACCTATTTAAAAGTGCCTACAGCCCAATATTTTTTTATGTTAGGCCTTTGAAGCCTGTCTGCGGCCCGTTCTTTCTACTACTCCTACACTGACCAGACCACTGCTGCCCGTGTACCCCTGGAACCTATTTAAAAGTGCCTACAGCCCAATATTTTTTTGTTAGGCCTTCGAAGCCTGTCTGCGGCCCGTTCTTTCTACTACTCCTCCACTGACCAGACCACTGCTGCCTGTGTACCCCTGGAACCTATTTAAAAGTGCCTACAGCCCAATTTTATTATGTTAGGCGTTCGAAGCCTGTCTGCGGCCCGTTCTTTCTACTACTCCTCCACTGACCAGACCACTGCTGCCCGTGTACCCCTGGAACCTATTTAAAAGTGCCTACAGCCCAATTTTATTATGTTAGGCGTTCGAAGCCTGTCTGCTGCCCGTTCTTTCTACTACTCCTCCACTGACCAGACCACTGCTGGCCATGTACCCCTGGAACCTATTTAAAAGTGCCTACAGCCCAATTTTATTATAATAGGCGTTCGAAGCCTGTCTGCGGCCCGTTCTTTCTACTACTCCTCCACTGACCAGACCACTGCTGCCCGTGTACCCCTGGAACCTATTTAAAAGTGCCTACAGCCCAATTTTATTATGTTAGGCCTTCAAAGCCTGTCTGCGGCCCATTCTTTCTACTACTCCTACACTGACCAGACCACTGCTGCCCGTGTACCCCTGGAACCTATTTTTAATTGCATAGAGCATCCTTTTTTTAATAGTAGGCGTACAAAGTCTGTCTGCGGTCCACTATTGAAATTGTCCTCCACTGCCCAGAGCAATGCTGCCTGTGTACCCCTGTAACCTTTTTTAAACTGCAGTGAGCCACATTTTTGGTTTAAGGCCTACTACCTGTGTCTGTCTGCGCCACTCAATACAGCTGTGTTCCTTTGAAAAAAGCTGAGCGTCAATAGTCTTGTTTTCAGCCTCTAGGAATTTTAAAACTGAATTGGGGCTACATCTTTGGTAGGGCCTACTAACGGTGTCTGCCGCCTCAAGGTGTGCCCCAGGTTTCGTCCACATTGCTTCGATCTTCCTACTCTCGTTTAGTAGTTGTTGCAAACTACACTGCATTAGGCCTACAAATTTGGTATGGGGTGTAGAGAGACGGTGTGTTACACTCCAAAGTGTTCCCCAGGTTTCGTCCACATTGCTTCGATCTTCCTACTCTCGTTTAGTAGTTGGTGAAAACTACACTGCATTAGGCCTACAAATTGGGTATGGGGTGTAGAGACGGTGTCTTCCGCTCCAAGGTGTTCTCCAGGTTGCCTTTCCTGAGCTTCTATCTTCAGGCTCTTGTTAAATAGTGGTTAAATGGAACAACTGCATTTGGCGTACTAGTTGGTTTGGGGCCTACTAACAGTGTCTGCCGCTCCTTGCTGTTCTCCTGGTTTCCTGTCCTGAAATTCCATTTTCAGGCTCCCGTTAAGTAGTTGTTAATGTTAGACTGCATTTGGCCTACTGGTTGGGTTGGGGCCTACTATCGGTGTCTGCCACTCCTTGCTGTTCTCCTCCACTGAACAAAGCTGTGCCGCCTGTTTACTACTGTTGCCAATTTTGAACTGCATTTCGACTACTTACTGATTTGGGCCTACTCTCTTTGTCAGCCTCTCATTCCAGTTGTCCTGTACTGCAATGCCCCCTGGTTACTCCTGTGTTACCAATTTTGAACTGCATTTAGCCCACTTTATTATTTGGGCCTATATCTGTGTTTCCTCCTCATCCTGCCCATTGCCCAGCCAGTGATAGATGAGTCTGCTGGTACATTGACCCATAACGCAACATTTTCCGTGCACGCTACACTGCAAGATTGTGACCCTGCTGAAAGTCAGGTCCCCCTTCCCGCATACCATACCACCTTACACGGGGACAAAGAGGAAGGTGCAGATGAAAGTGCAGGTTCCTTCATCAGGTGGGGGGAGGAATACTAGTTGGCGACGTCACTGGCACAGGGCCTCTCATAGTACGCAAAAGTGTTGCTGCCGGTGGGAGGCGCCCCCGCCGTGCAAACACACCGCTGTACTTTGAGGGGCCCTGTGCCAGTGCCAATACCAACGAGTGGGCCCCCCCTGCTTGCTCAGGATCACAGCACTTGCAAAGTTGAAATACTTACCTCTCCCTGCTCCACTGCCGTGACGTGGTCCAGATTTACTGGGCCCACTAATTACTTGAACCAGCCCTACCCCCCACAACTTTAGCCAAATGACCCCCAATTTCAAATGCCTTCCAATTATTATAAGCTAAATTACGATTGACAAGCTTCTGTAACAAGAATGGATGTTTTTGCCATTAAAATGGGCAGTGTAGGTGTTTTCCTGGCCTCCACTCACTGCCGACTATGCTCCCCCATTGACTTGCATTGGGTTTCGTGTTTCGGTCGATACCCGACTTTTCGCGATAATCGGCCGATTCCACTCGACTCGACTTCTAAGATAGTCGGGTTTCGCAAAACACGGCTCGACTCTAAAAAGGTCAAGGTCGCTCAACCCTAGCCGCGACCTGCGGACGTGATAGACCTCACCGGAGAGGAGAAGGTTCCGCCGTCGCACTGGGGAGTGGTGGTCTTCTACAACCCCAGGCAGGAGAGGGGGGTTATCCAGGAGATCGGAGAACCCCTGCAGGTCCGTGTCGAGCGGAGCGAGGTGGAGCCCCGCTACGGGACAAGTGAGGAGACCCGAGATCTGAGGCCAGGTGATGCTGTAACTTATACCCGTTGGCGGAGGGAGGCCGGCTGGGTGGCCAGGGGTGTCCAGCGATGCGCAGCCCTACAGGTTGAAGCTGGAGCTCCCGACGAAGGGGTCCCTGTTGCGGACCACCAAGAGTGCCTGGCCCCTCGTGTGACTGTGGATCCCACCCATGCTCAACGGAGAGGAGTGGTCTGTGAGGTGAGACCACAACCTTCCCAGAACTAAACCTCGAAGACCTGAGAATTGTATATAGTTCACTGTTTCCTGCTGCTACCTTAAACCCGTCCAGGGTTAACTCCTAGGGATCCCTTTGTTTACCCGGGATCCCTATTGTCTTCCATTCCTTTTTCTATTTTTTGTACAAGTTCATCATTGTTTAAAGACTGCCGGATCATGGACGGTGAATGATTCAGAAATGTTTTGTATATAGTTTGCACCTTCTTAAAGGTGCTCCCTACTGGATTTACAAGCGAAAGAAGACTTTGCGAAGATAATGCTTCTAGACATGACGCAGAAGGTCTTGCTTTCCGTGAACTTGCAGACAGAGAGAGAATCTGCACTACCTCCTAGAGACTTGGGTCCCTCTTAAAGGGAATGTTTACATGATTGCAATAAAAGTTAAAAAACGTTAATGATGTTCAAATTTAGATAATGTTGATAGAGATTGAGGACAGGAAAGCTTGAATTGAACCCGTAGGGGTTAGAGAGAGAGTCCTCCTGAGAACTGTAGAAAGATGGTCGGTACAATGACAGTAGGCTCAGCCAAGGAGCTAGGCGGTCCTGCATTGGTGAAGTGAGAACGGAAAAGAAAGTTGAGTTGTTGTAGTATTTGATAGTAGGCCTTTAGTGGGTTCAGCTTATACGCCTTTAAAGGAAAGGTTAAACCAAAGTTTGCACTTAGTAGAATACCCGGCTGGGTACTGAGAGTTATTTATAGTCATAATGTTATTTAAAAATATTTAACTGTTATTTTTGTTTGTAACGTTCAAGTGTTCTTTCCTCCCATAAAGGGAAGCACCTTTTCTATTTACTTGTTCTTAGCATTCAAAAATGTTGTATGTCTTTCACTGCATTATATTGTTGTTCTTCTTCCCAGTCCAGGAGTACTGGATTTAACCGGGGGGGAGTGCAGCGCCCCAGAGACCTGGTCGTTGCAGTATAGCGCTCTGCCACTAAGGGGAGCAGCGGTACGTCTGATGGCACTAAAGAGTTATCCTGACCAGGTATCACCAGAACACATTACACTTCACACTCCGGCCACTAGGGGGAGAAAAAGGCTTTATTTATTGGGCCACTCCTCACACTGGTAAAACTAGGGGCTGGGGAGGAAGTTAGTCAGAAGCTGACTGGGTTGGAACCAGGCAACATCCCGTGGCAGGGGGTGTTGCGGGAGAAGGAACAGGGGGTCCCTGTCAGGCGTGGGAACCTGGCAGGTGCCTAGCGACAGAACAGAACGTAGCGGAACCGCGCCTGCACACCTTGCGGCGGTATCCTAAGAGAGAGACAAGAGGGGAAGAATATTGTGGAACAGTGTAAACGAGATCAGCACAAAGGAGAGCCAGTAAGAGTCGTGCCGAGAGAGGAAGGCAACATCTTACTGAGGCACGTAGTCGGTGGCCGGATCACCGTAGGAGTAACTGACTTCAGGCCTTACTTCAAATTCCGCTGGACAGTTGATTATAGGTTGGCTGTCTACCTTTCACACCTACGAAGACATAGGGGGCAACATTAGGAGAGGGGCGTCTCTAGGGTCCCGGAAGACCTCCAAGCCTTCCAGTCAAACGGGTGGCGTCCTAGCCATAACATACCTGGGGGACGTTAGAAACTAGTAACATCTGGAACCAAAGAACGAGAGAGAGAGAGAGCTGTAGAGAACGAACGAACGAGAACAGCAGTTGTGAGGACTATTCCGAATGCTCAGCAGGGTAGGACTACAACGTACAGGCGCTATTGGTAGGCAACGATTTCCATCTGCGAGGGAAACTCTGGATGTGCCCATCGGACCGGCCGGTCTCAGAGAGCCCTGTTAAACGTACTCTGGATTAAGGATCCTGAAGCCTTCAGTAAAGAGGTAAAGAGACTGCAACCTTGTGTCCTCGTTATTGACTGCGCCTTACACCATCACCATCCACCTTACTGGGAAGCCCTGGGGACATACTTCCCCTGTGGGAAGGTACACCATCCGGCTGCCATTCCATCACCCCAGCGGACCCCACAGCAGTGTCGGTCATCCTGACCGAACACCACAGGTGGCGTCACGAACCATTGACAGACTGTACAAATCCCTTTACTGGACGCCCCTTAGCAGGGTCACGGACCGGGTCTAGCCACCGTGACAGCCTCAGAACCGAACCAGAGAGGCCCGGTACCGAGAACTCGTGGCCCTGTGTCTGGGGGCGCTCCAGTGCCATATATATAGGAAAAGATTGCTTGCAGGACCATGATGTGCGGCTCGCAACTGTCTGCCAATTTAGAGCATTAGCACCAGATCTAGAAGACAGCTGTAAAGAGCCTTACACAGAGGAACAGATCTGATTGCACATATACTGGCCAAGCAGTTGGAGAGATAGACTAAGTACGGTAAGTGCTAAGGTGGCCATAGCATGGTACCACCAGAGAGAGGAGATGGTTGATGCTGAATGCAATAGCATGGTAGGAGTGCTTGACGCAACAAAACCAAATGAGGGTAAGGTGGGAACCCGTAGATGCAATTATACTGCCGTGGTGTGAATTATGTGGGGAAGCTTTGGCTGTGATTATACCGATAATGGGGACTCAGAGAGGCGGGAGCTGGATGTCACTATTTGAGGGGGGGGGGCCTCTGGATGTGGCTCACAACTCTTTCTCAGAGTTGAATGTGGAGATCACTGGTCTAGGTCAAGGTATTGCTGGACAAGTCTTTGAAAGAGCTACATGTGGAAATAAATAGTTTGGAGATTACATCCTTCTTTAAGATTCCCTTTAAGTTCCCTCAAACCTGCAGTTTTTTATCTACAGCATGCAAATGAAATTTTATAAAATGCCCTCCAATGTTCTACACTTTAGTATGATGTGACTTTTCAGTGCAGAATCTGTCCGGTGTGTCATATATGACTCATGGCTGCAGATAGAAGTGTTCATATGTTTGACATTATCAACACAGACATAAACTTATCCCTCAACATGAATGATGATAACTAAGCAGTTTATAACATTCCCTTCCATTCATATTTTTTGAGTCCATATCACAAAAGGATGTGATATAAGTCAACATATAAAGGAAGTGCAGTAGACAATTCACACTCAGTACTTGTATAGTTATGCAATCACAAAAGAGACGAAAAATGATAATTGCTGTTTGTTTCACGATTTGAATATATACAGTGCCTTGCGAAAGTATTCAGCTCCCTGGAACTTTACAACCTTTTCCCACATATCATGCTTTAAACATAAAGGTACCAAATGTAAATTTTTTGGAAACAAATCAACAACAAGTGTAACACAATTGTGAAGTTGAATGAAACTTATTGGTTATTTTACATTTTTGTGGAAATTCAAAAACTGAAAAGTGGGGCGTGCAATATTTTTCGGCCCCTTTAACTTAATACTTTGTTGCGCCACCTTTTGCTGCGATTACAGATGCAAGTCGCTTGGAGTATGTCTCTAACAGTTTTGTACATCAAGAGACTTAAAGTCTTGCACATTCTTCCTTGGCAAACAGCTCGAGCTCAGTGAGGTTTGATGGAGATCGTTTGTGAACAGCAGTTTTCAGCTCTTTCCACAGATTCTCGATTGGATTGAGGTCTGGACTTTGACTTGGCCATTCTAACACCTGGATATGTTTATTTGTGAACCATTCCATTGTAGATTTTGCTTTGTTTGGGATCATTGTCTTTTTGGAAGACAAATCTCCGTCCCAGTCTCAGGTCTTTTGCAGACTCCAACAGGTTTTCTTCAAGAACGGTCCTGTATTTGGCTCCATCCATCTTCCCATCAATTTTAGCCATCTTCCCTGTCCCTGCTGAAGAAAAGCAGGCCCAAACCATGGGGATGGTGTGTTCAGGGTGATGAGCTGTGTTGCCTTTACGTCAATCCTGCCTGTTGTGTTCTTTGGTCGTCATGATGCACTCTGTGCTTCAAACAGAACCTTCAGACTATCGCAGAGCAGATGCATTTATACAGAGACCTGATTACACACAGGTGGATTATATTTAATAATAATAATTTTATTTATATAGCGCCAACATATTCCGCAGCGCTTTACAAATTATAGAGGAGACTTGTACAGACAATAGACATTACAGCATAAGGTTAGGGTCACATTGCGTTAGGGCAGTCCGTTTAGCGCATAGCGCTACGGACTGCGCTAACGCAATGTCCCAAAATGGATCACATTAGCCGATCCTGCTAGTGCAGATCCCCGATCTGCGCTAGCGAGGAACGTACCGCGAACGCTGCAAGCAGCATTCGCGGTCCGTCACTCAAATGACGGCACATCACTAGTGCACGCCCAATGTGGGCGTGCGCTAGTGATGCGTTCGCCATTACAATCAATGGCGACGTTAACGGACTACGTTATACCGCGTTATGCCGCGGTGTAACGTAGTCCATTAAACGGGGTCACATAACGCAATGTGACCCTAGCCTAACAGAAATCACAGTTCAAAATAGATACCAAGAGGAATGAGGGCCCTGCTCGCAAGCTTACAAACTATGAGGAAAAAGGGAGACACGAGAGGTGGATGGTAACAATTGCTTTAGTTATTCGGACCAGCCATAGTGTAAGGCTCAGGTGTTCATGTAAAGCTGCATGAACCAGTTAACTACCTAAGTATGTAGCAGTACAGACACAGAGGGCTAATAACTGCATAAAGTGTATGAGAACATGTTGCGAGGAACCTGATTATGGTTTTTTTTTGTTTTTTTTTTTGAATGGGCCACACAGGGATAGTTAGGTTAATGCGTTGATGTGGTAGGCCAATCTGAACAAATGAGTTTTTAGGGCACGCTTAAAACTGTGGGGATTGGGGATTAATCAGGGACGGAATGGGAGGTTCTGATTATTGAGGATGCTAACCTGAGGTCATTAGCGGAGTGGAGGGCATGGATAGGGTGGTAGACTGAGACCAGACAAAAGATTTAGGGTGGTGCTGAACCATGGAGTGCTTTGTGGATGAGGGTAGTAGTTTTGTACTGGATTCTTGAGTGGATGGGTAACCAGTGTAAAGACTGGCACAAGGTAGAGGCATCGGTGTAACGGTTGGTGAGGAATATGATCCTGGCTGCAGCATTCAGGACAGATTGGAGCGGGGAGAGTTTGGTAAGACGGAGGCCGATTAGTAGAGAGTTACAATAGTCCAGACGAGAATGAATAAGTGAAACAGTAAGAATTTTTGCAGAGTCGAAAGTAAGAAAAGGGCGAATTCTAGAAATGTTTTTGAGATGCAGATAAGAAGAGCGAGCCAGTGATCGGATGTGGGGGGTGAATGAAAGCTCAGAATCAAGTATGACCCCAAGGCAGCGGGCATGTTGCTTTGGAGTGATGATGGACCCGCACACAGAGATGGCAATGTCTGGCAAAGGTAGGTTAATAGAGGGAGAAAACACAAGGAGTTCAGTTTTTGACAGGTTCAGTTTCAGATAGAGGGAGGACATGATTTTAGAGACAGCGGTAAGACAATCACTGGTGTTTACTAAAAAGGTCGGCATGATAACAGGAGAAGAAGTGTATAATTGGGTGTCATCAGCATAGAGATGGTACTGGAAACCAAATCTACTGATTGTTAGTCCAATAGGGGCAGTATACAAAGAGAAAAGGAGGTGGCCTAGGACTGATCCTTGAGGAACCCCAACAGTAAGGGGGAGGTGAGAGGAGGAGGAACCAGCAAAAGATACAGTGAAGGATCAGTCAGAGAGATAGGAGGAGAACCAGGAGAGAATGGTGTCCTTGAGGCCGATGGAGCGGAGCATAGTGAGGAGGAGCTGATGATCCACAGTGTCGAATGCTGCGGAGAGATCCAAGAGAATTAGCACGGAGTAGTGACCAATAGATTTAGCTGTTAGTAGGTCATTAGAGACTTTAGTGAGGGCAGTTTCAGTAGAGTGTAAAGAGCGGAAACCAGATTGAAGAGGGTCGAGAAGAGAGTTATCTGAGAGATAGCGGATAAGATGGGAGTGGACCAGGCGTTCGTATTTATCATCATTAGGCATTTAGGACAACATTGGATCATTCAGAGATCCACCATGAACTTCTGGAGTGAGTTTGCTGCACTGAAAGTTAAGGGGCCGAATAATATTGCACGCCCCACTTTTCAGTTTTTGAATTTCCACAAATATTTAAAATAAGAAAGTAAATTTTATTCAACTTGTTGATTCTTCACCAAAAATTTACATTTGGTATCATTATGTTAGAAGCATGATATGTGGGAAAAGGTTGAAAAGTTCCAGGGGGCCGAATACTTTCACAAAGGCACTGTATTTTTGTGACTGTGGTCACTAAAAAAAGTGCATTAACTTAAAATGCACCAAGTTTATCAAGTTATACATTTAGTCTGTCAAATTTTAGACTTGTCTAACTTTATACCACTCGTTACTTTGTGCCAGACATGTGCACCACAATTTTAATGCATTTTTTGGTGCATTACATTGCACACTAAGCCATGCAATTTTCTGTCAAGCCTCGTCCCCTCTTCAGCAAGGCCATGAAACCAAGTTATAAAAAGTGCTTTATGCATATCATAAATATGGATAAAGTCATGAAAGACAGTTTTTGGCACAGATTATACCAGAATTTTGGTGCATTTAGTTGGATACATATGCTCCATTGTGTGGGTTGGCGCATACAATGTCCTGTCGCTGGCCGATTACGGCAGTTAGTGTACCGCAAGAGCTGAGAATGATGAGAAGCTGGGAACGAAAAGTGGTAAGTCAATAGAAATGTCTGGTCTAGGGCTTCTTTTTTTGCTTCATCTGAGGTTTGAATTAATTTAAGGTTCTTCTAAACTTATTTTAGGTTCTGTTCAAGGGTTTTGTTTGCATATTCTGCTAATTTGGCTGATATTGTGTGGTACTTTGGTCCCAGCAATTTTCAGTTCATACCAATAGTTGAACTTTCAAGACTGAGTAAGGCAGGAGAATGTTAAAACAAACATACCAAACTGGTTATATTACGATTGCATGTGACTGAGGATAGTTCCCTTAATGTGAAGCGCCCGGTTGTCTGTGCACATGCCCTACAGCTCCGACCTTCAGCTTTTGAGTGGCAGGTGTGACACATATATATATATATATATATACTGAAAGGATTTTTTTCTGTGTTAGTCAAATAATGTTGGTTAAGTACCACTGTCTCCTCATTGTCTGCGCTGTTGAATCCAAGTAACATGTTTACGCAAGTGCTCCCAGAGCCAGCAAGTGCTCTAGCTTTCCCCACTAAACACCACCTAATGCCACCCCCTTGTCCTTGATGGACAGTTGCACTGATGAGATAGTCAATATGACTTGTGCTGATATCTTATGCATGTTGCGCATGATCTCAACACATCACAAGCCCGGTACTCCTCCTCATGCTGTATAATGGAGAATCACAGTTCATCAACAATCTATAATTCTACATGTCACCTTTATATCTCCTGTTATATGATGTAGTTCTTTGATGCAATTGTGTCTTCTGACAGCAAGGCATAAAATCAAATATATTGAGCAAAAGTTTTTTCTTTACCTTTTTGCGATCATGCAAGACATTATGTATTAGTAAAGTGGTATTGTGTTGCATTTCTGCATCTTGACGGCAGTTTATAATTTATTAAATGGAAGCGTAAAAAGATCAATTATATACTTAAAAGTCCTAGTGAGAATGATTATGGGAAATGCTGTTAGGTCTGAAAAGATTTAACTGAAAGCTCCCTCTGGTATTTTTATCTCGGTAATTCTTCCCATTGGCAGTGTTATAGGTCTTCCACTCACACTGAGCGAAACTCCATTAAGCAAGCAATTTAACACATTAGCCCTGAAAATGTTATAAAAACCTATTGGACCTACTAGACATTTTGATACCTGAAATGGTTTCTTAATTTGTTTGATTTCCTGTTGCTTTTATATGGCCGACACGTTCTGCAGCACTATACAGAGATTGTATACCATTCACCTCAATCCCTGTCCCCCCGTGGGGCTCAATATCGAATTTCCCTATGATATGCACATTTTATTGTAATTTCATAAAAAGCCAATTATTAGTGCTTTTTTTTTTTTATAAATCACATTCACTCACCCCTACGTCACAAACCTTCCGGTATAAAAGTGAGTAATTTTGTATAAATGAAGCGTTTGATACCTGGCCATCCTGTTTTGGAGTAATTGTTTGCCTGAGGTCGTTTTCATTAAATGTCTGAATGAAATGCAAAACCTGAAACAAATGCTGCATTGTCCTCTACTATTGTCTATAAATGTTTGAAGCTGCATGCCAAATTCTTTCCTATTTCTCCATTTGTTTCCTTATATTGGAGAGGTAACCATAGTTGAATATCGCTCCCACCGATGACTTCATTACTTCAGCCAGTCTTTCTCTGTAAACTTGTTCTTGGTATAATCTGACATCTTTGACATCGTTGTTACACTTCATTAAAGGGGTGGTACGGTATTAGAAAAATAAGGCTGCTTTCTTATAGTAACAGTGCCACGCCTGTCCATGGATTGTGTTTGGCATTGCAGCTCAGATTATTGAAGCGAATTAGGATGATCTTTCATATCACACAGTACCAAGCGTCTCACTGATTAGGGCTGAAAGCAGTTATGATTTTCTAATCCCATCTAAGCTCTTTACTTCGTTAGAGCAACAAACCTGGATGCACAAACATTTTTGCAATCTGTCTGAATAATTTTTACAGTATTGTTTTTTATGTTTTTCAGCCTGATACCAATCTCTATAATGACAGTTATAGGGTTCATTCATTACACATTCTGAGCTTCTCTACTACGTCAACTCTGTCTCATCCAATTTAATGGACTTAAACATGGACTTGGACACAAAAGCAGACACAACCATCTATAAATTGGCAGGACTTGTGTCACGTACTATAGTGAAGGGATGAAAAACGAGAAAATTGCAGCCAGCTCATCCCATGGATTTCATAGTGTTGGAGCACGGAAGTTTGTTCTGACCAATAGAAAAAGATACATTCCAGTTCTTTGTAAAATGCAATGGCTTATGGAAAAAAAATAAAAAGGAAATTCCATGAAGATCCCCCCAAAAAACACAAGATACAGCAACGCGTTTCAGACACACTCCTGTGTCCTTTGTCTGAGCTGAGACAAAGAAGGCCGGAGTGAAACATGTAGTTGTATCCTGTTATGTTTTCTCTGGGATCCTCATGGGATTTACATTTTCCATTTTTTTTCACCAAAGCATTGCATTTTATGAGGAGCTGGAATTTATCTTTCTCTATTACGAAAGGAGGCTGTGAGTTTTTTCTAATTTTTGTGGTCCCCAGTGTTGGAAATTCCACCAATTATATATTAATGGCCTATCTTACAGTATCATTGGGTTAAACACAAATACTTTGGAATGCACAGCCCGAAAGTCAGGTATTTCCCAGCCCACTGTGCATGTTTGCAAGAAAAATTAGAAAAAAAAAGTTTTATCAGTTTAAAGAATCTATCTCTTATTATTTCTTACAGACAAACCTGGGAACAGAGTAGAGCAAATGCGTAACAAATTGATAATAACCTGCTATAAAACACTGAGACACAAGCTACTAGACCAGTTTTGCAAATAAAACTTCATGAAAAAAAAAGTTTGACGTGAGCCAATCCTTACACTTCTTTTTCGTTTTTTTTAAATAATTGATTGTCTAAAAGGAACCTATCACAAAATTTCACTCCTACAAAAAATTATTTATATTTCCATGTAGCCATTAACACAACTAGACAACTGAAATCTTTTGATGGCTCGATCAGAGAAAAATTGCACGTGGAATTGAAATGGGGTGTGGTGATGATGCACTTCCAAGTGCCTCAGCTCACCGATTCTGACCTAATGCTGCTCCTCTGCTTGATTGACAGGTGATTTCCATAGTGGACACATGAGCACAATTACAGAGCATTGATTGATTAGTCAAGAAGCAGACCTTGGTACTAGGATGATATGAGGCCTAGGAGCTGAATGCTTAAAGGGACTCTGTCACCTGAATTTGGAGGGAACAATCTTCAGCCACCATAGGGGCGGGGTTTTCGGGTGTTTGATTCACCCTTTCCTTACCCGCTGGCTGCATGCTGGCTGCAATATTGGATTGAAGTTCATTCTCTGTCCTCCATAGTACACGCCTGCGCAAGGCAAGATTATCCCCATATGTGCAGGATAACCCTATATCTGCAGCTTAATAGGGTTATTTTACATTGCAGGTTCCCTTTACATATGGCATCCTACATAGAATTTAGTGCTGGGGATAATCATAGTAGTAGGCCCTGTTATATAATAACGCTTTATGTAATACATACAACTAATTACAAGCAATAGGAATATTAATTGACTAAGTAATGGTACAGAAACCAGTGCAGTGGTTTTTGCTGAAGGACAAACCTCCTTTCTTCTTAGGCTTAAAGATGCAAATTTTGATTTGAGGGACAGCATAGGGCTGTTTTTCAATTTAGTTTGAGTTCATATTTTGGAACATTCTCCCTGAGGCCATCACATCATGGGACTGCATTAATTAATGCTTAGCTAAGCAATCATAACTTACTTCCTCTGCCAATGTATCCATTAGGAGTCGGACTTTAACATTTAGTTTAGTAAGCTGTATTTACACTGATTATCGACAATGGGTGTTCTTAAGAACGCGCTCATTTCATAATGATCTTTCAGTGTAAACAGGCTGCTGAAGACCCAATGGACCAGCAAAGTGCAGTGCAAAAGACCATTGTTCTTGGTGGGGAATTGTCCTGTGTGAACAGAATTTGCACAGCTGAAAACAGTGGCAGCCTATCCTTTACTGTGCATCATTTACTGAGGTCTCCCAGTGTAATCAGGCTATTAAACGACCATGATCAGTAAATGTTTACTGACTGGAAGTGATTTAGCACATAGGTCAGGCCATGTAAACAGACCCTTAGAGTTTTGATGAATGTAGTGTCACTTCCAATCCAGCTCTCCATTGCCGCTTACTAGGCATGAGAGCACCACCCTTTGTTTACTCCCTTGATCTTAATTAGGTGGCACACTAGCCATTCTCTGTTCCATTGCTAAATTTTCTTCTGACAAATATCTCATTTATGCAGTAAACTCCCACTTACCTTCTCCTCCCAACCTGTATAAGTGTTCGTTCTTGAATCCTTCATTGTCTTTCAGCAAATATGGGTTCTCATCTGCCATGCTTTTACCTCCTCCTATATCTCTCTAGGACTGGCTGTAACAGTGAATGTCTGGTATTACTATGCAAAACAGTTAGATGCATGTTATTGGGACACTACTTTGCATGCAATATAGTGAAATAATCAATTATTAACTGTAAAAAATGCATACAATTAAAAATTACAGATCATCTTTTCTACATTTTTCGTACACATTGAACTTTTTACCTTTTTGTTCGCATATTTACTTTGTTCTTGTAGTCAACCATATAGCTACTGTATCCCTTTCCATGTCTTAAAAAGTTGGGAGGAATAACCTTCCATGTCTAAGCCTATGTGCATGTAAAAAAAAAGATGGAAAGCACTCCTTAGGCAGAACAACAAATAATTCTGAGATGAGTGGCTTCTAGGGTTGAGCGAAACGGGTCGTTCATTTTCAAAAGTCGCCGACTTTTGGCAAAGTCGGGTTTCATGAAACCCGATCCGACCCCTGTGCGGGGTCGGCCATGCGGTACGCGACTTTCGCGCCAAAGTCGCGTTTCAATGACGTAAAAAGCGCCATTTCTCAGCCAATGAAGGTAAACGCAGAGTGTGGGCAGCGTGATGACATAGGTCCTGGTCCCCACCATCTTAGAGAAGGGCATTGCAGTGATTGGCTTGCTGTCTGCGGCGTCACAGGGGCTATAAAGGGGCGTTCCCGCCGACCGCCATGTTACTGCTGCTGATCTGAGCTTAGGGAGAGGTTGCTGCCGCTTCGTCAGAAGCAGGGATAGCGTTAGGCAGGGTCCATTAACCACCAAACCGCTTGTGCTGTAGCGATTTCCACTGCCCAACACCACCTTCGGTGTGCAGGGACAGTGGAAGCTACATTTTTTTTTTTTTTTCCCCTCAGCGCTGTAGCTCATTGGGCTGCCCTAGAAGGCTCCCTGATAGCTGCATTGCTGTGTGTACGCCGCTGTGCAAACCAACTGCTTTTTTCAAAGCACAAATCCTCTTGTTCCTTCCTTTCTGCACAGCTATCTTTTTTGTTTGTCCACACTTTTTATTTAATTTGTGCATCAGTCCACTCCTTATTGCTGCCTGCCATACCTGGCTGAGATTACTGCAGGGAGATAGTAATTGTTGGACACTCCCTGTTTTTTTTTTGTTTTGTTTTTTGTGGGAGATTAAGATTGACATTTCTGCTAGAGTGCCATCCCTGTGTGTGCCATCTCTCACTCAGTGGGCCATAGAAAGCCTATTTATTTTTTTGCTTGATTTGGGTTATAAAATCTACCTGAAAAAATCACTACATCAATCAGTGGGAGAAAAATATTGGCCTCAGGGCTTGTGTGCCACTCTTGACTCCTGTGTGTGCCATCTCTCAGTCAGTGGGCCATAGAAAGCCTATTTATTTTTTTGCTTGATTTGGGTTCTAAAATCTACCTGAAAAAATCACTACATCAATCAGTGGGAGAAAAATATTGGCCTCAAGGCTTGTGTGCCACTCCTGACTCCTGTGTGCATCATCACTCACTCAGTGGGCCATAGAAAGCCCATTTTTTTTTTTTTGCTTTATTTGAGTTCTAAATTCTACCTGAAAAAATCAATAAATCAATCAGTGGGAGATTAATATTGGCCTTTGGGCTTGTGTGCCAGTCCTAAGCATGCCATCTCTCTCTCTCAGATAGTGGGCCATAGAAAGCCTATTTATTATTTTTTTTATTGGGTTTATAAATTTTCCCTGGAACAAAAAAAAAAAAGTGGGAGATTAATATTGGCCTCTGGGCTTGTGTGCCAGTCCTGAGCGGGACATCTCTCTCACAAATAGTGGGCCATAGAAAGCCTATTTATTTTTTTGCTTGATTTGGGTTCTAAAATCTACCTGAAAAAATCACTACATCAATCAGTGGGAGAAAAATATTGGCCTCAGGGCTTGTGTGCCACTCCTGACTCCTGTGTGCATCATCACTCACTCAGTGGGCCATAGAAAGCCCTTTTTTTTTTTTTTTGCTTTATTTGGGTTCTAAATTCTACCTGAAAAAATCAATAAATCAATCAGTGGGAGATTAATATTGGCCTTTGGGCTTGTGTGCCAGTCCTAAGCGTGCCATCTCTCTCTCTCAGATAGTGGGCCATAGAAAGCCTATTTATTTTTTTGCTTGATTTGGGTTCTAAAATCTACCTGAAAAAATCACTACATCAATCAGTGGGAGAAAAATATTGGCCTCAGGGCTTGTGTGCCACTCCTGACTCCTGTGTGCATCATCACTCACTCAGTGGGCCATAGAAAGACCATTTTTTTTTTTTTTTGCTTTATTTGGGTTCTAAATTCTACCTGAAAAAATCAATAAATCAATCAGTGGGAGATTAATATTGGCCTTTGGGCTTGTGTGCCAGTCCTAAGCGTGCCATCTCTCTCTCTCAGATAGTGGGCCATAGAAAGCCTATTTATTATTTTTTTTATTGGGTTTATAAATTTTCCCTGGAACAAAAAAAAAAAAAAGTGGGAGATTAATATTGGCCTCTGGGCTTGTGTGCCAGTCCTGAGCGTGCCATCTCTCTCACAAATAGTGGGCCATAGAAAGCCTATTTTTTTTTTTTTTTTTTGGTTTTATAAATTCTCCCTGAAAAAAAGGGAGATTAATATTGGCCTTTGGGCTTGTGTGCCAGTCCTAAGCGTGCCATCTCTCTCTCTCAGATAGTGGGCCATAGAAAGCCTATTTATTATTTTTTTTATTGGGTTTATAAATTTTCCCTGGAACAAAAAAAAAAAAGTGGGAGATTAATATTGGCCTCTGGGCTTGTGTGCCAGTCCTGAGCGTGCCATCTCTCTCACAAATAGTGGGCCATAGAAAGCCTATTTATTTATTTTTTTTGGTTTTATAAATTCTCCCTGAAAAAAAAAAGGGAGATTAATATTGGCCTTTGGGCTTGTGTGCCTATCCTAAGCGTGCCATCTCTCTCTCTCAGATAGTGGGCCATAGAAAGCCTATTTATTTATTTTTTTATTGGGTTTAAAAATTTTCCCTGAAAAAAAATAAAAAGTGGGAGATTAATATTGGCCTCTGGGCTTGTGTGCCAGTCCTGAGCGTGCCATCTCTCTCACAAATAGTGGGCCATAGAAAGCCTATTTATGTTTTTGGTTGATTTGGGTTCTAAATTCTACCTGAAAAAATCAATAAATCAATCAGTGGGAGATAAATATTGGCCTCTGGGCTTGTGTGCCACTCCTGACTCCTGTGTGCGTCATCTCTCACTCAGTGGGCCATAGAAAGCCTTTTTTTGTTTTATTTGTTTTCTAAATTCTCCCTGAAAAAATCATTTTATTTTATTTGGTTTCTAAATTCTTCCTGAAAAAATCATTTTATTCTATTATTTTTTTTTCCTAAAGTCTCCCTGAAAAAAAAAAACAAAACAAATCAGTGGGAGATTAATATTGCCCTTTCTGCTTGTGTGCCAGTCTTGACCCCTGGGTGTGCCATCTCTCTCTCTCTCTCCAATTGTGGGCCATAGAAAGCCTATTATTTTTTTAGCTTGATTTGGGTTCCAAAATCTACCTGAAAAAATCACTACATCAATCAGTGGGAGATAAATATTGGCCTCTGGGCTTGTGTGCCACTCCTGACTCCTGTGTGCGTCATCTCTCACTCAGTGGGCCATAGAAAGCCTTTTTTTGTTTTATTTGTTTTCTAAATTCTCCCTGAAAAAATCATTTTATTTTATTTGGTTTCTAAATTCTTCCTGAAAAAATCATTTTATTCTATTATTTTTTTTTCCTAAAGTCTCCCTGAAAAAAAAAAAACAAGTCAGTGGGAGATTAATATTGCCCTTTCTGCTTGTGTGCCAGTCTTGACTCCTGGGTGTGCCATCTCTCTCTCTCTCTCCAATTGTGGGCCATAGAAAGCCTATTATTTTTTTTAGCTTGATTTGGGTTCCAAAATCTACCTGAAAAAATCACTACATCAATCAGTGGGAGATAAATATTGGCCTCTGGGCTTGTGTGCCACTCCTGACTCCTGTGTGCGTCATCTCTCACTCAGTGGGCCATAGAAAGCCTTTTTTTGTTTTATTTGTTTTCTAAATTCTCCCTGAAAAAATCATTTTATTTTATTTGGTTTCTAAATTCTTCCTGAAAAAATCATTTTATTCTATTATTTTTTTTTCCTAAAGTCTCCCTGAAAAAAACAAAAAAAACAAATCAGTGGGAGATTAATATTGCCCTTTCTGCTTGTGTGCCAGTCTTGACTCCTGGGTGTGCCATCTCCCTCTCTCTCTCCAATTGTGGGCCATAGAAAGCCTATTTTTTTTTAGCTTGATTTGGGTTCCAAAATCTACCTGAAAAAATCACTACATCAATCAGTGGGAGATAAATATTGGCCTCTGGGCTTGTGTGCCACTCCTGACTCCTGTGTGCGTCATCTCTCACTCAGTGGGCCATAGAAAGCCTTTTTTTGTTTTATTTGTTTTCTAAATTCTCCCTGAAAAAATCATTTTATTTTATTTGGTTTCTAAATTCTTCCTGAAAAAATCATTTTATTCTATTATTTTTTTTTCCTAAAGTCTCCCTGAAAAAAAAAAAACAAATCAGTGGGAGATTAATATTGCCCTTTCTGCTTGTGTGCCAGTCTTGACTCCTGGGTGTGCCATCTCTCTCTCTCTCTCTCCAATTGTGGGCCATAGAAAGCCTATTATTTTTTTAGCTTGATTTGGGTTCCAAAATCTACCTGAAAAAATCACTACATCAATCAGTGGGAGATAAATATTGGCCTCTGGGCTTGTGTGCCACTCCTGACTCCTGTGTGCGTCATCTCTCACTCAGTGGGCCATAGAAAGCCTTTTTTTGTTTTATTTGTTTTCTAAATTCTCCCTGAAAAAATCATTTTATTTTATTTGGTTTCTAAATTCTTCCTGAAAAAATCATTTTATTCTATTATTTTTTTTTCCTAAAGTCTCCCTGAAAAAAAAAAAAAATCAAATCAGTGGGAGATTAATATTTACATTTGTGCTTCAGTGACAGTCCTGCGTGTGTGGCATCTCTCTCATTTGTTGCCACCAACAATAGAGTGTGTAACATTGTGCCTGATTTTCGTTGTGGTCTCACTCACCTGTAAAGGGGTAGCTAAATCATACTGAAGTTATAGCTCACCGTGTAAGTTGTGTGACAGCAACAAATACCGTTAGTTTATTTATGTTTTTAAAACAATGAGGAAGTCTGGTGGAAGAGGTCGTGGCCGGGGGCGTTCATTGTCAGCTGGTAATGAGGGTAGTGGTAGTGGTGGAGCATCAGCTGGTCGTGGGAAAAAAAATATTGCACCTAAGTCTGGAGCTGTGGAGCCAGGTTCGTCGTCTGGCTACACAAGGCCTCGAACGCTCCCTTTTCTGGGAGTAGGAAAACCGCTTTTAAAGCCGGAGCAGCAAGAGCAAGTTTTGGCTTATCTTGCTGACTCAGCCTCTAGCTCTTTTGCCTCCTCTCGTGAAACTGGTAAATGTCAAAGCAGCGCGTCGCTAGTGGATGTTCACGGTCAGGGACAAGTCGCTTCCTTGTCCTCTTCAGCAAAAACAACAACAGAGAAGAATGCAGCAGGCGACACAACGGGTTACTCCATGGAGCTCTTTACACATACCGTCCCTGGCTTAGAAAGTGAAGCAGTTAACAGTCCATGCCCATTACAAGTTGAATCTGACATGGAGTGCACTGATGCACAGCCACAGCCAGACTACTATGCTGGTCCTTTGACTCAGACCACAACATTGCCCTCGCAGGGTAATGATCAAGAATCAGACCCTGATGAGACTATGTTGCCCCATCACAAACGCTATACCACCGACCGACACGGTGACACAGACGAAGTTGCACACGAGCTACAAGAAGAGGTAATAGATGACCCAGTTCTTGACCCCGATTGGCAGCCATTGGGGGAACAGGGTGCAGGCGGCAGCAGTTCTGAAGCGGAGGAGGAGGGGCCGCAGCAGGCATCAACATCGCAACAGGTTCCATCTGCCGGGCCCGTATCTTGCCCAAAACGCGTGGCAAAGCCAAAACCTGTTGGAGGACAGCGTGGCCATCCGGTTAAAGCTCAGTCTGCAATGCCTGAAAAGGTATCCGATGCTAGAAAGAGTGCAGTCTGGCATTTTTTTAAACAACATCCAATTGATCAGCGCAAAGTCATCTGTCAAAAATGTTCAACTACCTTAAGCAGAGGACAGAATCTGAAAAGTCTCAATACAAGTTGCATGCATAGACATTTAACCACCATGCATTTGCAAGCCTGGACTAACTACCAAACGTCCCTTAAGGTTGTAGCACCCTCGGCCAATGAAGCTAGTCAGCAACGCAACATCCCTTCCGGCAGTGTAGGGCCACCATTTTCCGCACCACCTGCAGTATCTGTGCAGGTTTCTTTGCCAGGCCAAAGCAGTCAGGGTCAGGGAATCTCCAGTTTCGTAGTAGGAAACACTGCATCTAGGGCACCGGCGGCAACAATACCATCTCCCACCGTCTCTCAGTCTGCCATGTCCACCGGCACCCCCGCTAGTTCCACGATCTCCAGCTCTCCAGTCCAGCTCACCCTACATGAGACTATGGTTAGAAAAAGGAAGTACTTAGCCTCGCATCCGCGTACACAGGGTTTGAACGCCCACATAGCTAGACTAATCTCGTTAGAGATGATGCCCTACCGGTTAGTTGAAAGCGAAGCTTTCAAAGCCCTGATGGACTACGCTGTACCACGCTACGAGCTACCCAGTCGACACTTTTTTCCAGAAAAGTCATCCCAGCCCTCCACCAGCATGTTAAAGAGCGCATCGTCCATGCACTCAGGCAATCTGTGAGCACAAAGGTGCACCTGACAACAGATGCATGGACCAGTAGGCATGGCCAGGGACGTTACGTGTCCATCACGGCACACTGGGTGAATGTTGTGGATGCAGGGTCCACAGGGGACAGCAAGTTTGGGACAGTTCTGCCTAGCCCACGGTCTAGGAAACAGTTGGCTGTAGCCGTTCGCACCCCCTCCTCCTCCTCTTCGTCCTCCTGCAGAAGCGAGAGCTCGTCCACAGACCGCAGTCGCACAACCACTCCATCCGCAGCTGCCACTGTTGCACACCAGGTCTCCCATTATGGGGCAGCTACTGGCAAACGTCAGCAGGCTGTATTGGCTATGAAGTGTTTGGGCGACAACAGACACACCGCGGAAGTTCTGTCCGAGTTCTTGCAGAAAGAAACGCAGTCGTGGCTGGGCACTGTAGATCTTGAGGCAGGCAAGGTAGTGAGTGATAACGGAAGGAATTTCATGGCTGCCATCTCCCTTTCCCAACTGAAACACATTCCTTGCCTGGCTCACACCTTAAACCTGGTGGTGCAATGCTTCCTGAAAAGTTATCCGGGGTTATCCGACCTGCTCCTCAAAGTGCGTGGACTTTGCTCACATATCCGCCGTTCGCCCGTACACTCCAGCCGTATGCAGACCTATCAGCGTTCTTTGAACCTTCCCCAGCATCGCCTAATCATAGACGTTGCAACAAGGTGGAACTCAACACTGCACATGCTTCAGAGACTGTGCGAACAGAGGCAGGCTGTTATGTTTTTGTGGGAGGATACACATACACGGGCAGGCAGTAGGATGGCAGACATGGAGTTGTCAGGTGTGCAGTGGTCGAAGATTCAAGACATGTGTCAAGTCCTTCAGTGTTTTGAGGAATGCACACGGCTGGTTAGTGCAGACAACGCCATAATAAGCATGAGCATCCCCCTAATGCGTCTGCTGATGCAAAGTTTGACGCACATAAAGGATCAGGCGTCTGCAGCTGAGGAAGAGGAAAGCCTTGATGACAGTCAGCCATTGTCTGGCCAGGGCAGTGTACAGGACGAGTTAGCGGGCGAAGAGGAGGAGGAGGACGAGGAGGATGATGGGGATGATTATATTTTTAATGAGGAAGCTTTTCCGGGGCCACTGGAAATTGGTGGCGCGGCAAGGCCGGGTTCTGGTTTTTGGAGGGACACAAGTGACGTGGATTTGCCTGAAACTGCCCCTCAACCAAGCACAACCGCAGATTTGAGAACTGGAACTTTGGCCCACATGGCGGATTATGCCTTACGTATCCTCAAAAGGGACACACGCATAACTAAAATGATGAACGATGACGATTACTGGTTGGCCTGCCTCCTTGATCCTCGCTATAAAGGCAAATTGCAAAATATAATGCCACATGAGAACTTGGAACTAATATTAGCAACCAAACAATCAACTCTTGTTGACCGTTTGCTTCTGGCATTCCCTGCACACAGCGCCCGTGATCGTTCTCACACGAGCTGCAGGGGCCAGCAGACCAGAGGAGTTAGAGGGGCAGAAATCAGAAGTGGCGTTGGCCAGAGGGGTTTTCTGACCAGGTTGTGGAGTGATTTTGCTATGACCGCAGACAGGACAGGTACTGCAGCATCAATTCAAAGTGACAGGAGACAACATTTGTCCAGTATGGTTACAAACTATTTTTCATCCCTTATCGATGTTCTCCCTCAACCGTCATTCCCATTTGATTACTGGGCATCAAAATTAGACACCTGGCCAGAATTGGCATAATATGCATTGCAGGAGATTGCTTGCCCGGCAGCTAGTGTCCTATCAGAAAGAGTATTCAGTGCTGCAGGTTCAATACTAACAGAAAAAAGGACTCGTCTGGCTACCCAAAATGTAGATGATCTAACCTTCATTAAAATGAACCACAACTGGATTTCGAAATCTTTTGCCCCACCTTGCCCGGCTGACACCTAGCTTTCCCATGAAAAGGTCTTGCCTGTGGACTATTCTGAATGCCTTTTCCAATCTCGTAATTTTCTGCACCTGATTGTCCAGCATACGACATGTTTACACCTCACTAAATGGCCAAACTCCCCACACGGGGCCGTGGTATCGACACTTGGCGACAGCACCCGTGAGAGTGCTGTTTGTCTGAAGAGGTGGGTGTGCCCGCTTTTGGTCGACGGCACTGCCACTGGGTCCCTCCTAGTACAATAAAGTGTCTCTGGCGGTGGTGGTGCGCACCCAACGTCAGACACACCGTTGTAATATGAGGGGCCCTGGGCCTGTACCGCCGGCCACAAGACAGTTCCCCCCCCCAGCTCAAACAGTGCTCTACCACTTGCAAAATTATCTCACAGCTCCACCAATGTTTAGTCTATGCGCTGACATCCTTCAATGCCTGCCACTGACAATACCATTGTATTGACATTTTTGTTATGTTAGGCCTTCGAAGCCTGTCTGCGGTCACTCCTTCCACTATGCCTCCACTGACCACACCACTGCTGCCCGTGTACCCCTGGAACCAATTTAAAATTGCCTACAGCCAGCCGAATTTTTTTATTTTAGGCCTTCGATGCCTGTCTGCGGTCCATTCTTTCTACTACTACTACACTGACCAGGCCACTGCTGCCCGTGTACCCCTGGAACCAATTTAAAATTGCCTACAGCCATGTGTTATTATTTTAGGCCTTCGATGCCTGTCTGCGGTCACTCCTTCCACTAGGCCTCCACTGACCACACCACTGCTGCCCGTGTACCCCTGGAACCAATTAAAAATTGCCTACAGCCAGCCCAATTTTTTTATTTTAGGCCTTCGATGCCTGTCTGCGGTCACTCCTTCCACTAGGCCTCCACTGACCACACCACTGCTGCCCGTGTACCCCTGGAACCAATTTAAAATTGCCTACAGCCATGTGTTATTATTTTAGGCCTTCGATGCCTGTCTGCGGTCACTCCTTCCACTAGGCCTCCACTGACCACACCACTGCTGCCCGTGTACCCCTGGAACCAATTTAAAATTGCCTACAGCCAGCCCAATTTTTTTATTTTAGGCCTTCGATGCCTGTCTGCGGTCACTCCTTCCACTAGGCCTCCACTGACCACACCACTGCTGGCCGTGTACCCCTGGAACCAATTTAAAATTGCCTACAGCCATGTGTTATTATTTTAGGCCTTCGATGCCTGTCTGCGGTCACTCCTTACAATATGCCTCCACTGACCACACCACTGCTGCCCGTGTACCCCTGGAACCAATTTAAAACTGCCTACAGCCAGCCCAATTTTTTTATTTTAGGCCTTCGATGCCTGTCTGCGGTCACTCCTTCCACTAGGCCTCCACTGACCACACCACTGCTGCCCGTGTACCCCTGGAACCAATTTAAAATTGCCTACAGCCAGCCCAATTTTTTTATTTTAGGCCTTCGATGCCTGTCTGCGGTCACTCCTTCCACTAGGCCTCCACTGACCACACCACTGCTGCCCGTGTACCCCTGGAACCAATTTAAAATTGCCTACAGCCATGTGTTATAATTTTAGGCCTTCGATGCCTGTCTGCGGTCACTCCTTACAATATGCCTCCACTGACCACACCACTGCTGCCCGTGTACCCCTGGAACCAATTTAAAATTGCCTACAGCCAGCCCAATATTTTTATTTTAGGCCTTCGATGCCTGTCTGCGGTCACTCCTTCCACTAGGCCTCCACTGACCACACCACTGCTGCCCGTGTACCCCTGGAACCAATTTAAAATTGCCTACAGCCATGTGTTATTATTTTAGGCCTTCGATGCCTGTCTGCGGTCACTCCTTACAATATGCCTCCACTGACCACACCACTGCTGCCCGTGTACCCCTGGAACCAATTTTACAGTGTCTACAGCCTAATTTTGTTATGTTAGGCCTACTACGCCTGTCTGCGGTCCCTCCTTCCAATACTCGTCCACTGACCACACCACTGCTGCCCGTGGACCCCTGGAACCTATTTTTAATTGCATAGAGCATCCTTTTTTTAATAGTAGGCGTACAAAGTCTGTCTGCTGTCCACTATTGAAATTGTCCTCCACTGCCCAGAGCACTGCTGCTTGTGTACCCCTGTAACTTTTTTAAGCTGCAGTGAGCCACATTTTTGGGTTAAGTCCTACTACCTGTGTCTGTCTGCGCCACTCAATTCAGCTGTGTTCCTTTAAAAAAAGCTGAGCGTCAATAGTCTTGTTTTCAGCCTCTAGGAATTTTAAAACTGCATTGGGGGTACAACTTTGGTAGGGCCTACTAACGGTGTCTGCCTCCCCAAGGTGTGCCCCAGGTTTCCTCGCCATTGCTTCGATCTTAATGCTCTCGTTTAGTAGTTGTTGGAAACTACACTGCATTAGGCCTACAAATTGGGTATGGGGTGTAGAGAGATGGTGTGTTCCACTCCAAGGTGTTCTCCAGGTTACCTTTCCTGAGCTCCGATCTTCCGGCTCTCGTTTAGTAGTTCTTGGAAACTACACTGCATGAGGCCTACAAATTGGGTATGGGGTGTAGAGAGATGGTGTGTTCCACTCCAAGGTGTTCTCCAGGTTGCCTTCCCTGAGCTTCGATCTTCCGGCTCTCGTTTAGTAGTTCTTGGAAACTACACTGCATTAGGCCTACAAATTGGGTATGGGGTGTAGAGAGATGGTGTGTTCCACTCCAAGGTGTTCTCCAGGTTGCCTTTCCTGAGCTTCGATCTTCCGGCTCTCGTTTAGTAGTTGTTGGAAACTACACTGCATTAGGCCTACAAATTGGGTATGGGGTGTAAAGAGATGGTGTGTTCCACTCCAAGGTGTTCTCCAGGTTGCCTTTCCTGAGCTTCGATCTTCCGGCTCTCGTTTAGTAGTTCTTGGAAACTACGCTGCATTAGGCCTACAAATTGGGTATGGGGTGTAGAGAGATGGTGTGTTCCACTCCAAGGTGTTCCCCAGGTTTCCTCGCCAATGCTTCGATCTTCATGCTCTCGTTTAGTAGTTGTTGGAAGCTACACTGCATTAGGCCTACAAATTGGGTATGGGGTGTAGAGAGATGGTGTGTTCCACTCCAAGGTGTTCTCCAGGTTACCTTTCCTAAGCTCCGATCTTCCGGCTCTCGTTTAGTAGTTCTTGGAAACTACACTGCATTAGGCCTACAAATTGGGTATGGGGTGTAGAGAGATGGTGTGTTCCACTCCAAGGTGTTCTCCAGGTTGCCTTTCCTGAACTTCTATCTTCAGGCTCTCATTAAATTGTGGTTAAACGGAACAACTGCATTTGGCGTACTAGTTGGTTTGGGGCCTACTATCGGTGTCTGCCACTCCTTGCTGTTCTCCTGGTTTCCTGTCCTGAAATTCCATTTTCAGGCTCTCGTTAAGTAGTTGTTAATGTTAGACTGCATTTGGCCTACTAGTTGGGTTGGGGCCTACTATCGGTGTCTGCCACTCTTTGCTGTTCTCCTCCACTGAACAAAGCTGTGCCGCCTGTTTACTACGGTTGCCAATTTTGAACTGCATTTCGACTACTTACTGATTTGGGCCTACTTTCTGTGTCAGCCTCTCATTCCAGTTGTCCTCCACTGCAATGCCCCCTGGTTAGTCCTGTGTTACCAATTTTGAACTGCATTTAGCCAACTTTATTCTTTGGGCCTATATCTGTGTTTCCTCCTCATCCTGCCCATTGCCCAGCCAGTGATAGATGAGTCTGCTGGTACATTGACCCATAACGCAAAATTCCCCGTGCACGCTACACAGCAAGATTGTGACCCTGCTGAAAGTCAGGTTCCTCTTCCCGCATACCATACCGCCTTACACGGGGACAAAGAGGAAGGTGCAGATGAAAGTGCAGGTTCCTTCATCAGGTGGGGGGAGGAATACTAGTTGGCGACGTCACTGGCACAGGGCCTCTCATAGTACACAAAAGTGTTGCTGCCGGTGGGAGGCGCCCCCGCCATGCAAACACACCGCTGTACTTTGAGGGGCCCTGTGCCAGTGCCAATGCCAACGAGTGGGCCCCCCCTGCTTGCTCAGGATCACAGCACTTGCAAAGTTGAAATACTTACCTCTCCCTGCTCCACTGCCGTGACGTGGTCCAGATTTACTGGGCCCACTAATTACTTGAACCAGCCCTACCCCCCACAACTTTAGCCAAATGACCCCCAATTTCAAATGCCTTCCAATTATTATAAGGTAAATTACGATTGACAAGCTTCTTTAACAAGAATGGATGTTTTTGCCATTAAAATGGGCAGTGTAGGTGTTTTCCTGGCCTCCACTCACTGCCGACTATGCTCCCCCATTGACTTGCATTGGGTTTCGTGTTTCGGGCGATACCCGACTTTTCGCGATAATCGGCCGATTCCACTCGACTCGACTTCTAAGATAGTCGGGTTTCGCGAAACACGGCTCGACTCTAAAAAGGTCAAGGTCGCTCAACCCTAGTGGCTTCTACTCACCTGGATCGGTTGTGCGCCAACAGCCATAACCCTGGTAATTGCAGGTTAATCCTCCATGGCTGCAGGTATATCCTCTGAACCTCCATAAGAGATCCAGAATGGATATCAAATAAGGGAAACAAAAATTGGGCTTCTAGGAACGCTGCCAAGGATCCAAGGAAGCGATGATAATATTTAAAACTTTAAAATGTATTGAGTTACGTGTTCTGGAGGTGGTCCACCTCCTTTATCAGGCTCATACAGACTAAATAATACTGCTCTGTCAAAAATTAAGAGACCACTACAAAATGTTCAGTTAGTCTGATTTTTCTCTTTATAGGTATATTTTTTGAGTAAAATGTAAATTGTTCTTTTATTCTATAAACTTCTGACAACATGTCTTTGAAGTTCCAAGCAATCATTTTTGTATTTTTTATCTGACAAAGAAAAATGGTCAAAATTAAAAAAAAAACAACCCAGTGCTTTCAGACCTCAAATAATGCAAAGAAAACAAGTTCAGAATCATTTAGAAACAACAATACTAATGTTTTAACTCAGGAAGAGTTCAGAAATCAATATTTTGTGGGATAACCATGATTTTTAATCACAGCTTTCATGCGTCTTGACATGCTTTCCACCTGTTTTTCACACTGCTTCTGGTGCAAAAATTTAAGCAGTTCTTGTTTGTTTGATGGCTTGTGACTATCCATCATCCTCCTGACTACATTCCAGCAGTTTTAAATGGGGTTCAGGTCTGAAGATTGGGCCCTTGACACCGTTTTGATGTGTTTTTGATGCTGAGGTAATCTGGAGAAATTTCACCCCATTCTTCCAGAAGCCCCGCCCACAAGTTGGTTTGGCTGGATGGGCCCTTTTTGCGTACCACATGGTCAATTTGCTCCCACAACAGCTCAATGGGGTTGAGATCTGGTAACTGCGCTGGCCACTCCATTACAGATAGAATACCAGCTGCCTGCTTCTTCCCTAAATAATTCTTGCATAATTTGGAGGTGTGCTTTGGGTCATTGTCCTATTGTAGGATGAAATTGGCTCCAATCAAGCACTGTCCACAGAGTATGGCATGGCGTTGCATAATGGAATGATAGCCTTCCTTATTCAAAATCCCTTTTACCTTGTACAAATCTCCGACATTACCAGCACCAAAACAACCCAAGACCATCACATTACCTCCACCATGCTTGACAGATGGCGTCAGGCACTCTCACAGCATCTTTTCAGTTGTTCTGCATCTCACAAATGTTCTTCTGTGTGATCCAAACACCTCAAACTTGGATTCGTTTGTCCATAACACTTTTTCCAATCTTCCTCTGTCCAGTGTCAATGTTCTTTTGCCCATATTAATCTTTTCCTTTTATTAGCCTTGTCTCAGATATGGCTTTTTCTTTGCCACTCTGCCCTGAAGGCCAGCATCCAAGGGTTGCCTCTTCACTGTAGACGCTGACACTGGCATTTTGTGTGTACTGTTTAATGAAGCCGCCAGTTGAGGACCTGTGAGGCGTCGATTACTCAAACTACAGACTCTAATGTATTTGTCTTGTTGCTCAGTTGTGCTGCGGGGCCTCCCACTTCTCTTTCTACTCTGGTTAGAGCCTATTTGTGCTCTCCTCTGAAGGGAGTAGTACACACCATTGTAGGAAATCTTCAGTTTCTTGGCAATTTCTCGCATGAAATAGCCTTCATTTCTAAGAACAAGAATAGACTGTTGAGTTTCACATTAAAGATCTTTTTTTCTGGCCATTTTGAGAGTTTAATGGAACCAACAGATGTAATGCTCCAGATTCTCAACTAGTTCAAAGGAAGGTCAGGTTTATAGGTTCTCTAATCAGCCAAACTGTTTTCAGCTGTGCTAACATACTTGCTCAAGGGTTTTCAAGGGTATTCTAACCATCCATTAGCCTTTGTTACACAGTTAGCAAACAGGAAGTGCCATAGGAACACTGGAGTGATGGTTGTTGGAAATGGGCCTCTATACACCTATGAAGATATTGCATTACAAACCAGACATTTGCAGCTAAAATAGTCATTTACCACATTAACAATGTATAGAGTGTATTTCTGAATAATTTAATGTTGGCTTCATTGGAAAAAAACTGTGCTTTTCTTTCAAAAATAAGGAAATTTCTAAATGACCCTAAACTTTTGAACAGTAGTGAATATATGAAAAAATAGAAATCAAACATAACAGTGATGCATTGATTGCAGTGATGAATTGTCTATATGGTTACAGACATTGAAATATTCCCAATAGAAGATCCACTATAAATAAAAAAAAAAAAACAAAAAAAAAAAACATGATGAAAAAACATTACAAATAATGATGCAATAGTATCCAAACAAGTCACTGGACAATATTGTCTACACAAAGTTTTAAATAATAGAATTGTTTCCTTGGATCCTTGGCAGCACTCCTGGAAGCCCAAATTTAAAAAAAACATAAAAGTTCAAATCATACCCCTTTTGGCTCATTCAAAATAAAACATTTAAAAAATACACATGTTTGGTATGTGACAAAGGTCCTGAAAAAGCAGTAAGCCAAAGCTGTCTCTGTGCTACATTTTGCAGGGACGTGTTATGGGTGAAAGAAGAGGTCACTGCATTCTGGGCCAATTGGAAAAAAAAGGGTGAAATGACTATGATCATCGATCGTCACTGGTGAGTACCTGTATATATTACATACACATATAATGTGCAAAGCACGGGGTAAAGCTGATATTATCAGGCGTGTACTACGGAGGACACAGCATGAACTTCAACCCAATATTGCGGCCAGCATGCAGCCAGCGGGTAAGGAAAGGGTGAATCAAACACCCGAAAACCCCGCCCATATGACCACAAACCTGTCCCGCCAAATTCAGGTGACAGGTTCCCTTTAAAATATTGCAATCATCATATTTATACATCACTGTGTACTTGCAATTGCTCATTTTCCCATTCTACTCAGCTAATTCTTATCTTTTTTAATTAGTTCTATGACATCACGTGATAAAAAAACAGTCTGGTTGAATCCTTTTAATGCCTATATAGAAACAGGAAGTCTGTTTTCCATGCATGGGTCATCTTGCTCTTCAATGACTGACCCAGCTGCTCCATTACTCCCCCTGCCAGGTATTTTGAAGTGAGGTAGAATTGTAGTTCTAATGATGATTCATGTAGGGAAAACGAGATCTCCTGTGTCTACATAAAGCTTAGAAGGATTTACTAGTCTGTTTTTTTTTAAATTACAAGATGTCCTAGATCTAATGGAAAAGAGAAGAATTAACTGGATAGAAAGGCAAAATGAGCAATTGTAAGTATACAGTGCTGTATAATATGATGATTGCAATATATTAAGAGGATAAACATGTTGATGGAAATGCTTCTTTTTAAAGTCCATTTTGCTTGAAACATGTGATACAATATCTGTATTACAGTATTTATGAAGATAATAAAATATACATTTCCAGAACATAATTATAATGTGTCATTATAAAGCACTATGATGTAGTGATATATACATATAAAGTATATACTGTAATTGGAGACTTTTAAAATCAAAGAACGCACAATATACAGCCTTAACTGTATAATACACTGTAACTTACTCTAACACAAATAGCATTATATCAAGAAGAAATATATCTGAGAACTTAGCATCGTAATGCGTGGAATCATGGGATGAAATGGCTTTGCATTGAAATGAGTAACATAAATTTTTTACACATCTTAAGCAAAAAGTGACTGATAAATCTCCTTGCGTGAGCCAGCCATAAAACTCCGTGCTTCAAGTCCTTGAGTGCAGGTGCTGCTTTTGTATACATCAGTCTTGTGTGCTGACACTCTGTTTACTCTCTGTGGTTTTTTTATGTCACCGTACACCTATCCCTATGCAATTTCCTGTACCTCCAAGACCCCATTGTAGATGGAAGTTCTGTAGTATTTGATTTGCCGCTGTCTCTTTGGTCATGTTTATACACCTGGCTTAGGGCGCATCCCTCCTCTTGACCTAATGCTCAAATCTTCTCTTGCTTCTCGAAGTGATTTTCCAATAGCTCTAAGATGTCCAGAAGACGGTACTGTAAATTAATGATCTGAGTGGTCACACCTGCTAGAGCTCTACTGTTTTACGGGATGTTTTTATACGATTTGAGTTCATGTGAAGTTCAAGAACTGTGTCATTTTAATGAGGCATGTATATAAAGTAGTCTAATGTATGGTCCCTGTGTGATTAGAATTAGGAGCCTAAACACAAATATTCCTTGTCTTAAAAGGTTAGAAAAAGCATAAATGTCTCATGCTTCCTGTCCTCCAGGATCTGACCGCCTCCGTCATGCAAGTGTTTTGTCTCTAGTACATTATGTGGTCCTATTAAAGCTGCCAGGTAACATTGTTTTGCATTTCGTTCTGCTAGTGTTTATCTCTCCTTGGATAGAAGTACAAGGTACATTCAAATAATGGACAGACCCTACCATGCACACAGGAAGCTTTTATCCTTCTGGTGGTTGGCACAGGTTGGCCGGCTTACTATAATCAGTGTTATGCAAACAGACTTGTTTGCTTCTGGTTGTGGAAAAAAAATCATACACGCACATTTAATATGAAAACAGTTTAGTGAAGACAATTAGATCTAGCACAGAAGATCCGACAAATTAACAACGGATCCTTTGTGGGTATGTGATCATGATCAGTGGTCGATTGTTATATAGGGCAGGGGTCCCCAACCTGGTTTGTGGACTCGTAATCTGTGGCTCTCGACTGTCTGTCAGCTTGGTGCTTTAGCACCAGGTCTAGCAAACAGTTATGAAGAGTGGTTTTACATATGGTGACTTTTAGGAGTTGCACCACATAGAAGAGCAGATGTTGAAGGAGGAAGCACATACTGTTTACTGGCCTTGGGGGTTTAGAGATAGATTACATATGGTAACCTGGAATCCAGAAAATCTGAGATACCAGAAAGTGATGCTTATAAAAATTTGATCTTTATTTCATAATGCTAAAAATAAGTCACAACAGTGAGAAGACAAGGCAGTGTTTCAGCCATATCTGGCCTTTATCAAGCCTAAAAAAACCTGGAGATAGGATGATACAACATGTCAGAGGAGGTGTTTGAAGTTAGATGCAACAGTGTAGTGGGAGTGCTGTATGCACTAAATGCTAATGCTGAATGGGGGTATGGTGGGAGTCCCTGGATATAAATATACTGCCTCTTAAAATTATCTGTTGTGCTGCACAAAAAGATCATCATTCTTGGGCAGCACATCGTCCTCCTGAAGCGAGAAGGAATTGACTGTCGTAAACAGTATAAATTAGCGTTCTCAACATGCGCTTAGCATTTGAAATCAAATGTCATGTGCAGATCCTGTGCATGTTATTTCCCTGATCCAATTTATTTTGTGCGTAACGAAAGTTTACTTAGACTGTTTCTTTTTTTATGTCAAATTATATAGTTGCGATGAGCATATTATATTTGCTGTATTTCTATACAGTTCTATTGTTACTGGCTTTTTTGTCATCTTTGATAAACTTATTTCCTATGTACAGATGTTTGTAACATTTCTTCGTCATAAGCTCCATGTCATGGGTGCTTATGCCAGTAGAAATTATTTTCTGTCTTTTTTCATTTCTCTGACTATGTTCAATCCATGTACTTACTGAATCCTTAAAGGGAACCTGAAGTTTTATCCCCACAATGCACTGCACAATTTTAATAATTTTGGTGAAGCCACAGCATTGAGCAGTGACAACTTTACTCAGTGCCAGGGATGTCGTCATGTAACCACATCCACTGATCTTTGATGTCCCACTTAGAGTCACCCCTTTGTTACGTTAACAATCATATGTTGGCCAAAGTACATACCCGTATTTGCCGGCGTATAAGACGACTGGGCGTATAAGACGACCCCCAACTTTTCCAGTTAAAATATAAAATCTTCTCAAAAGTAGGGGGTTGTCTTATAGGGTGGGTGCGGAGCAATTTGCGGTCGACGTATATAGTGGGGGGGAGTGGTCCTGATGACGAGGTGAGGGAGCACCTCACCAGGAAGGTGTAAGTGAAGCAAACTGTCAGCGTCTGGGATGCCAGGGTTATTCAAAAAAGAGAGAGCAGTGCTGTGCCTAGAAAAACACTCCTCTTTCACTCATCTGGCTCACCCTTGTATCCTATTATCTCCTTCTCTGCCTCTGCTTCACTTACACCTTCCCGCTGAGGCGCCCCCCTCACCTCGTCATTGGTACCGCTCCCCCCACAATATGCGGCGACCGCAGATTATTCCGCATCTGCCCTATAAGACGACACCTGGCGTATAAGACGACACCCGACTTTTGAGAGAATTTTCAGGGGTTAAAAAGTAGTCTTATACGCCAGAAAATACAGTATATAAAAGAATATAGTGTCTTTACTGGACTAGTATCTTCTACTCTACTATGCACTCTACTATATAGAAGGTATCAATATCATGAATTTGTTTTGCAAAATACATACTTGTATGTTTTATATTGCTATAATAGAGCTGGGGTATTATTTTTTTATTGATTTTATGCAAAAAGAAAGAAGATCACATTTCTTTTTTATTCTCTCTATTTTTCCCATTTCCTTTTTTCCCATAATCAAGCCTCAATTTTGCTGCCAACAAGAAAACAAAGAAAAGAAAAAGTTATAGTAATGAAAATATTCAACTGTTTAGTGTGTTATTTCAAAATGCAGACGTTTTATGAGGTCATTCAGATTTTGAAGGCCTTGAAATGATGCCATTCTAAGTCATGATAGAATTAAGAGGGAAATATAGGAGCGGATTTTGTAATGGGTTAGACTGCTGGACTGCTTTTTAAATTTTTCAGGCCAAACAGCTGGACCTTTTCTTGTATAGCTGAGATCTACTCGTATAGTCATAAATCAGAGTTTGCTATTGTTTTGAGGCCATAGTTGCTATTTTAGTAATGATAAAATTGAGTAGTATGTGGCTTGAGGTAATTATAGTGATATCCATCCTGTGTAAATGAGCTATTTGCCTTTCTCTAGGTGTCAGACCTGTTTAAAAAATTATCTGATCTTAAAGCAAAGAATAACATATAGGTGACAAATACGTGGTCAGTGCCTTGTCAGCACATAGTGAAATTGTAGAAGAGGGCAAGGAAATTACTAGCTAAGATTTATTTTTTTTGAGCAGTAGTAAGATAAAATTGAGGATTGGCTACATGAATATTCTAAATAACTAATATTGTGGTTTCTAAAACCTTGGGATACTTTAATATGCACATATGCTGATAACTACTATAAAATGGCTGAATTTATATTCTTGCCTTAGCTATGTGGGGTACAAGTCCAGGTTCTGTTAAAAAAAAACCATACAGATAAGAAATGCCAGCTTAGGGTACCGTCTCACAGTGGCACTTTTGTCGCTACGACGGTACGATCTGTGACGTTCCAGCGATATCCATGCGATATCGCTGTGTCTGACACGCAGCAGCGATCAGGGACACTGCTGAGAATCGTACGTCGTAGCAGATCGTTTGGAACTTTCTTTCGTCGCTGGATCTCCCGCTGTCATCGCTGGATCGGTGTGTGTGACACCGATCCAGCGATGCGTTTGCTTGTAACCAGGGTAAACATCGGGATACTAAGCGCAGGGCCGCGCTTAGTAACCCGATGTTTATCCTGGTTACCATCGTAAATGTAAAAAAAAAAAACACTACATACTTACATTCCGGTGTCCGTCAGGTCCCTTGCCGTCTGCTTTCCCGCACTGACTGACTGCCGGCCGTAAAGTGAAAGCAGAGCACAGCGGTGACGTCACCGCTGTGCTGTGCTTTCACTTTACGGCCGGCAGTCAGTCAGTGCGGGAAGCAGACGGCAAGGGACAGACACCGGAATGTAAGTATGTAGTGTTTGTTTTTTTACGCTGGTAACCAGGGTAAACATCGGGTTACTAAGCGCAGCCCTGCGCTTAGTAACCCGATGTTTACCCTGGTTACCCGGGGACCTCAGCATCGTTGGTCGCTGGAGAGCTGTCTGTGACAGCTCTCCAGCGACCACACAACGACTTACCAACGATCACGGCCAGGTCGTATCGCTGTTCGTGATCGTTGGTAAATCGTATAGTGTAACGGTACCCTTACTCACTCTAATCAGTTCTGAAGCGGCTGAGAATTCACCTTTGCTAGGTGATGATTAGTGTTTGATAAAGGATAGGTGTTGTCCAGCTAAATCCAAGGTGAAAAATTACTATCACCCCCCTCCCCACCCCGGGCCCATTAACCCTGCCGTGGAACCATGAAAAGAATCACTGCTTTGGTACCATGACGTCTACATGACCACAGGCTCAAAATCATCATATTTTATTAAAATGAACATGCTGGCTGATCAGAATAATCAAGTTTTATTCTGTCATTATTTCAGAACACAGTTATGAAATCAAACGTAACTTTGAAGTGATTTATTTGTCATCATCAAACACAAACTGAAATTTATACCAAAATGCTTTACAATTTACTAAAAGTATTCAAATTCAATAACAAAAAATGCACAATAAATGCAACTGTGTGTATTTTAGTAAAAACATAATGACAACGAATGATCTGGCAATAAATTTAGCCCTTGCATTCATTGCACGTCATAGTGCCATGTTCTTCACAAATTAACTGCTTGCATTCTTTGCAAACAAATCTCGTCTTTTTTCCCTTTGATCGAGGAGAGTGTTTGCGCTGTCCTGTAAGACTGCTGGTGTCACTTGGAACGTCTGATGGTGCCTGCAAAATTCCACAGCTGCGGATGATTTGCTTGACATCCTTTGGCCAGTGTCAGACAGAATAACACTTTGTTCACTGCCTGAATCCGATGTGGCATCGAGATCTGCGTCACTTTTGACCCAGCTCAAGTTATCTTCCAAATTACCTTCATTATCAGTATCGACATCACTAGAAGCATCCAAAGCCGACAATATTTCATCAGGAGTCATCACAGTTAGTCTAGCCATTGTTTATTTACAATTATATTAGAAAACCTGTGAATAAACAGAAAATATATATATATAAAAAAAATGTCAGACAATAAAGGTTGTATGGGGTCAGGAGAGTCCCAAACACAGAAAATTGAAAATAACTTTGAAACAAAATTGAAAAACAAATTCAAAATATCATCAACATAAGCAGAAATATGTTACTTGAACATACATAGAAGGTCAACATCTGAGATTGACCAGTTTTAGAAATATTTCAATTTATTGAGTGATGGGGTCTATATGACCCATGGTACCACAGCAGGGTTAAAGTAAAATAGCCACCTTCAGCAGCACCAAGGCTGCATTCTGTGAAGGTGGCTCTTATGTTTATTATCCCTAGGAACGCTGAAATAATCACTTTTATAAATTACCCACCATGATGTATTCACACTGCGGGGCTGGGAATCTGGTGCCTGCGCAGTGGAGCGGGTCACCGTGCTCCTCGATAGAAGTGCCGAAGTCTCGCGAGACTTCACAAATCTCACGAAACATTAATAATAATCTTTAATTTTTATATAGCGCTAACATATTCCTCAGCACTTTACAGTTTTGCACACATTATCATCGCTGTCCCGGATGGGGCTCACAATCTAAATACACTATCTTCAATAGAGCAGAGTGACAGGTTCCCTTTAAGTGCTTGCATAAACTTGATGTATTGGTCAGTAAATGTTAAAAAAAAAAAATTGTAAAATGCTGATAATTGTACTTTTGTAACCAAAGAAATATCTGACAAAAAGATCTAAAAACACTGAAGCTTTGTGAAAACCAATATTTGTATCAGTCTCAAAACTTTTGGCCATAACTATGCACATCCAATGAGAAACATGAGCAAGGGGAGGAAGGGAAGAAAAGTGTGTATTGTCTTATATGCTTTAAACCTTTGAAGGTTCTCAGTCATAGCATAAGATGGTTGTGCCTGTAATTTTTTCTTAATATGTCATGGTCAAATTATTGCACCATGGTTGGATTTTTGGAGTAATTACCTTCTTGCCTGAAGCTGGTAGGTATATTGCACCATACACAAGGTGATGTGATTTGAAAAGGTTGCAGCTAAGCTGAACAATATATCAGTGCCTTATATTATGTAAGCATTAGCAACAATCTTCAAATGACAAAAATAGAAATTTAATCTCACAAACTGTTTCCTTGAAACATTTAGAATATGAAAATGAGGGGATACAGTTAGATTGAGAAGACCACCAAGCTATCACCCCGGCCATCATTATCTCTTATTGTTTATGGAGAATATTTTTTTATTTTGCTGATATGTTAATGTAGTTTAGTGCTAAGTTGTTAAGTAAATAATTAGATAATAATTTAGAAAAAATATATGCATAGGTGATCAAATAGCAAGTGGCTAAAAGTTTTTATTCCTGCAGATTTATGCACCTGCCAGGGAGAAATCCATGCTGTGGAAGTCATCACAAGATACAGGTGCTTCTCACAAAATTAGAATAGCATCAAAAAGTTAATTTACTTCAATTCTTCAATACAAACAGTGAAACTCATATATTATATACAGTCTTAACAATTGTTAAGAAAAGGTCATTCAAACATTTGAGGGAGATTCAAAAGGAGTGGACTGCTGCTGGAGTCATTGCTTCAAGAGCCACCACACACAGACTTATCCAGGACATGGGCTACAAGTGCCGCATCCCTTGTGTCAAGCCACTCATGACCAATAGACAATACCAGAAGCGTCTTACCTGGGCCAAGGAGAAAAAGACTGTTGCTCAGTGGTCCAAGGTGTTGTTTTCAGATGAAAGTAAATTTTGCATTTCATTTGGAAATCAAGGTCCCAGATTCTGGAGGAAGAGTGGCGAGGCAGACAATCCAAGCTGCTTGAGGTCTAGTGTGAGGTTTCCACAATCAGTGATGGTTTGGGGAGCCATGTCATCTGCTGGTGCAGATCCACTGCGTTTTATCAAGACCAAACTCAGCGCAGCCGTCTGCAAGGAAATTTTAGAGCACTTCATGCTTCCCACTGCCGACAAGCTTTTTGGAGATGGAGATTTCATTCTCCAGAAGGACTTGGCACCTATCTACACTGCCAAAAGTACCAATACCTGGTTTAAAAAACAATAGTATCACTGTGATTGATTGGCCAGCAAACTCGCCTGACCTTAACCCCATAGAGAATCTATGGGGTATTGTCAAGAGGAACATGAGAGACACCAGATTCAACAATGCAGACGAGCTGAAGGCTGCTATCAAAGCAACCTGGGCTTCCATAACACCTCAGCACTGCCACAGGCTGATCGCCTCCATGCCACGCCGCATTGATAAGGTACAAAAGGAAAATGAAGCCAGCTCACCACATTCCAGGTGCACGAGAACTCCGTCCTGATGAGACGATATACAACAGAAAAAAAGGTTCTTTGTTCCAGCTCCTTGGGTAAAAATCTTCAAAATTTTATTCCAATAATTAAAATATGTGCACACAAGGACAGCAAACGATGCATTTCGATCGCATCAGTGATCTTTATCAAAGCTGCATTGATGCAGTAATTGATGCAAAAAGAACACCGACCAAGTATTGAATGCATTCACTCAAAATACATTTCAGATCAAAATTTCAGATTTTAATATCAGTTTTCAAGCTGTGTTATAAAGTATTCTTATTTCAAGCTGTGTTATAAAGTATTCCGATTAAGTATTCTTATAATGACTTCTGGGTTTTCACTGGCTGTATGCCATAATCATCAACATAATCAGAAATGAACACTTGAAATATATCACTCTGTTTGTAATGACTCTATATAATATGTGAGTTTCACTTTTTGTATTGAAGAACTGAAAAAAATTTACTTTTTGATGATATTCTAATTTTGTGAGATGCACTTGCATGTGGACATAGGTGAGCTGAATCACTTCTGTTAGTATAGGTAATTGTATTATATTATTTATTTCCATTACCCTTTCTCCTACTGTAATAAAACTGTGTAAAACTGTGGTTAAATCTTTTGTTGTTCATCCCCAGTCAATTTTTTCCTACTGCATGAGATAATATTGTTTTTTTGTCTTTTCTACATATATTTTAGATTCTTGTCTGGACTTTATCTTGTGCAAACTTGTCCATTCATGTGTCTTGTTCATTGGTATGGCTTACGTTTCTAATATATGCACCTGGGTTTTTTGTATTATTTTAAAGCTGACAAAATCTTTCCATGTCAAAATAATCAGATGCATAACACTGACATTTTCATAATAAGCCAACCAACATAAACAATAATAATAACCAATAAACTTCTATAGCAACCCAATGACAGAGCAGTATCTGAATGGTGTCACTGTAATTTTTTTTTATCAGGCAACTGTCTATATTTTTGCTGCCCATTGCTTACAGTGAAATTCTGTGTATAATTACTAATACACATCTTTGAATATTTTGCTTCTCTGTTATTTCTAAATACATTGTTTAGTTACCCTAACAGGCTGCAAAAAATAAGGTGGCTATGTGCACATGGCATCTTATATACAGTGGGTACGCACAGTATTCATACCCCTTTAAAGTTTTCACTCCTTGTTTCATTGCAGCCATTTGGTACATTCAAAAAAGTTCATTTTTTTCTTATTAATGTACACTCTGCATCCCATCTTGACTGAAGAAAAACAGAAATGTAGTAATTTTTTGCAAATTTATTAAAAATGAAAAACTGAAATATCGCATGGCCATAGGTATTCAGACCCTTTGCTCAGACACTCATATTTAAGTCACATGCTGTCCATTTCTTTGTGATCCTCCTTGAGATGGTTCTACTCCTTCATAGGAGTTCAGCTGGGTTTAATTAAACTGATAGGACTTGATTTTGAAAGTCCCTCCGGTCCCCAGATTCTTCTCCCAGGATTTTCAATCCTTGGTAGCCTAGGGCTCTGGTGCCCTGTTCTCACTGTAATCCTAGGGTGAGCTTTTCATAGCTCCAACCCTGGGAAACTCCATGTGCACACTCTTCCCTTCCTTACACCACACTCTCTCTCTCTTACTCCTCTCCCCATCCGGAAGAGGCAGTCACCCTACAAACTAGGGGCTTGTGCTCCCCCTTCTGGTCAGAGATCAGATTTGTGTGTGGATGCATAGTTTGCTTAGTGTAGGGATCTCCATTTACTTCCAGACATGATACCACCACCGGTTAAGGAGGCGATATCATTGTGGCAGCCGAAATGCAGGGGAACCACATCAGCAAAGATGAATGGCATTGGACACTATAGGCAGGTAGGTCGCAACTACCAGCCTGTTAGTGCTTCGGTAACATTTTTTTTTATAAAGTGATGGATACCCTCTTTAATCTTTATGTTGTATAAATTGACAACATGATTAGAGATGCGTGAATCCAAACAGTAAAGTTCAGCATCCGCACCGAACACCTACTGTTCGGGCACAGACACCGAACATGGACTTCACCAGGAAGTCTGTGTTACTGCTTCTGATTGGCGGTAAAATCATTACCACTGGTTAGATAGCCACGGTTCCCATGTTGTCAATTGACAGTGTGAGCACGCAGCTGTGATCAGAGGTATAAAGTTTACGTCCGGTCACTGGTGTCGGCTGATGGGACTGCTGTTACCATTAACCAATATCTCTTGCCGCTAATAACAGTGAGAGCAGGAGAAACTGATGGGAGTATTCATCAGATGGTTCCTGCACTGTAAATAATAATAATAAACAAAACAACGGCGTGGGTTCCTCTGTAGTTTTGATAACCAGCCAAGCAAAACTCACAGCTGGGGGCTGCAATCATCAGCTGTCAGTTTCAGGAAGGAAGGTTATCTAGAATAGAGGGGTCCCCAATCTTATTTTTTAAATTATTTAAATAAAAAACTTAGGAAAACGTTGCAGGGTTCCCCCCCCCCCATTTTTGACAACCAGCCTTGCTAAAGCAGACAGCTGGGGGCTGGTATTCTCTGGCTGCAAAGGGGCCATGGATATTGGCCTTCATCAGCCTAAAAATAGCAACATTCAGCCACGTAGGAAAAGCACATCTATTAGATGCGCCAATTCTGGTGCTTTGCGCCGCTCTTACCAATTGTCCTGTAGTGGTGGCAAATGGGGTTCATAATTGTGGGGTTGATGTCACCTTTGTATTGTCAGGTGACATCAAGCCCACGGATTACTAATGGAGTGGCGTCTTTAAGACATCCATCCATTACTAATCCTATAGTTATATGGTAAATAAAGACACAACCAGAATAAAGTCTGCCCATCTGTTAACATGTTCACTCTATTGATGGAAGGAAGAATAAAAATCACTTACTATTATACAGGTATGTCATAAAATAGGATTTTTACTCAATTACTTACTTTGATTTCTTAATAGCTTAAACTTGCATAAATTAACATCATGTTTTATAACATCATAAGTAAAAAAAAGCCATAGAAATCTCTAACAGTTTTGTGAATGAATAAGAGGAAGACAAGTAGCTGTCTTATAGTTATGACCAGCTTCATACAAAAACTCACTTGATTATTCACAGACGTGAAGAATGTCGAACAATAGTCAGTGACTGTGTAACAGATAGAGGTTCCATACCGGAAAGATGTTGGCTTGAATACATAACCAAAATTTGCTTATAACAGCAGTGATCAGCGATGGCAATGATTGCTGCTGTTTATTTAACCCCTCTCTGCCATCAGACGAACTATTCCGTCCATGTGACCTGGGCTTTACTTCCCAAGGACGGAATAGTACGTCAACGCGGCCGGGTGTTAGCTGATTCTCACAGCTGACATCCGGCACTAAGTGCCAGGAGCGGTCACAGACGCGGCGTCTCGATCGCTGCCATGGAGACCCGATGTCGTCATGATGACATCCGGGTCTCCAGAGCTGAGAAACTTCCTATCATGCGTAGTGCATGTAAGGATGTCTCTCAGGTCAGTGTGCAGGGATTGCAGTGCAGACAGCTTCTATAGCATGCAGATGCTGCTTCATCTGCATGCCATAGAAGCGATCAGCCTGCACAAAATGATTGTCCCATAGTGGGACAAAGTGTAAAACATAGAATGAAGTGAATTTTTTTTTAAAAATAATTGTGAAATTATGTTTAAAAATAATAAACAATAATAAAAAATTCAATATTTATACTCTCAATTAACAAATATTTAAATGAAAAAAAATTAAACAATAAAAGTACACATATTTGGTATTGCTGCATCCAGGGCTGCCACAAGCAATTTTGGGGCCCCATGCTGGCAAATTTTTTTGGGCCCCCTTGAGACTCCGCCCAGGCTCCACCCCAGCCCCACCTCCACCCCTTGAACTGTCCACAGGCAAAAGATTTTTAAAGCCGCCACCACGACAAGGTTGGGCCCTACCCTACTCTAACCTATTAAACATTTGTTATAGTATCCAATACAATTTAGGTATATGTTTTATTTATTTTTCAATTTTTAAAATGACCAATACCACATACAGGGGACAAATACCACCGTACCATGACTAGACCACATATTACCACCATATGATCACCAATAATACCACATACAGGGGACAAATACCACGGCACCATGACCAGACCACATATTACCACCACATAGTGACCAAATAATAGCACATAAGGAACAAATACCGCCACACCATGGCCGGACAACATATTACCACCACATAGTAACTGAATACTACAATACTGATCAGTAATAAAAAAAAGCCCACAATACTAATATCACCATAAGTACCAGTATTCACAGGAGATCTGTACTTAGTATGCAGTGTCTGTGTACAGGTAATACAGTGATCACCGGTGACATTATACACTGGTGCTCTGTATATAGTGTATAATGTAAAAGTAATTCAGTAATCACTGGTGACATTGTAGACAGGACCACTGTATATAGTATACAGTGTATAGCATCAGTGTAACACACTGACTCACCATCATCTTTGCTTTTAATCTACATCCAGCACAGACCGCTGTCACTTCATCCAGTCAGGGCTCGTCTCTACAGGAAATAGCAGTTATCTAGAGCACCGCTTGCAGAACACTTATTTACCCAAATTCTAAACTACAACAGATGAAGAAAATAAGCGACAGTGTTGGCCTGCACAAAAACAGGACTGCCCCACCCCCATTTAAAACAGTATCCTCAAAAAATAAAATAAATACATTACTGCAGTAATAACATCCATTAATTAGCCCCTATGGTAACAATATTCCCCATCCTGGACCCCGTGTGTCTCATTCCTGGCTCCAGCCATGTTTTCCTATCCTGCCCCCATGTGATGTCTGTTGTGAATTCTGCTCTTGGGTTCCCTCCAGTGGTTGTAGGTGGGAATGCAGTTGTCTCTGAGTCGCAGTCCTGGCCAGGTGTATCTGCTGATTGCAGTTCTGACTGGGATATTTAGGTGTGCAGGATTCATTAGTCCTTGCCAGTTGTCAATGTTTCTTGTGAAGTGTTGGATCACTTTCTGGCTTCTCCTGCTTAGCTGCCAATTCAGCAAAGATAAGTGTCTGTTTCTTTTTCTGTGGCACACATGCAGTGTGCTTATATTCTGTGCTATTCATTTGTTTTTCTCTTGTCCAGCTTAGACTGTGTCAGTGTTTTCTCAGTCTTGTTGGATTCTCTGGAGTTGCAGATATACGCTCCACATCTTTAGTTAGATGGTGGAGTTTTTGCTGTGGATATTTTTGGAAGGATTTTTAATACTGACCGCTTAGTATCCTGTCCTATCCTTTCCTATTTAGCTAGTGTGTGCCTCATTTGCTAAATCCTGTTTCCTGCCTACGTGTGTCTTTTCCTCTACTACTCACAGTCAATATTTGTGGGGGGCTGCCTATCCTTTGGGGTTCTGCTCTGAGGCAAGGTAGAAATTCTTATTTCCATCTATAGGGGTATTTAGTCCTCCGGCTGTGTCGAGGTGTCTAGGTTTTGTTAGGCACACCCCACGGCTACTTCTAGTTGCGGTGTTAAGATCAGGGTTTGCGGTCAGTATAGTTACCACCTACTCCAGTGAAAGTTATTCATGCTGCTCCAAGGTCACCGGATCATAACAGTACAACTGGCCAATTGTTGTGAATTCTGCTCTTGGGCTCCCTCCGGTGGTTGTTGATGGTAATGCAGTTATCCCTGAGCAGCAGTCTTGGACAGGTGTTTCTGCTAATTGCAATTCAGACTGGGGTATTTAGCTGTGCAGGACTCATTAGTCCTTGCCAGCAGTCAATGTTCCTTTGGAAGTGTTGGTCCTCTGCCTGGCCTCTCCTGCTTGCTGCCATTTCAGCAAAGATAAGTGTTTGCTTCATTTTTTTAGACACATGGCTGTGTGTTTATTTTCTGTGCTGATCTTGTTTCTATTTTGTTCCTGCTAGACTGTGCCTGATGTTTTTCTCAGTCTAGTTGGATTCGCTGGAGTCGCAGATATACTCTCCACATCTTTAGTTAGGTGGTGGAGTTTTTGTATTTTTCTGCTGTGGATATTTTGTAGTGTTTTATGCTGACCGCATAGCATCCTGTACTATTCTTTCCTATCTAGGTAGAAGTGGCCTACTTTGCTTATCCCTGTTTTCTGTCTGCGTGTGTCTTTTCCTCTCCTACTCACAGTCATTATTTGTGGGGGGCTACCTATCCTTTGGGGATCTACTCTGAGGCAAGAGAGTTTTCCTACTTCCATCTTTAGGGATATTTTGTCCTTAGGCTGTGTCGAGGTGTCTAGGTCTGGTTAGGCACACCCCACGGCTACTTCTAGTTGCGGTGATAGGATCAGGGTATGCGGTCAGTAAAGTTACCACTGCTCCAGCGAAGGTCATTTCATGCTGCTCCAAGGCCACCTGATCATAACAGCCAATAATGAGTTAAATGCATCTCAGAAGAAGGGAAGAAAGGTCTTGAGCCATTTTTTTTTTCTTCAGTCTACTTTGTCTTCTCCTCCCTCTTTATCTCTGGGTGGCTGAAGAGCCTTGTGCTAGCATGAATGTTCAGGAATTAGCTTCTCGTGTAGACCAGCTTGCTGCTAGGGTACAAGGTATTTCTGATTATATTGTTCAGACTCCTGTTTTAGAACCGAAGATTCCTACTCCTGATTTGTTTTTTGGTGACAGGTCCAAATTTTTAAGTTTTAAAAACAACTGTAAACTGTTTTTTGCTTTGAGACCTCGATCCTCCGGTGATTCCATTCAGCAGGTTAAAATCGTCATCTCCCCGCTGCGTGGCGGCCCGCAGGATTGGGCATTTTCCCTGGAATCTGGGAATCCGGCTTTGCTTGATGTAGACTCCTTTTTTCAGGCTTTGGGATTGTTATATGATGAACCTAATTCTGTGGATCAAGCTGAGAAGACCTTGTTGGCCCTGTCTCAGGGTCAAGAGGCGGCAGAATTGTATTGTTAGAAATTCAGAAAATAGTCGGTGTTGACTAAATGGAATAGTGATGCTTTGGCGGCAATTTTCAGAAAGGGTCTTTCTGAATCCGTTAAAGATGTTATGGTGGGGTTTCCCACGCCTTCCGGTCTGAGTGATTCTATGTCTCTGGCCATTCAGATTGACTGGCGCTTGCGGGAGCGCAGAACTGTGCGCGCTGTGGCGTTATCCTCAGAGCAAATTCCTGAGCCTATGCAGTGTGATAGGATTCTGTCTAGAACGGAACGACAAGGTTTCAGACGTCAGAATAGGTTGTGTTATTATTGTGGCGATGCTTCTCATGTCATTTCTGTCTGCCCTAAGCAGACAAAGACGATCGCCAGTTCAATTACCATCAGTACTGTACAACCTAAATTTTTGTTATCTGTGGCCTTGATCTGCTCATTGTCATCATTTTCTGTCATGGCGTTTGTGGATTCAGGCGCCGCCTTGAACTTAATGGACTTTGAATTTGCCAAGCGTTGTGGTTTTCCCTTGCAGCCTTTGCAGAACCTTATTCCTTTATGGGGCATTGATGCTACACCCTTGGCTAAAAATAAGCCCCAGTTTTGGACACAGATGACCATGCGCATGGCGCCAGTCCATCAGGAAGATTGTCGATTTCTGGTGTTACATAATTTGCATGATGCTATCGTGCTGGGTTTTCCGTGGTTGCAGGTATATAATCCTATGTTGGATTGGAAGTCCAGGTCTGTGACTAGTTGGGGTTGTCAGGGGGTTCATAATGATGTTCCTTTGATGTCAATCTCCTCTTCTTCCTCTTCTGAAATTCCAGAGTTTTTGTCTGATTTTCAGGATGTATTCGATGAGCCCAAGTCCAGTTTCCTTCCACTGCACAGGGACTGCGATTGTGCTATTGACTTGATTCCAGGCTGTAAGTTTCCTAAGGGTCGACTTTTCAACCTGTCTGTGCCTGAACATACCGCCATGCGGAGCTATATTAAGGAGTCTTTGGAGAAAGGGCATATTCGACCATCTTCTTCACCGTTGGGAGCTGGGTTCTTTTTTGTTGCTAAAAAAGATGGTTCCTTGAGACCCTGTATTGATTATCGTCTCTTGAATAAGATCACGGTCAAGTTTCAATACCCTTTACCTTTGGTTTCCGATTTGTTTGCTAGGATTAAGGGAGCTAGTTGGTTTACTAAGATTGACCTTCGGGGGGCATATAATCTTGTTCGTATTAAGCAGGGTGATGAATGGAAAACTGCGTTTAACACGCCCGAAGGCCATTTTGAATACCTTGTGATGCCACTCGGACTCTCTAATGCTCCATCTGTTTTTCAGTCCTTCATGCATGATATCTTCCGGACTTATCTTGATAAATTCTTCATTGTATATTTGGATGATATTTTGATTTTTTCCGATGATTGGGAGTCTCATGTGCAACAGGTCAGGATGGTATTTCAGATCCTTCGTGACAATGCTTTGTTTGTGAAAGGGTCTAAGTGTCTCTTTGGGGTTCAGAAGGTTTCTTTTTTGGGCTTTATTTTTTCTCCCTCGTCTATAGAGATGGATCCGGTTAAGGTTCAGGCCATTCATGATTGGATTCAGCCCACATCCGTGATGAGCCTTCAGAAGTTTTTGGGTTTTGCAAATGTTTATCGCCGTTTCATTGCTAATTTTTCCAGCATGGTTAAACCCTTGACCGATTTGACAAAGAAAGGCGCTGATGTGGCGAATTGGTCCTCTGCGGCTGTCTCTGCCTTTCAGGAGCTTAAACGTCGATTTACTTCTGCTCCGGTGTTGCGCCAACCAGATGTTTCTCTTCCATTTCAGGTTGAGGTTGACGCTTCTGAGATTGGGGCAGGGGCCGTTTTGTCTCAGAGGGATCCTGTTGGTTCCTTGATGAAACCGTGTGCCTTCATTTCCCGTAAGCTTTCGCCTGCTGAATGCAATTATGATGTCGGCAATCGAGAGTTGTTGGCTATGAAGTGGGCGTTTGAGGAGTGGCGACATTGGCTTGAGGGAGCTAAGCACCGTATTGTGGTCTTGACTGATCATAAGAATCTGATTTACCTCGAGTCTGCCAAACGGCTGAATCCTAGACAGGCTCGATGGTCCTTGTTTTTTTCCCGTTTTGATTTTGCGGTCTCGTACCTTCCGGGTTCTAAGAATATTAAGGCTGATGCCCTCTAGGAGTTTTTTGCCTGATTCTCCTGAGGTCTTAGAACCGGTCGGTATTCTGAAAGAAGGGGTGGTCCTTTCTGCCGTTTCCCCTGATTTACGACGGGTTCTTCAGGAATTTCAGGCTGACAAACCTGACCGCTGTCCTGTGGGGAAACTGTTTGTTCCTGACAGATGGACTAGTAGAGTGATTTCTGAGGTTCACTGTTCTGTGTTGGCTGGTCATCCTGGCATTTTTGGTACCAGAGACTTGGTTGGTAGGTCCTTTTGGTGGCCTTCTTTGTCGCGTGATGTGCGTTTTTTTCTGCAGCCCTGTGGGACTTGTGCGCGGGCCAAGCCTTGTTGTTCCCGTGCTAGTGGGTTGCTTTTGCCATTGCCAGTCCCTGGACGCATATTTCGATGGATTTTATTTCTGATCTTCCGGTCTCCCAGAAGATGTGTTATCTGGGTTGTTTGTGACCGGTTCTCTAAGATGGTTCATTTGGTGCCTTTGCCTAAATTGCCTAGTTCTTCAGATTTGGTTCTGTTGTTTTTTCAGCATGTGGTTTGTTTGCATGGTATTCCGGAGAATATTGTGTCCGACAGAGGTTCCCAGTTTGTTTCTAGGTTTTGGCGGGCCATTTGTGCTAGGCTGGGCATTGATTTGTCTTTTTCTTCTGCATTTCATCCTCAGACAAATGGCCAGACCAAGCGAACTAATCAGACCTTGGAGACTTATTTGAGATGCTTTGTGTCTGCTGATCAGGATGATTGGGTGGCCTTCTTGCCATTGGCCGAGTTTGCCCTTAATAATCGGGCTAGTTCGGCTACTTTGGTTTCGCCTTTCTTTTATAATTTTGGTTTTCATCCTCGTTTTTCTTCTGGGCAGGTTGAGCCTTCTGACTGTCCTGGTGTGGATTCTGTGGTTGACAGGTTGCAGCAGATTTGGGCTCATGTGGTGGACAATTTGGTGTTGTCTCAGGAGGATGCTCAACGTTTTGCTAACCGTCGTCGGTGTGTTGGTTCCCGGCTTCGGGTTGGGGATCTGGTCTGGTTGTCTTCCCGTCATGTTCCTATGAAGGTTTCTTCCCCTAAGTTTAAGCCTCGGTTTATTGGTCCTTATAAGATTTCTGAGATTATTAATCTGGTGTCTTTTCGTTTGGCGCTTCCGGCCTCTTTTGCTATCCATAATGTCTTCCATAGATCTTTATTGCGGAAATATGTGGTGCCCGTTGTTCCCTCTGTTGATCCTTCGGCCCCTGTGTTGGTTGATGGAGAGTTGGAGTATGTGGTTGAGAAGATTTTGGATTCTCGTTTTTCGAGGCGGAGGCTCCAGTACCTTGTCAAATGGAAGGGTTATGGCCAGGAGGATAATTCTTGGGTTTTTGCCTCTGATGTTCATGCTGCTGATTTGGTCCGTGCCTTTCATCTGGCTCATCCTGATCATCCTGGGGGCCCTGGTGAGGGTTCGGTGACCCCTCCTCAAGGGGGGTACTGTTGTGAATTCTGGTCTTGGGTTCCCTCCAGTGGTTGTAGGTGGGAATGCAGTTGTCTCTGAGTCGCAGTCCTGGCCAGGTGTATCTACTCACAGTCAATATTTGTGGGGGGCTGCCTATCCTTTGGGGTTCTGCTCTGAGGCAAGGTAGAAATTCCTATTTCCATCTATAGGGGTATTTAGTCCTCCGGCTGTGTAGAGGTGTCTAGGTTTTGTTAGGCACACCCCACGGCTACTTCTAGTTGCGGTGTTAAGATCAGGGTTTGTGGTCAGTGTAGTTACCATCTACTCCAGTGAAAGTTATTCATGCTGCTCCAAGGTCACCGGATCATAACAGATGTCCCATCCTGCCCCATATAATCTCTCCATCTGTCCCATGATCCTGCCCCATCTGTCTCCATCGTATCCATCCTACTCCATAAGTCTCCATCCTGCCCCATCTGTCCCATGATCCTGCTCCATCTGCCTCCATCCTGCCCCATATTCCTGCCTGATCTGTCTCCATTCTGCCCCAGTGTCTCCATTTTGCCCCAGTGTCTCCATTCTGCCCCTTGTCTCCATTCTGCCCCTTGTCTCCATTCTGCCCCAGTGTCTCCATTCTGCCCCAGTGTCTCCATTCTGCCTTTGTATCTCCATTTTGCCCCTTGTCTCCATTCTGCCTCAGTGTCTGCATTCTGCCCAAGTGTTTGCATTCTGCCCCAGTGTCTCCATTCTATCCCAGTGTCTCCATTCTGCCCCAGTGTCTCCATTCTGCCCCGTGTCTGCATTCTGCCTCCTTGTCCCATTCTGCCCCGTGTCTGCATTCTGCTTCCTTGTCCTATTTTGCCCCTTATCCCATTCTGCCCCTTGTCTCCATTCTGCCCCCTTGTCTCATTCTGCCCCATTGTCTTCATTCTGCCCCCTTGTCTCCATTCTGCCCCCTTGTCTCCATTCTGCCCCCTTGTCTCATTTTGCCCCAGTGTCTCCATTCTGCCCCAGTGTCTCCATTCTGCCCCAGTGTCTCCATTCTGCCCCAGTATCTCCATTCTGCCCCAGTGTCTCCATTCTGCCCCATGTCTGCATTCTGCCTTTGTATCTCCATTTTGCCCCTTGTCTCCATTCTGCCTCAGTGTTTGCATTCTGCCCCAGTGTCTCCATTCTGCCCCAGTGTCTCCATTCTGCCCCAGTGTCTCCATTCTGCCCCAGTGTCTCCATTCCGCCCCAGTGTCTCCATTCTGCCTCCTTGTCTCATTCTGCTCCCTTGTCTCATTCTGCTCCGTTGTCTCCATTCGGCCCCCTTGTCTCCATTCGGCCCCCTTGTCTCCATTCTGCCCCCTTGTCTCCATTCTGCCCCCTTGTCTCCATTCTGCCCCCTTGTCTCCATTCTGCCCCCTTGTCTCCATTCTGCCCCCTTGTCTCCATTCTGCTCCCTTGTCTCATTATGCCCCCTTGTCTCCATTCTGCCCCCTTGTCTCCATTCTGCCCCCTTGTCTCCATTCTGCCCCCTTGTCTGCATTCTGCTCCCTTGTCTCATTCTGCCCCATTGTCTCCATTCTGCTCCCTGTCTCCCTTCTATGCCAGGCTGGAAGGAGATTCAAGGGAATGGAGCACACTCAGCAAATCAGGTGGTGCAGGCTGTACTTGGGAAGAACCCAATACCAGTCAAATAAGTGAGAAAACAGCCGCACTGTCTTGGGTTATAGCTTGCAAAGTGGTGTATTTATTCACATGTGTTTGACATTCAAATATATGTACACATACAGCAGGATAAGAAAAAGAGTGAAGTTTCGACCCAATTCCGGGTCTTTCTCAAACTGCAAGTAAACTTAAAATACAATTAGTGTTTATGTACATAGAGCATAATGCGTGAAATTAATATTTACAACAATATATACAACTGTAATCACTAATAAAAATTCCATGAGTCCCCTTAAGGTGAAGGATCTTTTTGAAGGTACAATAGATGCACTGCAAGTCCTTTCCCTGGTTTGCCAGTGGATATACACAGTATATGGATGGTTTTGTACCGCGAGATTTAGGACCAGAGACACAATAGTGGAGAGGATATGTGTGGTCAAAATGAATAATCTAGGTTGCCCAGTGGTGAACTAAATGCATAATGGTATATAGTGGATGAAGTGGATGAAAACCTAGTGCACTGACCTGAGTAGCTGATACTGTTTGAAAATTTGAAATTAGGTCCCAAAAAGGGCTGCGGGTAGAAAAGGGGGATAAGAGGGGGAATCCTTAGTAAGGAGAAATGAGGTCTGTGTGGTATGGAAGGAAATGTAGATTGTGGGCAAGTTACCAACCTCCTCTAGGTGTGGCGCTGGGGTATCCTGCTTCCTGGAAGTGTGTGGGCTAATGTGAGCATTGTAGCTCCATTTATAATGCCTGCTGGCCATAAAGTGAGGTCATGTCAGGGCGAGCTGTGGAGCGCAGAGTGCGAGCTGCATGGATTGTGTCTAGGAGTCAGATGTGATGCAATGGCTGGGTTGCCTACATAATGCTGCTCATACTTATAAGAAAGGCCCAGAGTGTGTCGGGAGTCCACCTGGGTAAACTGCTAATGTGAAACCCCATAGGAAATATATATTTGAAAAAATAAAAAAATAAAAAATAAAAATAATAATACACAATAAAAATGGAAACATGGGAATAAATATACCGTACATAGACTGTAGGAAAAGAATGGAAATAAAATAATGGGTAATGAAAAAAACTGAATAAGCCCCAGTGTAGTCAATATTGGAATAGAAATATAGATTTATGTCTATAAAGGGGTACCAAAGCTAATAATTTCATAAACAAGAGAAGGGGAGTGTCACGATTCCCCTGACCGCTGTCACCAATTGGTCAGGATTCACACCATGACCGTCACCTCTACATCACGGATTGAGGTGACTTTAGGCCAACAGACGGCTATCACATGTGCAGGGGGGCTTATCTTAGTTATCCCTCCACTCCACGATGTGATGAAAAACCACACACAAGGCTATTGACCTCTTAGTTTACAGCAGGGGCTTATTTTAGGTATCCCACTGCTTTTCTATATACCACGAACTGCAGGGATTTATGTATATCCCGCTTACAGTTCCACTTAACACTTGCAGCTCTCTGGCGCCCCCCTTACTCTCAGGTCAGATTAGGTACTGCACCTAGGGTAATTAGTCGCCAGACAGGCTGCCTGCTATGTACTGGCTAATGGGCACGCTGCAGCGACGCGATTAACTACTCCCACTTAGGCAGGAACAATAATTATCAATGCCGCAGTCGCTACAGCAGCACCCCAAAAGCCTGCACACGGTATCGCCGCCACCAGCTTCGATTAAACGGGTCCGAAGCTAACCCAACACAACAGTAGTGTATTTCCCTTCAGAAGACTTAGGGTACGGTTTAGAACAGGAGAACGAACTAATATTAAATATTATATTCCATAATAATTAGACAGTGCTTTATCAAAAATATTTTATAAAGATGTTACAAATGAGACAATTGCAAATATGTACACGGGTAATTATAACATAAAGGGAATAAAGGAGAAAAGATAACACGCACATGTTCAAAGCATGGCAGGCACCCAGGCTAGGGCAGTTTTCCATACGTCCCAGCTCATGGGATGTACTCAGCTCTTCCAGGAAAATAGGACAAGAAAAAACTGGGGATGCCTGCCAGACACTTAAAACCTGAAGGCTGTGACATCACAGAAAGGCTGTCTTATCCAGACCCTCCTCTCTCTACATTCTGAGTACTTCAATCTTAAATTTATCTACTTGCTATAACTTCGCTACAAAACATGTCATAGTCATAACGAACCCATAATTCATCTCGGATTAACGTGAGCATTCTAATGAGATCAAATATGTCCTATCTGGGATACGTATTTACCAAGAAAACCCTACTTCTTTACCAGATGGAGTTAGAAGCCCGTGTTTTGGGGGATGGGTTGATACACCGAGTGAGAATATGAATATATATTTTCATGGTCTTAATGTAAACCTGGTGCATACTATCGTACAAAACCCAAACAAAGAATCTTTCATGAATTTTGGAGCCATTTTTCCAGTTCCAGCTAGTGGAAGATTCTAACCTGGTCGTAAATACCGTTCGGCCATAAAACTTCTCTTCCCCCATACATTGGCAAAGCAGCTCTTGGCTGAGTGAAAGGGAAGGAATTTGAATCTACAAACTGCTGCAGCATCACTCCAAGAAGGGGGGCTTAGCCCACGCAGGCTAGCAAGAAAACTACTTATGATATTTCATACCATATCGTGACACCTCCCCCTTTTGGTGTGCGCTAGGGAGGCAGTACCCCACGGTATGCCTCCATGGGCACCTCAGTAGGTTCACCCTGGCGGGAGAGTCCATCTGCATTCCCATGCTCTTTGCCCGTTTTGTGTTCAATGGTGAAGTCAAACTGCTGAAGGGCAAGGCTCCAGCGTAGCAACCTGCCGTTGGTTCCACACATGGTGTTTAGCCAGCGCAGAGGGTTGTGGTCGGTCACCACAGTGAAGGGGCGACCGTACAAGTAGGGCCGCAAGCGCTGCAGGGCCCAGACTATGGCCAGGCACTCCTTCTCGATGGTGGAGTAGGCCACTTCCCTCGGCAAAAGCTTCCGGCTCAGGTATAACACGGGGTGCTCTTGGTCCTCTGAGTCAACCTGGCTGAGCACAGCACCAAGGCCAAACTCGCTGGCATCGGTCTGCACCAAGTACAGTCGACTTCTGTCGACTGCTTTCAACACAGGGGCGTTGCACAGTGCAGTTTTCAACGCCTTGAAGGCCCCCTCACAGCCATCTGTCCAGTTGACGATGTGGGGTAGCTTCTTCCTGGTGAGGTCCGTCAAAGGTTTTGCCAGGCTACTATAGTGCTGTACAAAGCGCCTATAGTACCCTGCCAGTGCCCAAGAAGGACATCACCTGTTTCTTGGTCACGGGAGTGGGCCAATTCACGATCACTCCCACTTTGTCAGGCTCTGGCTTCAGGGTGCTCCCGCCTACCCGGTGCCCCAGGTAGTGAACCTCCCTCATGCCCATCTGACACTTTCCTGGCTTGATAGTCAGTCCTGCTTGGTGAATTCGCCTGAGCACCTCCTTGAGATGCTGCAGGTGTTCCTTCCAGGAGGGACTGAAGATGGCAATGTCATCCAAGTACGCCACAGCATACTTCTCCAGTCCCTGAAGCAGGAGGTTGACCATCCGCTGGAAAGTGGCATGGGCATTCTTCATGCCGAAGGCCATAACCGTGGACTCGTATAGTCCAAAGGGTGTGATAAAGGCGGACTTCTCCTGTGCCTCAGGGCTCAGGGGAATCTGCCAGTATCCTCGGCTCAGATCCATTATTGTTAGGTAATTTGTGCCAGCTAACTTCTCAAGCAGCTCCTCGATGTGCGGCATTGGGTGCGCATCCGAGGCTGTGATGGCGTTGAGCCCCCTGTAGTCCACGCAGAACCGGGTGGTCCGGTCCTTCATTGGCACGAGAACTACAGGTGATGCCCACGCGCTCTTTGACCGTCGAATCACCCCCAGCTGTAACATCTCATCAATCTCTTGGCGCATAATCTGCTGCACCTGGTCAGAGATTCGATAGGGTGTTCGCCGTAGTGGGGCATGATTCCCGGTGTCCACCTCGTGGACTGCTAACTGAGTCCTCCCAGGTCGGTTGGAGAACACGACCCGGAAGGGTTCCAGTGTGGTTTGCAACTGCAACCGCTGGGATTCAGTTAACGAGGCGCTTACCTCCACGTCCTCGATGGACCCATTGGCCTTGGCTTGGGCCAGCATGTCCAGGAGGGTGTCTTTCTCCCCGTCTTCGGGCAAGCTGCAGACCGGTAGGACGAATGGTTAACGTTCGTGATGAGCCTTCATCATGTTGACGTGAAAGGCCTTTCGCCTACCCCGAGCGTGGTCAAGCGTGACCACGTAAGTGACCGGGTTGAGCTGTTGATGGACGACGTACGGGCCCTCCCAGGCTGCCTGAAGCTTATCCGTTGGTACGGGGACCAGCACCCACACCTTTTGACCCATGTGGTAGGTCCGCTCCCGGGCGTTCTGGTCGTACCAGTGCTTCTGATCAGCCTGAGCCTGCGTCATGTTGTCATGCACCAACTGCGTCAAGGTCTGCATCTTGTCACGGAAGCGCATAACATACTCCACTATGGACACTTCAGAAGGGTTCGGCTCCTCTTCCCAGGATTCTCTTACCAACCCAAGGGGTCCCCGGACTCGCCTGCCGTACAGGAGCTCGAAGGGGGAGAACCCCGTCGAGGCCTGCGGAACCTCTCGGTAAGCGAACAGCAGGTGTGGGAGGTACTGCTCCCAGTCGCGCCCTTGAGTCTCAACCAGCATGCGTAGCATCTGTTTGAGGGTACCATTGAAGCATTCACACAAGCCATTGGTCTGTGGGTGATACGCACTCGATACCAGGTGCTTCACCTGCATTCTCTTACAGAGAGCCTCCATTAGGCGAGACATAAATTGGGTCCCTTGATCAGTAAGCATTTCCCTGGGAAACCCTACACGTGAAAAGATGGCCAACAGGGCATCCGCCACCTTATCTGCCCTAGTTGACGACAGAGCTACTGCCTCTGGGTACCGGGTAGCATAGTCTACCACAGTAAGGATGTATTGCTTTCCAGAGCTGCTGGGGACGGTCAGCGGGCCCACAATGTCCACCGCGATCCTCTGGAAAGGCTCCTCTATCACTGGCAAAGGGATCAGGGGAGCCTTAAGAGCAGGCCCCGCCTTCCCCACTCTTTGACAAGTGATACAGGAGCGGCAGTAATTTGACACATCTGTCCCCATCTTAGGCCAATAGAAGTGTTGAGACAGCCGGGCCTTAGTTTTGCTGATCCCCAAGTGTCCAGCTAGCGGGATCTCATGGGCAATCCGCAACAACTCACCCCGGAATTGCTGCGGGACGACCAGCTGTCTTTCCCTCAACCACTCCTTTTGTGATTCTCCAGGTACTGTCTCCCGGTACAACCTTCCTCGTTTCCAGAACACCTTCTCCTTATCAGCCTCGGAGAAGAGCGTCCCGGCAAGTTGTCTCAAACTCTCTAGGCTCGCATCTGTGTGCAGAGCGGCCTGAAACTCCTGGCTAGGGGAAGCCAAAAGCGACGTTAGGGTCCCTTCCCCACGGGAACCCTCTTGGACCTGCTCTGGGTCCACCTCTGGTTCAGTCAAAGTAATGACTGAGGAGGGTCCGGAAGGCAGACAGTTATCTGTGTTCCGGGCACTCTGACTGCGGGTGACAGCAGCTACGTAGGCTGTCTCCCCGGGGGTTTCTACAGGCCCATCAGCCGATGCTGCTATGGGCTCTACCTCCCCATCCACCCCCAACACTCCAGGGGCAGTGCTACTTATGGGCCAGTTACCTTCCTCGGTGGCACTGGTCACTTTCATGGCATCACCTTCCTCACGGTTCCCATGCATCTCCCCATTTCCTGTAGCACCGACACTTGCCCCTGTTAGGGGTTCCTCAGCCGTCTCACTCCGCAGAGCGACGTGGCTGGGCACGCCTGTACCTATGGACACATTAACCTTCACAGAAAAATCATTATCAGGTTCAGCTGGCACAGGTACAACATTTTCACCATCAATCCTAGGGAAAAAATGGTTATTAGATGCATCATTGCAAGATAAAGCATGGTCAGGTAACACATGCGATTTCCCATCATCATCATCATCAGGGTTAACTTTACCCTCATTAGTAGATTGGGGAGGGGTGTCAGGGACGTAGTATGCAACCATCCTCTCCAAATCAGTCCCCAACAAAACAACAGTGGGCAAATTATCAGACAGCCCCACTTCCTTCACCCCGCTCCCGGCACCCCAATCAATAAAAACCCGGGCCATCGGTAAGGGACAGCTGATGCCCCCAATCCCAATGATAGTTAGGGTTTTCCCCGGAATGATTTCTTCAGGGGCCGCCAGTTCGGGTCGGATGAGGGTTCGTTCAGCCCCGGTGTCCTTGAGGCCTGTAGCAACATGGCCTCCCACAGTGACGTGCTGTACGTTGTCACACACCCTCCCAACCACACCACCCACCAAAAGAACTGCTGCATTAGGCCCTGGGGCCTTGGCTGGGGTGTTCTTCTGCTTGGTTGGGCAGGAGGGACTGATATGACCAGTCTGATAGCAGGTGAAACACTTGCGAGGTTCAGTGGTAGGTCTGGTGCTGTTGGCTACAGGGACAGGACCTCTGGAGTGCTGGCTGGCAGGGATACTGGCGTTGGTTGCAGGCTTACCCCCTCTCCAGCTGGTGGTGACTGGCTTCCGCACTTCCTATCTACGGTTGGCCTCATAGGCATCGGCAATCTGCGCTGCTTTCGTCACGTCTTTGGGTTCTCTGTCCATCACGAACTGTCGCACCTCAGCTGGGCAAAGATGAAAGAACTGGTCTTGGATCATCAGGTCTCGCAGCTGTGCATAGGTGGACACTGACAGTCCTTGGGTCCACTGGTCAAAGTGGGTCCCCAGTCCATGCACCACATCACTGTAACTGTCGTGTGGGCCACGTTGGAGGGTCCGGAACTTTCTACGGTACACCTCGGGAGTAAGCTGGTACTTTGCTATCAGAGCCTGCTTGATGGCCTCATAGTCTCCATCTTGTTCTTGAGGGAGGGCAGCAAACGCCTCCAGAGCTTTGCCTCTCAGCCCTGGTGTCAGGTATCGGGCCCATTCATCTGTAGGCAGCCGGTACTGTCTGCAGGCTTTCTCAAAGGCCCGCAGAAAAGGGTCCAAGTCCCCGTCCTTCTCCATAACAGGAAAGTGATTGGGCCGGGGCTTAGGTATCTGAGCGCTGCTGGGCTCACGTCTTTGGGCGGTGGAGGGCATCCCCCCTGCCGGAGCATCTCCAGTTCATGTTCTTGCTGGGCTTGGCGCTCGGCTCTCTCAGCCTCCCGCTCGGCTCTCTCAGCCTCCCGCTCGGCTCGGGCCTCTCTCTCAGCTCGGGCCTCTCTCTCGGCTTGCTGGGCCTGGGCCTCCTGCCGGTATTGCTGAATCAGCTGCCGGCGTCCCTCATGGTCATCAGTGGGGAATTCTTTCAAGGCCGCCTGCAGGTGGGGATCCAATTCGCCCGGATTGCTAACAGGGCCAGCATTCAGTGGTTGGACCTCTGCTGCAGCACCATGTTCGCTGGTGCTGGCTTCTGCGGCCTCTGGGCTCTGTGACCTGGCTTGGTCGGCTTCGAATTGCACCAGGTCAGCGACCATTTGAGTCTTGGACTTGTCTAGGGGGTTCAGGCCGTGGTACATGCATATCCCAGCAAGAATGTCCTTCTGCTGGTTGTACCAGGCTTCCCCTTTCGCAGCCATGGTTGCCAAATAAAAGATAGGATAGAAAAACGAAGAGGAAGGGAGGGGATAATTACCAGTGCGCAATTGTCTCAAGACTAATAAAACACTGAGTTCGTTCTCCAAACTTATTTGCGCAGAGTCCTCGCAAGAACTTTCTGCAAGTTTTTAGTGAGAGGAATGATTACGCAAACCAAATCACTAATGCTCTAAGATATCCCACCGCCTTGCCACCAATTATCACGATTCCCCTGACCGCTGTCACCAATTGGTCAGGATTCACACCGTGACCGTCACCCCTACGTCACGGATTGAGGTGACTTTAGGCCAACAGACGGCTATCACATGTGCAGGGGGGCTTATCTTAGTTATCCCTCCACTCCACGATGTGATGAAAAACACACACACAAGGCTATTGACCTCTTAGTTTACAGCAGGGGCTTATTTTAGGTATCCCACTGCTTTTCTATATACCATGAACTGCAGGGATTTATGTATATCCCGCTTACAGTTCCACTTAACACTTGCAGCTCTCTGGCGCCCCCCTTACTCTCAGGTCAGATTAGGTACTGCACCTAGGGTAATTAGTCGCCAGACAGGCTGCCTGCTATGTACTGGCTATTGGGCACGCTGCAGCGACGCGATAAACTACTCCCACTTAGGCAGGAACAATAATTATCAATGCCGCAGTCGCTACAGCAGCACCCCAAAAGCCTGCACACGGTATCGCCACCACCAGCTTCGATTAAACGGGTCCGAAGCTAACCCAACACAACAGTAGCGTATTTCCCTTCAGAAGACTTAGGGTACGGTTTAGAACAGAAGAACGAACTAATATTAAATATTATATTCCATAATGATTAGGCAGTGCTTTATCAAAAATATTTTATAAAGATGTTACAAATGAGACAATTGCAAATATGTACACGGGTAATTATAACATAAAGGGAATAAAGGAGAAAAGATAACACTCACATGTTCAAAGCATGGCAGGCACCCAGGCTAGGGCAGTTTTCCATACGTCCCAGCTCATGGGATGTACTCAGCTCTTCCAGGAAAATAGGACAAGAAAAAACTGGGGATGCCTGCCAGACACTTAAAACCTGAAGGCTGTGACATCACAGAAAGGCTGTCTTATCCAGACCCTCCTCTCTCTACATTCTGAGTACTTCGATCTTAAATTTATCTACTTGCTATAACTTCGCTACAAAACATGTCATAGTCATAACGAACCCATAATTCATCTCGGATTAACGTGAGCATTCTAATGAGATCAAATATGTCCTATCTGGGATACATATTTACCAAGAAAACCCTACTTCTTTACCAGATGGAGTTAGAAGCCCGTGTTTCGGGGGATGGGTCGATACACCGAGTGAGAATGCGAATATATATTTTCATGGTCTTAACGTGAACCTGGTGCATACTATCGTACAAAACCCAAACAAAGAATCTTTCATGAATTTTGGAGCCATTTTTCCAGTTCCAGCTAGTGGAAGATTCTAACCTGGTCGTAAATACCGTTCGGACATAAAACTTCTCTTCCCCCATACATTGGCAAAGCAGCTCTTGGCTGAGTGAAAGGGAAGGAATTTGAAGCTACAAACTGCTGCAGCATCACTCCAAGAAGGGGGGCTTAGCCCACGCAGGCTAGCAAGAAAACTACTTATGATATTTCATACCATATCGTGACAGGTAGTGCTAAACTTATGGAGCGAAATAAAACAATAAGAAAAAATGAGAAACAAAATAAGAAAAAATGATAAATGAAAAATAAGAGGAATTGAAAATAAAAATTGTCTTATGTAACAACTTTTTTCTTTTTGGCGACCAGTATTATTTGCAGACCTGCGGGACCGCCATGGGTGCGAACGTGGCGCCCGCTTATGCAAACTCATATATTGATGCATTTGAATGCACCTACATTTACACTAGTGAACTTTTCAGAACTTATGCTAAGAGCTGGATCAGATTCATAGACGATATTTTTTGTCTATGGGAAGGCACCCCTGAAAGCCTGTCTTCTTTCCATGACTTTATCAACTCGATTAGACCTGAACTCCAGTTCACCCTGACTTGGGACTTGACTAGAATCTCATTTCTGGACACAATGGTCATAAAGAACGACGCAGGTAAACTAGAGACGGATATTTTCACTAAACCTACGGATTCTAATAACCTTTTATTATACACCAGCTGTCATCCAAAACGAAAAATAGTCTGCCTCGTTCCCAATTTCAAAGGGTTAAAAGAATTGTATCGGATAAGAGTTTACTTGAAACTCGCCTTAATGAGATGTCCGACAAATTTAGAGATAGGAAGTATCCTGAACAACTCTTGACCACCGAGAAACTGAGAGCCCTTGAAACTACACCCTCCCGTACCACATTAGTTAAACCCGAACGCATTCCTTTTATACATACCCACCACCCGATAATGCCTAAACTCTACAACATCATTAATAAACACTGGCCACTTCTCCATAGGTCATACCCCGACAAACCACAAACAAAACCACCAAACCTTAGGGACCAATGGGTGAGGGCAGACATAGGTAGCCTAATAAAACAACCCAAAGAGAGTTTCATTGGCTCAAAACGGGTGTGGACTTACCCATGTCTTAGTTGTGCATGTTGTTCAAACGTCATCAGAGGGGAGGATGTCATTCACCCCCACTCTGGTAAGAGGTATAAGACAAAGGGTTTCTTTACGTGCGAATCCAATTTTGTGGTATACCTGGTTAAATGCCCTTGTGGCCTTATCTATATAGGGCAAACAACACAACACATTTGCGACTGCATATCCAGCCATAAATCTACAATCAGATGCAAAAAAACTTGGCTACCCATTCCAGAGCACTTTGCAACAGCTAATAATTCAATTTCACAACTGAGATTCCAGGTTGTGGAACAGGTTGAGAGACCAAGGAGAGGCGGCAACCACAACAGATTACTTAAAGAAAGGGAATCCTATTGGATACACACATTGCAAACCCTCACGCCAAAGGGACTCAACAGGGAGTTAGATTTATTAACTTAATACACAGGGTTGAACTGCCGTGTCTGTTATACTCTGTAATGTGATTCGTGATTTTGAAAATTGAACTGTTCTTTTATGTGGAAATCTACATGTAGAAAATGTATTTATGTATTTAGTAGTTGACGTATGTGGTCAAAATATCCTAGAGCTATTGCTTTGGTTCTAACCTTTCACTTATTCTTACAGACACACTGACCTGACTAAATATTCCTAACACCCGCCTTGGGTAAGTTATAGAAAGTTCCATCTCTCTTTTTTTCTATTTTTCTATTTTTTTTTTTTTCATTTTTATTTTTATTTTTTTGTCTTTGTTTTTGTTTTGGTTTGTGTTTTATTTTTACTTTTATTTTATTTCATTTTATTTCATTTCACTTTATTTTATTTTTATTTTTATTTATTTTATTTTATTTTTTTTTCTATATTTATTTTTATTATTATTTTTATTTTTATTTTCCTTTATATTTTTTATTTTTATTTTCAATTCCTCTTATTTTTCATTTATCATTTTTTCTTATTTTTTTTCTCTCTTTTTCTTATTGTTTTATTTCGCTCCATAAGTTTAGCACTCCCCTTCTCTTGTTTACGAAATTATTAGCTTTGGTACCCCTTTATAGACATAAATCTATATTTCTATTCCAATATGGACTACACTGGGGCTTATTCAGTTTTTTTCATTACCCATTATTTTATTTCCATTCTTTTCCCACAGTCTATGTACGGTATATTTATTCCCATGTTTCCATTTTTATTGTGTATTATTATTTTTATTTTTTATTTTTTTATTTTTTCTAATATATATTTCCTATGGGGTTTCACATTAGCAGTTTACCCAGGTGGACTCCCGACACACTCTGGGCCTTTCTTATAAGTATGAGCAGCATTATGTAGGCAACCCAGCCATTGCATCACATCTGACTCCTAGACACAATCCATGCAGCTCGCACTCTGCGCTCCACAGCTCGCCCTGACATGACCTCACTTTATGGCCAGCAGGCATTATAAATGGAGCTACAATGCTCACATTAGCCCACACACTTCCAGGAAGCAGGATACCCCAGCGCCACACCTAGAGGAGGTTGGTAACTTGCCCACAATCTACATTTCCTTCCATACCACACAGACCTCATTTCTCCTTACTAAGGATTCCCCCTCTTATCCCCCTTTTCTACCCGCAGCCCTTTTTGGGACCTAATTTCAAATTTTCAAACAGTATCAGCTACTCAGGTCAGTGCACTAGGTTTTCATCCACTTCATCCACTATATACCATTATGCATTTAGTTCACCACTGGGCAACCTAGATTATTCATTTTGACCACACATATCCTCTCCACTATTGTGTCTCTGGTCCTAAATCTCGCGGTACAAAACCATCCATATACTGTGTATATCCACTGGCAAACCAGGGAAAGGACTTGCAGTGCATCTATTGTACCTTCAAAAAGATCCTTCACCTTAAGGGGACTCATGGAATTTTTATTAGTGATTACAGTTGTATATATAGTTGTAAATATTAATTTCACGCATTATGCTCTATGTACATAAACACTAATTGTATTTTATGTTTATTTGCAGTTTGAGAAAGACCCGGAATTGGGTCGAAACGTCACTTTTTTTCTTATCCTGCTGTATGTGTACATATATTTGAATGTCAAACACATGTGAATAAATACACCACTTTGCAAGCTATAACCCAAGAGAGTGCGGCTGTTTTATCGTTTATTAGGCTGGAAGGAGACACATGGTCCACATTGCATCTTGCCACTTTCAGTTAAAAAAATAAAGAAAACCTTTCTTCTTACCTTGCCACGCTCCTGCAGCGAAGCAAAGATCCCTCCCGGTGTTTCAGCGCTCACTCGCCGGCGAATGACAATGATGTGCGCTGACGTCAGCTACCAGCCTCCGATTGGCTGGCCGCTTTAACTATTGCAGTGTGGGCACACGTGGACCTGCAAGGCTGCAATAGAGTAACTGAACCTGCGTCTCAGACACCGGGCCCCATACGCCAGTCAGGGCAGTAATGCCCTGATGGTGGCACTGGCCGCGTCCATAATGACCAGACCTATAAAACTGTCCCACTAGTTAACCCCTTTAGTGAACACCATAAAAAAAACAAGGCAAAAAACTATGCTTTATCATCATACCGCCGAACAAAAAGTGGAATAACACGCGATCAAAACGATGGATATAAATAAACATGGTACCGCTTAAAACGTCATCTTGTCCCGCAAGAAACAACCCTCCCCCCCCCCCCATACAGCTCCATCACCGGAAAATAAAAAAGTTATAGCTCTCAGAATAAAGGGATGCAAAAATAATCATTTTTTATATAAAATAGTTTTTATTGTATAAAAGCACCACCTAAAACATAAAAAAAGATATAATTGCGGTATCACTGTAATTGTACTGACCCTATACCACATGCAGAACGGTATAAACGCCCCCCCCCCCTCAAAAAAAAAGAGAGAAATTCATGATTTGCTGGTTTTTGTTCATTCTGCCTCCCAAAAATCGGAATAAAAAGCGATCAAAAAATGTCATGTGCCAGAAAATGGTACCAATAAAAACCTCAATTAGTCTCGCAAAAAACAAGACCTCACATACTCTGTGGGCCAAAATATGGAAAAATTATAGCTCTCAAAATATGGTGATGCAAAAACTATTTTATGCAATAAAAAGCTTCTTTTAGTGTGTGACAGCTGCCAATCATAAAACCCTGCTATAAGGCCTCTTTCACACGTCCGGATATTTCCGGTACCGGAGATGTCAGTGTCTGTGTGTAATACTTGCCGCACACGTGTGGAATGTGCGTGCTGCATCAGTACCAAGAGGACGGGCAGCAGGGAAGAAGCATTACCGTAAGCGCTGTTCCCCTGGCACTGGGTGCTGAACACGGCACTCATCATTCTCCTCTGCTTGTGACGATCGCCGGCAGAGCAGGGGAGAATCATCCATGTGCACTGCTGACATTAAAAAACGGACATGTCAGCATGTTTTGCCCACGGATACATGGTCCGTGGAAACATACTGACGTGCACAGACCCATTCACTTGAATAGGCAAATAGCGCTCTGTTCCTCCAGAGTCTCTATGCAAAGTTGCCCAATGGTATAAAATTCTGTGACAGACCCATGGAGTCAAAATGATCACTGCACCCCTAGATGAATTCATTGAGAGGTGTAATTCGTAAAATAGGGTCACTTATGGGGGGGTTCTGCTGTTTTGGCACCTCATGGGCTATCCTATTGGGTCATGGCACCTGCAAATCATAACAGTAAAATTTTGTGCTCCTTCCCTTCTGAGCTCTGCCATGCGCCCAAACAGTGGTTTACCCCCACATATGGGGTATCAACATACTCAGGACAAATTGCACAATATCTCTTGGGGTCCAATTTCTTCTGTTGCCCTTGGAAAAATAAAAATATTTGGATCTGAAATAATTTTTTTGCAAAAAAAGTATATGTTCATATTTTTTTTTAAACATTCCAAAAATTCCTGTGAAGCATCAGAAGGGTTAATAAACTTTTTGAATGTGGTTTTGAGCACCTTGAGGAGTGCAGTTTTTAAAATTGTGTCAATTTTGGGTATTTTCTATCATGTAGACCCATCAAAGTGACTTCAAATTTGATGTGGTCCCTAAAAAAATGGTTTCGTAAAAATGAGAAATTGCTGGTTAACTTTTAACCTTTATAACTTCCTAACAAAAAAAAATTTTGGTTACAAAATTGTGCTGATGTAAAGTAGACATGTTATTAAGTATTTTGTGTGACATATCTGTGTGATTTAAGGGCATGAAAATTCAAAGTTGGAAAATTGTGACATTTTCAAAATTATCATCAAATTTCCTTTTTTCACAAATAAATGCAAGTCATATCAAAGAAATGTTACCACTAACGTGAAGTAAAATGTCACGAGAAAACAATGTCAGAATCACCGGGATCCATGAAAGCATTCCAGAGTTATTACCTCAGAAAGGGACAGTAGTCAGAACTGTAAAAATTGGCCCGGTTATTAACGTGAAAGGGGTTAAATGCCAATCTTTGATGGCAGCATTTAAATAGTGTAACCACCAATGTGCATGCTTATCGGTGCCTACTGGCCCCCTGTAATGTGATTGTCCATCATGGGTAGCCGATGAGCTATGATGGTAGCCTGAGGGTTGCTGTAGGCCACTGTCGCCATCATATTGGTTTTCCTCTGAAGCTCATCTACAAGCTGATATAGATGGATTAAGATTATTCTAGTCTCATATTTTGTGTAATATTTTCTTATCTATGCAATGTATTGAGAACTAACCACTGAAATAGATATGAGATGGATTGGTGGGATTTCACATGGGAAATTTGGTATAATTAACCTACTTACTGGATGAATAAACAGAACTGCTTTACTTACCAGCTATGTGTATCTAAGTTGTCCGAGCGTTTACCTATAGCCATGCTTACCTCTCTGAATTAGGCCTCACGGGTGATCCTAGAATCTGACTCTCAGTCAGAACTGAATGGCTATGACATATCCTGGTGCCAAACCCAGGAATGTGGCCAATTAGCCAGTTCGGAAGCCATACAGGTAATTCCCGTGACAGTGAAACATCCAGCTGTAACAAGATAAAAAGTTGTTCATCCTTAAAATTTTCTCTCTCAGCAGCTGCCAAGGCAAACAGGATCATGGGGTGCATTAAAAGAGGTCTGGATACACATGATGAGAGCATTATACTGCCTCTGTACAAATCCCTAGTTAGACCGCACATGGAGTACTGTGTCCAGTTTTGGGCACCGGTGCTCAGGAAGGATATAATGGAACTAGAGAGAGTACAAAGGAGGGCAACAAAATTAATAAAGGGGATGGGAGAACTAAAATACCCAGATTAGCAAAATTAGGATTATTTAGTCTAGAAAAAAGACGACTGAGGGGCGATCTAATAACCATGTATAAGTATATAAGGGGACAATACAAATATCTCGCTGAGGATCTATTTATACCAAGGAAGGTGACGGGCACAAGGGGGCATTCTTTGCGTCTGGAGGAGAAAAGGTTTTTCCACCAACATAGAAGAAGATTCTTTACTGTTAGGGCAGTGAGAATCTGGAATTGCTTGCCTGAGGGGGTGGTGATGGCGAACTCAGTCGAGGGGTTCAAGAGAGGCCTGGATGTCTTCCTGGTGCAGAACAATATTGTATCATACAATTATTAGGTTCTGTAGAAGGACGTAGATCTGGGGATTTATTATGATGGAATATAGGCTGAACTGGATGGACAAATGTCTTTTTTCAGCCTTACTAACTATGTTACTATGTTTTCCCTGACTTTTTCGGTAAGGATGTATGCACATTTCAAGAATTGGTATCATCAGTCAGTTGTGTGAATATATGAATCCAGGAGAGTAACAGGAAAAGTCCTTATTTGGGATAACAGACTCTTAAAGCCACCAATGGGAGGGAGAGGTGTCTGTTGACTTTGCTTTGAGCATAAAGGACTGAGTGTTATCCACACCATATCTGCACTCCCATGTGTTTTGGCAAAGGGACGGTTTTGTGCAGAAAGACCCGCCTCCATTAGGCCTCACCATACCACGCGTGGAGACAGACCTGAAATAAAACTGAAAGTGGTACCGTGCCTACTAATGGGAAAACCTAGACGTAATTGTTTTGGTTGATGGACCTTCGCAGTACACCTTGAGAGCTCATTCTGACTTGCCATAGGAATGTGGCTTGTTGATAAGGTTCCAGGCACACTGGGCTATCAATTTGAAAATGTGGGCTGCTGAGGCCATGGTCAACTTGTTCAGTGCGCAGTCCAGGCTCTTAAAAGAATTAAAAACAGCTAAATAAGCAGCAAAAAAACAGGGGAAGGAAAGGAAACAGTGAAGAATGTAGAACCAATACTGAAAGAGGCAAATATGCCAGAGTGTGGTTGTTTGTATGTTGAAAAGTGGCACAGATTCAGGGAAGAGAACAAGCATTGGATAAAAGACAACGGAAAGGAATAGCAAATTAATAAATGGTGTTACATGTTTGAGGAAGTGCAGCAGTACAAGTGTAGAGAAAGCATAATAGGAAATATGGTGCCACTACCCTTGTGATGCCACTGCCCTTGTGGTGCCCCTGCTCCAAGCAAGTCACCTTGAATCCTGTCCGGCAAAGGTTACAAGTAGTGAAGGAGTATTTTAACATTAGAGCAGTGGGAGCACTTAATTTTGGAGACAAAGCTGACAGTAACCCTTAGAGCTCATACCCATTTGCGAGAAAAAAAACGGTCCGATTTCCAGACCGAAGAAACAGACAAGTGCTATGCGAGTGTCATGCAAGTGTAATGCGATTTCTGTGCAATTTTTCCACAGAACACGTGTATGCAATGCGATTTTAACATGAGGCTTTACATATAGCATTTCTCTGTATGTAAAATCGCATTGAAAAATACAACTGTACACATCGATTTAAAACCAAACAAATAATCTTCAAAATATATATATATATGTATATATATATGTGCTGCTCCATCCTGCGTCCCCATCCTGTCAGGTGCTGCTCCATCCTGCGTCCCCATCCTGTCATGTGTTGCTCCCATCCTGCGCCCCCGTCCTGTCATGTGCTGCTCCCATCCTGCGCCCCCATTCTGTCATGTCCTGCCCTATTCTGTCATGTACTGCTCCCATCCTGCGCCACCGTTCTTTAATTTGCTGCTCCAATCCATATGCCCCATACACTGCTCCATAAAGGTTTATGGCCCCCATAAAATGCTCCATAGTATATGCCCCGTACACTGCTCCATAAAGATTTATGGCCCCCATAAGATGCTCCATGGTATATGCCCCCGTACACTGCTCCATTATGGTTTATGGCCCCATAAGATGCTCCATAGTATATGCCCCGTACACTGCTCCATTATGGTTTATGGCCCCATAAGATGCTCCATAGTATATGCCCCGTACACTGCTCCATTTTGGTTTATGGCCCCCATAAGATGCTCCATAGTATATGCCCCGTACACTGCTCCATTATGGTTTATGGCCCCATAAGATGCTCCATAGTATATGCCCCGTACACTGCTCCATTATGGTTTATGGCCCCCATAAGATGCTCCATAGTATATGCCCCGTACACTGCTCCATTATGGTTTATGGCCCCCATAAGATGCTCCATAGTGTATGCCCCGTACACTGCTCCATTATGGTTTATGGCCCCATAAGATGCTCCATACCATATGCCCCGTACACTGCTCCATTATGGTTGATGGCCCCCTTAACATGCTCCATTCTATATGCCCCCGTATGCTGCTGCTGCAATATAAAGAAAAAAAAAACATATTCACCTATGGTCGCTGGGCGCCCTGAGCAGGCGGGGACACCGGCGTGATGTGGGGGTCAGGTGCCGGTATCGCCGCCGGCTCAGGCCCCCCCAGCACTTACTATATTCACCTGTCCTCCGTTCCACCGCTGAGCGCCACCATCTTCTCGGCCTGTGACTGGTCAGTCAGAGGGCGGCGCCGGCGCGCATTAAGCACGTCATCGCGCCCTCTGAACTGAAGGTCACAGGCCGAGGACCGGGAAGATGACGGCGCTCAGCGGTGGAACGGAGGACAGGTGAATATAGCCGATACTCTCCCTCCTGGTGGTCCCTGCTTCTCTGTTGGAGATCGCGGTGTGCGTTCAGTGTGAACGCATACTGCGATCTCCTGGGAGCGTCACTCTGTGAGGCCCAGACTGCGCCGGCGCTTGCGCAGTCTATAAAGGCTTCGGACAGAGTGACGCTCCCAGCGTTATATTATAGATATATTTTAGATAGATAGATTTAAAAGCCGGCAGATTCCGCGTACAGTATAGAATGGAATAGGTTGGAATAGAATAGCTAGAAATATACACATAGGTGTTTCAAAACAGTTAAATTTATATACAGTATGTCAGTGTCTAATTTTACACACACATACTACTAACAGTATTAGTCAGTGACATATATAAATCTAACTGTTCTGCAATGGTTTACTGTATGTAAACCATGTCTCCTATCCTGTCGGCTTCTGCAATGATTATACAAAAGCTGACAAATGAATTATCGGCTATTCTGCTATCTGTCTATGAAATATAAAGATATATACGGTGTGTGTGTATATATATATATATATATATATATATATATGTGTGTCACTGACAAAAAAAAAAAATATATATATATATATATATACATATATATATGTGTATATATATATATATATAGCGCCCCCAGACACAGGGCCACGAGTTCTCGGTACAGGGCCTCTCTGGTTCGGTTCTGAGGCTGTAACGGTGGCTAGACCCGGTCCGTGACCCTGCTAAGGAGCATCCAATAAAAGGGTGATAAGAGTCTGTCAAAGTTTCGTGACGCCACCTGTGGTGTTCGATCAGGGTGATCGACACTGCTGTGGGGTCCGCTGGGGTGATGGAATGGCAGCTGGATAGAATACCTTCCCACAGGTGAAGTATGTCCCCAGGGCTTCCCAGCAAGGTGGATGGTGATGGTGTGAGGTGCAGTCAATAACGAGGACACAAGGTTGCAGTCTCTTTACCTCTTTACTGAAGACTTCAGGATCCTCAATCCAGAGCACGCTTAACAGGGCTATCTGAGACCGGCCGGTCCGATGGCACATCCAGAGTTCCCTTTGCAGGTGGAAATCAGTGCCTACCACTAGCGCCTGTGTGTTGTAGTGCTACCCTGCTGAGCATTCGGAATAGTCCTCACAACTGCTGTTCTCGTTCGTTCGTTCTAATTCTCTCTCGCTTGTTCCAGATGTTACTAGTTTCTCGTCCCCCAGTATGTTATGGCTAGGACGTACCCGTATGACGGAAAGGCTTGGAGCTCTTCCGGGACCCTAGAGATGCCCCTCTCCACGCGTTGCCCCCTATGTCTTCGTAGGAAATTTAAGGTAGACAGCCAACCTATAATTAACTGTCCTGCGGAGTTTGAAGTAAGGCCTAGAGTCAGTTACTCCCGCGGTGTTCCGGCTACGCGCCTCAGTAGGATGTTGCCTCTGTCTCACGGCACGACTCCTACTGGTTCTCCTTTGTGCTTGATCTCGTTTCTCACTGTACCACAATATCCTTCCCTTCGTGTCTCTCTCTTAGGATACCGCTGTGGGGTGTGCAGGCGCGGTTCCGTTACGTTCTGCTCTGTTCGCTAGGCACCTGGCAGGTTCCCACGCCTGACAGGGACCCCCCTGTGTCTTCTCCCTGCATCACCCCCTGCCACGGGATGTTGCCTGAATCCAACCCAGTCAGCTTCTGACTAACTTCCTATCCAACCCCTAGTTTTACCAGTGTGAGGAGTGGCCCAATAAATAAAGCCCTTTGCTCCCCCTAGCGGCCGGAGTGTGAAGTGTAATGTGTGCTGGTGATACCTGGTCAGTAGAATTCCTTCAGTGCCATCAGATGTACCATCACTCCCCTTAGTGGCAGAGTGTCATACTGCAACGACCAGATCTCTGGGGCGCTGCATATATACTGTATATGCACCTATACTATGTGTAAATTTCTGTTCTATCTATTCTATTCTAACCTGTCAGTGTGATTTTACTGTACACCGCACTAAATTGTCGGCTTTTCAAAGGACACTAGTGCGTATTTCTCACAAGTCACACTGATGGTCCGTGTGGTGTGCGAGTTTTCTCGCACCCATAGACTTGCATTGGTGAGTATCGGCCGATAGACCGTGCAGATCGCAGCATGCTGCGATTTCACTGGCTCGTATGATACGGCTGAGAAAGAAAAGGTGATGGTGTGACGGGGTGTACGGCAGAGCAAGAAGGGACAACAGGCCGAGGGATGATTCAACAGATTTATTATCAAGAACGCTGGAACAACACATGCAGGTAGATCTACAGAGTCCACAATTAGTCCAATGGAACAGGTTCAGGGGCACCTCCCGATAATCCTTGTGCCAGGTAACAAAGCAATAGTCCACAATTAGTCCAAGGGATCCCAAAACAATCTCACGAACGACGAGACATGTCCTCAGCTCAAGTCTCGCCCCGTTCGCTTCCGCAGTCCCAGATGGACATGGGGTCTTGCCTCAGCTAAGAATCCCCACTCCTTCTCCTTCAAGGATCAACTCACATCTGATCTCAAAATAAGAATGGATTGTCTGAGCTCCTGGGATCCGCCCATAAAGGGGGGTCACACCTTCTATTCAATGGTTGGGTCCACCAGAAGATTCTAGACTGGTGGGCTCCAGGCAGTCTAGGCAGTATTTACATTTGACTAGCCACCTGCTGTGAGGAAGAATGGCTATTCTTTCCCTAGTGGTGTGGACAAAGCTTAATTACATTATAGCTCAGGGCTGCAAGTATTGGGGGAAGGAGACAGGTTAGTTACATACACCCCATGACATTGCAAAATGTACAGTGAATACAACGAAAGAGAAGTTTCATCACATCATGACATATTATACAAAATACAGGACAGGGAAAAAAGTACAGATCATGACAATCTCTTCCCCTCCCAATTTGTGTACGTACCAGGGACCTCTACAAGTCGCTGGTTAACTACACACAGGCAGAGCGTAACTTACATGTGGCTTCATGCAGCCACAAATTGGCATCGTAGCTCTCCCACATCATTGCCCAGGAGAACATCTGAAGGGCAGACCACCCATCACCCCAACCACACATCGCCTGACCCCAAAACCAAAGTTCAGATCCACAGTGGCTGTGGGAATAGTCCTCCATTGTCCACCAGCCAGTTCAATGACAATCCCAGGTCCTCGATGGATTGCCTCAGGCCGAACCACTCGGGGATCAGCCAGTGTGACGAAAGCCCCTGAGTCACAAAATCCAATAAGTCTCTGTCCATCCAGCACGACCTCCTGCAAGTGCTTACCTCGATGAGCAGAAGTCGTCATAGCTGCGGGTCGCACACCATAAACTCCTAGTGGTGCAACATGGGTGGGTGAGGCACTAGGCCAGTCCTCACGTAGTGGTGACACGTCGTCCTCCATGGCACTTGGCTGTACATAATTAATAATACGACTGGGTACAGGATTAATCCTCATTTGAACAGCTGGGCAGGAGGCTTGCAGATGCCCTGGCTGTCCACATCGATAGCATCTGTGCTGGGTCTCACTCCATCCAAGGCGTCCTCTTGGGCGAGGGGTAAGGGAACCTGGAGGCCGGCTCCCACCTGAAGGTGCTGTAGGGGTTTGAGGACGACTTCTCCATGAGCTGACTGGGTATGAGGCCTGCAGATGCCCCAGATGCCCACAACCATAACACCTGCGCTCTGCTACTTCCTCTCCTCGTCGTATTCCAGAAAACGCAGTAGAAGCAACTGGAGGCACATTTACACGGGTATCAGCATGAGGTGGTGGCTTAGAGGAACGGGGAACAATGGGGACAGATGAACAGGGGGCCACCGGTGTTGTGGAGCTGGTAGGCCTCTCTCCATCCTCCAACAGAACCCTCCACTGAGGCTTGATGGTGAGAGCCTCATCAGCTAGAGCTGCAGCTTCCTCCACAGTGGCTGGTCTCCTCTCACGCACCCATTCCCGGATCTCAACCGGGGACTTGAAGTAAAACTGCTCTTTTAAGATAATCTGGAGGAAGGTCTCCCAGGTTAAGGCCTCCTCTGCCTCCAGCCAGCGATGACCTATTTGTTTGAGTCTGTGGGCATACATCTTGAAAGACACTTCCTCATCACAGGCTAAAGTACGTAACTGAGTCCTGTAAGTGTCTGGGGTAACAGCATAATGTTCTAGAATAGTCCGTTTAATCTCTGCATACTCAGTTTCCCTGAGGGTCCATAGCTCTATAGGCTGCGGCAGCTCTACCCTCTAAGAGCCCTACCAGATGTCGGACTCGGTCCCTTTCCGGGACTTCCATTAATCGACACTGATGCTCAAAGTCCTGGAAGAAGCCCTCAATGTCGCCTGCAGCCTCATTAAAGGGCTTGAAGTCTTTGCGGGACACTCTGGGGAGTTCCCTCATGGTGGGTGCTGGGGTTACAGTCTGTCTGGAGCTTCTAGCTGCTTCCAAAGCGATCTGCCTCTCCAGCAATGCCATCTCCTGAGCTCTGTCCTCGGCTCTGTGAATGGCCTCCCTCTCCTCGGCTCTGTGAATGGCCTCCCTCTCCTGAGCTCTGTGAATGGCATCCCTCTTATCGTCCATGGTGGCCTCTTCTCCCAGCAATGCCAACTCCTCCTCGTACCACACAACCCACTGACTTTTTTGGGTATTTACCTCCGGCTGCAGTCTTTCCTCCATTTGCTGTGAGGGTCCTTCCTCAGCGTCATCTTGCAGGCGAACTCCTTCCAAAGCCTCAATAAGCTGCTCCTTGGAGAGTCCCTTAAAACGGACTCCTACTTCACGGGCCTTTGATTGTAGGCTCCCCAAAGTCCAGTTCTTGTACTCTGCGGTGTTGGTTCCCGATGTTGGGCCATTGTCCTCCATTCCTTCTGCTCTGGTCCCACTGCTTGCCACCAGTTTGTGACGGGGTGTACGGCAGAGCAAGAAGGGACAACAGGCCGAGGGATGATTCAACAGATTTATTATCAAGAACGCTGGAACAACACATGCAGGTAGATCTACAGAGTCCACAATTAGTCCAATGGAACAGGTTCAGGGGCACCTCCCGATAATCCTTGTGCCAGGTAACAAAGCAATAGTCCACAATTAGTCCAAGGAATCCCAAAACAATCTCACGAACGACGAGATATGTCCTCAGCTCAAGTCTCGCCCCGTTCGCTTCCGCAGTCCCAGATGGACATGGGGTCTTGCCTCAGCCAAGAATCCCCACTCCTTCTCCTTCAAGGATCAACTCACATCTGATCTCAAAATAAGAATGGATTGTCTGAGCTCCTGGGATCCGCCCATAAAGGGGGGTCACACCTTCTATTCAATGGTTGGGTCCACCAGAAGATTCTAGACTGGTGGGCTCCAGGCAGTCTAGGCAGTATTTACATTTGACTAGCCACCTGCTGTGAGGAAGAATGGCTATTCTTTCCCTAGTGGTGTGGACAAAGCTTAATTACATTATAGCTGAGGGCTGCAAGTATTGGGGGAAGGAGACAGGTTAGTTACATACACCCCATGACATTGCAAAATGTACAGTAAATACAACGAAAGAGAAGTGCATCACATCATGACATATTATACAGGACAGGGAAAAAAGTACAGATCATGACAGATGGGAGCTGCCCCATAGATTAACATTGGTCCGAGTGCTATGCGATTTTTTTTTTTTTTTTTTTTTCCTTGCATAGCACTCGTCCGTATTCCTCTCTAGTGTGATTCCAGCCTTAGAAGGAGGGAGGTTACCTGTTACCACCACACCAGCCCTGTTACCACCAACATCAGCCACAAAAGGGCCAGGGAGGGTGACTAGGATCAGATAGACACAGGACTATTATCGCTGGAGTCCATTTGACCAACTTACTACAGATAATACAGGAAAGATAAATATCTTGGTACCATGTTAGCCAGTATATAGAAAGTCATCACAACAAAGCGAATTTTTGCCTGTAGGATATTATTGCAAGAGAGCTTGGCTGAGTAGATTACACAAGAAGGAAAACACACAGCAAGTCAGCAGGATCTAGGAGCAACATGGCAGATGTGACAACCTACATGGTGAGCTGCAGCATGTGCTACATGTTCACAGATCGACCAGAAGAAGAATCAAATTTCACCTGTCAGAAGTGTAGACTAGTTGCCCTTTTAGAAGAAAAGGTGCGGGGTCTGGAAGAAAGAATAGCAACTTTGAAACTCATCAAAGAGAATGAAGACTTTCTAGACAGAACAGAAGCATCTCTACTGGTCACAGAAGGTGAAAAAAGTGTCAGAGAACCTCCAAAAGCAGATGA